>NW_012107141.1:5491184-5495884 GCF_000951045.1 Mandrillus leucophaeus
AAAAAAAAAAAAAAAATTGTAAACGTATTTAAATTTTCAGCACACACACATACACAGAAGCTTATTCAGATCATGATCATGTCATTTCCCAGCTCAGAACTCTCCAGTGGCTTCCCATTGTGTGTATGATAAAATACAAACGCCTGCCATGGCCTTCGAGCCCTGCGTGAGCCACTGACCCCTTTGGCTTCCCTTTCTGTCCCCTGCCCTGTGCTCACTGGCCTCTCTGGTCCTCTGTCAGGGTCCTTTCTGCTTTTGCACTTTCTGTTGCCTTGACCTTGGATACCTCTCCCCTACCTATGGTCACATATGAATTACGAGTTCCTTCTCTTAGCTCAGCTGCCACCTCAAAGGCCTTCCCTGACCACTCAAATGAAAGCAGCCCCCCATGTAGACAATCTGCATTACATCTGTGGAAAACAGGCTGTTTGTCTGATTCTTTGTTGTTTTTGAGCTGGAGTCTCGCTTTGTCTGTCACCAGGCTGGAGTTCAGTGGCGTGATCTTGGCTCACTGCAACCTCCACCTCCTGGGTTCAAGCGATTCTCCTGCCTCAGCCTCCTGAGTAGCTGGGAGTATAGGCGGGCACCACCGCCTGTATTTTTAGTAGAGACCAGGTTTCACCATGTTACCCAGGGTAGTCTTGATCTCTTGACCTCGTGATCCACCCACCTCGGCCACCCAAAATGCTAGCATTACAGGCATGAGCCACTGCGCCCAGCCTGTTTGTCTGATTCTTTATGTCCCCGTCCCCTCGCTGGAGGGTGAGCTCTGTGAGAGCAGTGGCTGTGTCTGGGTGCTCATCATGGACTTCCCAGAACCTACAGCAGTGTCTGGTACATGGCATATACTCAGAGACTATTTAATGGATGGAATAGGGAGGAAAAGTGGACCAGATGGGAAGCAGCTGGCAGGATGGACGAGTAGGTGGGTGGATGGGAGGGTGAGTGCATGGATGTGGGGGTGGGTGGCAGGTTGGCTGCCCCCTGGGTCAGTAGAAAATAACCCAGTTGGTCTCTCACAGAGCCCTCTGTGCTTCTACTCCCTAGCTGCTTTGTCGCTCCTGCCTTGGGGGATGCAGTGAAGCTAGCACAGGCCTTGTCCTCTGCACATTACCGTACCTCACAGGTTACATGCCTTACCTCGCTGAATCATCACAGCTCTAGGAGGTAAGTGTTTTCATGCTCTCAGTTTTATAAATGGGGAAACGGGCTCAGAGAGGTTATGTTACTTGCCCCAAGTTTTCACAGCTGGTGAGTGATGGAGTCAGGGCTGGGTCAAAGCTTTTTCACTAAGCTTTGGTAGCTAAAAATGTGGACAAAGAGGACGTGCAGGAATTGACAGAAGTATGTGGGGGTCTCTATGGTTGAGTCTTCAGACAATACCTTCCAGCGGGTATAGAAAGGGACAGCCCGGCTGGGCGCGGTGGCTAACACCTGTAATCCCAGCACTTTGGGAGGCCGAGGCAGGTGGATCACCAGGTGAGGAGTTCGAGACCAGCCTGGCCAACATTGTGAAACCTTGTCTCTACTAAAAATACAAAAAATTAGCTGGGCGTGGTAGGAGGCGCCTGTAATCCTAGCCACTTGGGAGGCTGAGGCAGGAGAATCGTTTGAATCCAGGAGGCGGAGGTTGCAGTGAGCCGAGATCATGACACTGCACACCAGCCCGGGCGACAATACAAGACTCCATCTCAAAAAAAAAAAAAAAAAAGGGACAGGCGCAGTGGTTCACATCTGTAATCCCAGCACTTTGGGAGGCCGAGGCAAGTGGATCACTTGAGGTCAGGAGTTTGAGAGCAGCCTGGCCAACATGGTGAAACCTTGTCTCTACTAAAAATACAAAAATTAGCCAGGCATTGTAGTGCACGCTTGTAATCCTAGCTACTTGAGACGTTGAGGGAAGAGAATTGCTTGCACCCAGGAGGCAGAGGTTGCAATGAGCCAAGATGGGGCCACTGCACTCCAGCCTGGGCAACAGAGCAAGACTGTCTCAAAAAAAAAAGAAAGGGACAGCCCAAATGCCCTGATTGGCAATGATTAACAGTGGGACAGGGCCAGGGCCGAGGATACCTGGGAACACCGGTGGAGTTTCTGGAGGAATTGGGGGTTCCTGACCAAAACGGGATGCCCAGGCATCCAATCAGGAGTCATTCCTAGAGCCCCACCCCAGATATAAGGAACCTGCTTGGGCCCTGAACCAGGAAAACACATGATTTATCTAAAGCGCTCACTCCATCAGGCCCAGCCCCAGGCTCACTGGTTTCAGCTATGTGGGCAGCGCCCTCATATTACAGGAAGGAAAACTGAGGCTGCAAAAAGCCCAAAGGAAATGCACCCAAGCCCAGTGAACTGAAGAGGGATTGGGGCCAGGGAGAATGCGTGCTTGATGGAGGAGGCCGGGCAGCACTGTTTGTGGGGACCCGAGCCACCAGGGGGCGCCTGTCCTGGGGCCCAGCAGGACCTCCTGGAGTCCTGGAACTGCTTGGGGAGGTGGGTGCGCGGTCTGTGAGTCCAGCAGACCCGGCTCTTCACCCTGGTAGGGAGAGCTGGGGATGGAGTTGGAGGAGGGGGACTTTCTCTCTACATTGCCTGGGTTTTCCACCGAGAGGATGTGTTTTTTATATAATTACAAATAAGCTTGAAGGAATTAAAAAGGATATTTTAAAGGCTTTCTAGACCTGAAAGATTCTAAAAGATGCCTGTGCATTCCCAGCTATGGTCTGGAGGCATATCCGCCTATCCCCGGGATATGGCTTCCAGCCTGAGTTCCGGATGAATCTGGGGCCCTAAATGTGAACCAGGCGCATGTGGATCCCTAGCTGGGCCCATCAGGTTGAGACTGCCACAGGTGTATCTGCAGAATGGAGCTACAGGCATGACTGGCCGCAGGGGTGGCCTTCAGGAGTGACACCTTCCTAGGCTGTGGGCCTCTGCCCTCTGAGGTGCAGACACCCCAGTTGCTGGTCTGCCCAGGTCCCAGACGCCCTGAGGAATCCCCCAGTGACGACTCACTCACTGACTGGGCCGCCTCACTTTGGGTCAGGGATGTCCACATCAATAAGCCAAGATCCACTTCGGGCAACCTCCCACAGCCCGCTGCTCAGGTCCCAGGCACCTAATGCCTCTCTCCCATCCCCTGAATTTGCTCCAGGATGGAGGCTGGGCTAGGGGGTGAACAGTCAGACCCAGAAGGACTGGACAGACAGAAGGACCCCCGGCCCAGGCCTCTTCCTCCCACCTCAGCAAACTGGGGGCCTCGGCCTCTGCTGAACAAGAGGTCCCCATAGGGTTTCCTTTGGTCCAGCAGTTCCCACTTATGGGTGATTTTGCCTCCCGGGGGGGATCTGCCAATGGGTGGAGACATTTTTGATTGTCATGATTGGCCGTGCCCCTGGCATGCAGTAGGTAAAAGCAAGGATGCCACTAAGCTTCCCACAGTGCCCGGGACAGCCCACCCTGGAATCATCCCACCCAAAAGTCAGCAGTGCCACGGTTAGGAAACCCTGCCAACCACACATGGCAGGGAGTGTGGGTGTGCCGGTGGGGAGTTTGGGACAAAGAGAGTGACGAGAACAGAGAGGAGGAGGTGCGAGAACAGAGAGGAGGAGGTGGGTAGTTAGGCAGGGGCAGAAGACAAAGCACAGGACCTGGAGCGGACAGACCTGGGTTCCACCCAGCAGCCGTGTGACCTTATGCAAGTCTCCTAGCACCCTAAGCCGGTTTCCTTGTGTATAAGAAAGACCACAAGGACAGAACCAGCAGATAATCATAGAAGAAATGAACCCTGCGCCTTGACACACTGCAGAGGCTCCATAGTGAAGGTTCAGGTGCGGGGGTGCAGCAAGGATGCTGCGGTTCACTTCCCCTGAGAGCAAACTGGATCTGATTCTCAGAATTCCAAAGAGGTCCTGGGAATCATTTCTTCTTTTTCTCTCTCCAGACCCCAGGAGCCCAGGCTGGGCCAGGGGGTGGGGGCGTGGCAGGCCCCGTACTCACCGCTGTGGCTCTCCCCATCACTGCTGAGATAGGGGTAATACTCGTGCGTTTGGCGTTGGTACAGGTCCGTGTCATAGGGCACCAGGTCTTCTGATGGCTGCTGAGAGAGGAGGTGTCAGGGCCTGCACTGTGTGGGGGGACCCCAACCAGGCCTGCAGCACCCCCACATGCTGGGTCCCCACCACCTTCCTTGGCTCAATGACTGCGTTGGGCCTACAGCCCTCCCTCTGCCTAGAATTGGGACAGAGAGTGGGGCAGGGGACCCGGGAGGCCTGAAAAGGGGTGACAGGGACCTTGGGGGTCAGAGGTCAGAAGAGGACCAGGGTCCCCCTCTGCTGGGCTACTCCCCATAGCCACCTCATGCTCACACTCACACTCATGCCTGTGTGCCCCCATCCTCATCCCACACCCCTCTCCTGGTCACACTGATGCGCATGTCCACACGATCCCTGTGACACCCTCACACTCATAATCCCACATGTGGACTCACTCTCATAGCCCCCACCCACCCCGATGCAGGCGCCTGCACACTGTTCCTCTCACACACATCTTCACACCCACTCAGAAGTCACCCACCTCACAGAGATATTGTACACTCAGCTCATGCGCACATGCAGTCTCCTTGACACTCACATGACACCACGTTCCAGCCATCAACACGCACACTCACACCCCCAGAGCCACTCACATTCCACCCGCACACT
>NW_012107141.1:5495934-5502741 GCF_000951045.1 Mandrillus leucophaeus
GTGCCCGGGACAGCCCACCCTGGAATCATCCCACCCAAAAGTCAGCAGTGCCACGGTTAGGAAACCCTGCCAACCACACATGGCAGGGAGTGTGGGTGTGCCGGTGGGGAGTTTGGGACAAAGAGAGTGACGAGAACAGAGAGGAGGAGGTGCGAGAACAGAGAGGAGGAGGTGGGTAGTTAGGCAGGGGCAGAAGACAAAGCACAGGACCTGGAGCGGACAGACCTGGGTTCCACCCAGCAGCCGTGTGACCTTATGCAAGTCTCCTAGCACCCTAAGCCGGTTTCCTTGTGTATAAGAAAGACCACAAGGACAGAACCAGCAGATAATCATAGAAGAAATGAACCCTGCGCCTTGACACACTGCAGAGGCTCCATAGTGAAGGTTCAGGTGCGGGGGTGCAGCAAGGATGCTGCGGTTCACTTCCCCTGAGAGCAAACTGGATCTGATTCTCAGAATTCCAAAGAGGTCCTGGGAATCATTTCTTCTTTTTCTCTCTCCAGACCCCAGGAGCCCAGGCTGGGCCAGGGGGTGGGGGCGTGGCAGGCCCCGTACTCACCGCTGTGGCTCTCCCCATCACTGCTGAGATAGGGGTAATACTCGTGCGTTTGGCGTTGGTACAGGTCCGTGTCATAGGGCACCAGGTCTTCTGATGGCTGCTGAGAGAGGAGGTGTCAGGGCCTGCACTGTGTGGGGGGACCCCAACCAGGCCTGCAGCACCCCCACATGCTGGGTCCCCACCACCTTCCTTGGCTCAATGACTGCGTTGGGCCTACAGCCCTCCCTCTGCCTAGAATTGGGACAGAGAGTGGGGCAGGGGACCCGGGAGGCCTGAAAAGGGGTGACAGGGACCTTGGGGGTCAGAGGTCAGAAGAGGACCAGGGTCCCCCTCTGCTGGGCTACTCCCCATAGCCACCTCATGCTCACACTCACACTCATGCCTGTGTGCCCCCATCCTCATCCCACACCCCTCTCCTGGTCACACTGATGCGCATGTCCACACGATCCCTGTGACACCCTCACACTCATAATCCCACATGTGGACTCACTCTCATAGCCCCCACCCACCCCGATGCAGGCGCCTGCACACTGTTCCTCTCACACACATCTTCACACCCACTCAGAAGTCACCCACCTCACAGAGATATTGTACACTCAGCTCATGCGCACATGCAGTCTCCTTGACACTCACATGACACCACGTTCCAGCCATCAACACGCACACTCACACCCCCAGAGCCACTCACATTCCACCCGCACACTCGCCTGCCCAGTCCCACTGTCACAACCTATGCCTCTCACACAGCCTGGGCAAGAGTGGCACCACAATGACCGTCCACATGATGGTTGGTGCAGGGGTCACCGGGGCAGGCTTGGGGGCCGAGTGCATGGAGGGCCTTGATCCCCTCACTCTCCCTCCTGAGTCCTCCCTAACCTCCTCCTTCCCTCCTCACCGCCTCCCCCACCCTGTCTCCTTTGCTTCCTCCTCCCCGTCCTCACTACCCTCTGTCCTCCTTTTCTTCCCCCTCCTCCCTGTCCTCCTCCTTTCCTCCTCCTCTTCCTCCCCCCTTCCTCCCTCCTCCCTGTCCTCCTCCCCCTACTGGCACAGACACAGGGCCGTGCACACCCAGGAGCCTTCCCAACAGTCGTCAGCCCTCCCTGCCCCCACAGTGTGTGGCCCAGGATTGCACAACAGTCACTGTGGCCCTCAGGGCTGGGCTTGGGGGACTGGGGCTGCCTTGGGAGCCCACCCTACCAGGAGACACTCAGAGTGACCCTGGAGCTTGCAGAGAAGGCTGGGGGGCCTAGGGACGGCCCAGGGAGCTCTGCCACCCGTTCAGCTCCACCTGGAGTTCAGGATTGAGAGGTCAGGGGTCAGAGACAATGGGCCTGTGGCTTTCTTGAGGCAGAATTGGCTCTTCCTGAGACAACCTCCGTCACCCTCTGCCTGCGCCGCCCCCTTCGTGGTCCCAGGTGGGAAGGGGTGTCAGGGTGTGGATGCCACAGCGGGCTGGCTGGTCCTGCCTGGTCCTGCCTGTGTCTGGCCAAGTGAGGAGGCCAGGAGCCCAGCACTGAGCCTGCCCCTCTGGGTTTCCAGGTAGTGCAGCCTCGATGCAGGATGTCAGCCTGACTCTGGTCGGATTGGTGTGATGTCAGGCCTGGGGTGACTCCCAGCCTCCTGGGGTGGCTCTGAGCTGGGGCACGGTGGGGGAAGGGAGCTGCCTCTAGGCCAGGAAAGTGGAGTCAGGAGGGCATCCTGCCAAGCCCTTCCCGGCTCCCCTCAAGCCTCCCTACTCCTGAGAGGTCATGGGGTGGGAAAAGGGAGAAGGGTCCTCTCAGAGGGACCCTGGTCTGATACCTGCCTCAGGCTGCAACTGTCACTGAGAGTGAGGAGCAGTGGCGATCTGCTTCTCTTCTCAGGGTCCCCTGGGGTTCCCACTTTTTCACCCCCAAGATCCAGTCCCTGTCCTTGTCCCAGCCTCAGCCCCCATTCAAACTTGTCACATGCTCACCCCAGGTCCCACCCAGCCCCAATCTCAGTCCTGACCTTGTCCCAGCCCTGTCCCCTGCTGCGCCTCTCCCTGAACTCCAGCCCTGGGGCCAGCCTCAACTGCACTGTCTCAGCTCCACTCCTGGCTCCTTTCCAGCACCGGCCCCTGTCTCCTGTGGGTCCCCCTGTGGGCCTATGGCCCTAACCCTTTGGTCAACAATCATGTCCTCTGTGCCAGGCCCCAGACTGGGTGTTGGGGACCCAGAGTTCCATCAGCCTCGGTGTCCAGGAGCCCCAAGGCCATGGGCCAAGGCTTCTGCCTGTTGCCTCCTGCCTTCAGCCCCTTCCTGTCCAGGGGATCGGCCTCCTCCAAGCCAGTCCCCCCATCTCTCTCCTCTACCTCTCTACCACCGCCCTCACCATCCTCAGCCCAGCACCCTCCCCAGGAGCCCTGGCCTCCGCCTGCCACCCAAGCCCTGTCTATAAATAACTGTTCAGGCCCCACCGATCACAGCCCCACCGTGGGCCCGGCCTCAGCCCGCCAGGGCATGCTCCGAGGAAGCCAGTGGCCCCCGCGCTGGGTCTCAGGCCAGGAGTTCCAGGGAGGAAACCCTGACTTCCCACTGATAGCAAGCCAGGAGGGCAGCGGGTGGGCTGACGGGTTCATGGGCAGGCAGGCAGGCGTCCGAGGGCCACGGGTTGGGCTGGTGGAGGAGTCCCAGTACTCACAGGGGGGACGAGGGGAAACCCTTCCATTTTGCACGCCTGTAACATCCAGCCGGGCTCCGAGTCGGTCAGATCCCCTGCCTCGGTGGGGGCCAATGCAGAGCCCCTCAGGATGGGGTGCCCCGTCGGGGGCTGGACGGTCGTGGGGCGGGTGCAGGGCTCAGGCCTGCCCCCTGAGCTACAGGAGCCCTGCGTGAGCCCCCTCCCTTGACATTGCAGGGCCAGCACAAGTTCCTGATTTTATCGAAGGGCCTGCCGCTGGGAGATAGTCCCCTTGGGGTGACATCACCGCCCCAACCCGTTTGCATAAATCTCTTGCGCTACATACAGGAAGTCTCTGGCCGGCTGGGGCAGGTGGTGCTCAAAGGGCTGCCCTGGGAAGCCATGGGGTCCAGGCCCCCTGCCCAGAGGAAGCTGCGACTGAGAGGGATGACTTTGGGGGCTAAGCTGGGGAGGGAGGTTGCGAGGGAGAACGTGTAGCTCCGCCACACCACTGGGAGGCTTTTGCTCTAACCCAACAAATGTCTGCTGCTTTTGAGATCCCTATGTAGCCAACAGTCACCTTGTTGGGGTCAGAGCTGGAAGGGGTGGCCTCCTGGGGCCTCCACTTTCTGGGGTCAGCCTTGCTAGGTGAGGGCTCTGATCTGGCAGGCTAGGCCTGCCTCTTCCTGTGGCCCTGCACCCCCACTGCCTAGGCTGTCCCTAGGCTGAGGCTGGGCTCCGGGGTAGGGTCTTCAGCACAGTGCTGCTTTCTTCCTTTCTTCCTTCCCTCTGAGTCTATTCACATGGGCTTCTCTTCCACTAGAAGAGGGTCCTGGGTTCTTATACCCTTCCCTCCCAGCTTCTTGAGTACCACATTCAAATCCCTAGGGCTCTGTTTCCAGCCCAGGTTTCTCAGTTTCCCCATCCCTTGCCAATGCCTGAATATGAATGTAACCTTCCTAGTTTACAAACCTTTCTTGCCTATCCATCATTCGTCTGTTTTCCTGTGCATGTTTGTCTGTCTGTTTGTCCATCCAGCTATCCATTCATCAAGCCCACCATGCATTCACTTATTTGTCCATTTATCCAACTCTCCGTATATTTGTTCATTCATCTGTCAGTCAATTCATCCACCCACCCATCTGCTTATCTACTTGTCTGTCTAGCCATCTATATGTCCATTAATCAGCCCGTCCACCTACTATCAGTCCATCAGTCCACAATTCCATCTGTTTATCCATCTATGAACCTGCTCATGCATTCATCCACCTATCCATCCGTCCACCCATTCACTCATCCACCCATCTACCCATCCACTCATCTGTCCATCAACCCATCCATCATCCACCTATCCCTTCATTCATCCATCCATCCATCTACCAGTCCACTCATCCACCCATCTACCAGTCCACCCACCTACCATTCCACCCATCTATTCATCCACCTATCCATCCATTCACCTATCACCCATCACTCATCCATCTATCCCTCCATTCATCCATCCATCCATTCATCCACCCATCCACCCATCTACCCATCTACCCATTTACTTATCTGCCCATCCACCAATGCAGCCATCTACCCATTCACCCATCCACTCATCCATCCTTCCAGTCATCCATCCAGCCATCCACCAATACACCCATCCACTTATCTATCCATCCATCCATCCATCCATCCATCTATCCACTCATCCACACATTTACCAGTTCACTAATCCACCCATCCACCAATCCACCCATCTACCCATTCATCTATTAATTCATCCACCTATCTATCCATCTACTCATTCATCTATCTGTCTATCCACTTATCCATCCATCCGTGCATCTTCTCAGTGTTCAGTTCCAGGCTCTAAGCTGAGCTCTAGGAAAACAAAAAAGTATTATACAAGACCCCTGCCTTCAGAGAGCTCCTGATCATTTCTGGAGAGTTGAGGGATGAGTAGAGGTGTTTTGTGTGTGTGTCCCAGTGATCTCTGGTGAGTCCTCTCTGCTGGGAAGGAACTTTTGAGCATTCAGTGTCCTCCCCTGTATAATCTAGCCCCTTGCTTTAAATTTCCACTCCACTAAGACAGGCCTGCCTTCTTACCAGTGGATTCCCAGGCCTCAAGTGTTTTTTCGTTAGCAGCAAACACCAGAATTCCACAGCTTTGGGCTCACCATTAGATCTACTTGACTTCCACCTTCACTGACTTTTTGTATCTGCACTTGGGACTCTCCAAAGGCTCCAGGCCACAGGTCCTCAGGGCTCCCTAGGAACCTGACCAAGGCCTCTCCCCAAAATGAGGGGAGGGACAGACTGGCTTGGCATCAGTTCCATCCTCGTTCCCACTTCCTCATCAAGAAGGCCAACCCCCAGCTGACTGGGTGCAGTGGGGTGTGTAAGGTTTTCCACTCCACAAGATCTAGGCCCTGCTTGATGTGTTCATTCATTCATTCATTCATTCATGTGTGTGTTATCTTTTTTTTTTTTTTTTTTTGAGACGGAGTCTCGCTCTGTCGCCCAGGCTGGAGTGCAGTGGCCGGATCTCAGCTCACTGCAAGCTCCGCCTCCCGGGTTCACGCCATTCTCCTGCCTCAGCCTCCCGAGTAGCTGGGATCCCGAGTAGCTGGGACTACAGGCTCCTGCCACCTCGCCCGGCTAGTTTTTTGTATTTTTTAGTAGAGACGGGGTTTCACCGTGTTAGCCAGGATGGGTGTTATCATCTTGCTTTGGTTTGTTTATATGCTTATTTATTCATTCATTCATTCAATCACTTTTTTGTATAAATGTAAGGGGTACAAGTGCAATTTTGTTCCATGGATAGATTGCATAATGGAGAAGTCTGGGCTTTCAGTTTATCCATCACCGGAATAATGTACATTGTGCCCTTTAAGTAATTTCTCATCCCTCACCATGCCTCCCCACTCTCCCACCCTTGCAAACCTCCAGTGTCTGTCATTCCACAGTCTATGTCCATGTGTACACACTGTTTAGCTCCTACTTATACATGAGAGCAGGCAGTATTTGACTTTCTGTTTCTGAGTTGTTTCACTTATGATAATGGCCTCCAGTTCCATCCATGTTGCTGCAAAGACATAATTTCATTCTTTTTTATGGCTGAATAGTATTTCATTGTGTGTGTGTGTGTATATATATATATATACACACACAATATAACATTTTATTTTTTCAATCATCCATTGATGGACACTTAGGTTGATTCTGTATCTTTGCTATTATGAATAGTGCTATGATAAACATACAAATGCAGTATCTTTTTGATATAGTGATTTATTTTCCTTTGGTTAGATACTCAGTGAGATGGCTGGATCAAATGATAATTCTTTTTCTTTCTTCTTTTCTCTTTTTCTTGTTCTTTTGAGACTGAGTTTCGCTCTTGTCACCCAGGCTGGAGTGCAGTGGTACAATCTCGGCTCACTTCGCCTCCCGGGTTCAAGTGATTCTCCTGGCTCAGCCTCCCGAGTATGTGGGATTACAGGTGCCCGCCACCATGCCCAGCTAATTATTGTATTTTTAGTAGAGGCGGAGTTTCATCACGTTGGCCAGGCTAGTCTCGAACTCCTGATCTCAGGTGATCCACCTGCCTTGGCCTCCCAAAGTGC
>NW_012107141.1:5504166-5506510 GCF_000951045.1 Mandrillus leucophaeus
GAGGGAAGGAAGCTAGAGGAAGAACGGAGAGACTGAGAAGCTGAGGCAGGGAGCAGGGAGGAAGGGAAGGGGGAAAAGAGAGGAAAGGAAAGAGAAGCAAAATAACAAGATAAAAGGAGGGAGCAGAGAGAAGGGAGAAACTGGACAAGAGGTGAGGAGGCAGCGTGAACCTCAGGCAAAAAAGAGGAGAGCAGGGCGAGGGAGGATGGAGGAGGAGGACAGAGGAGGGACAACGAGGAGGTTTTGGGAAGACAGGGACAGTGGCTGGCTGGAGGTGGCAGGACCCCAGAGCAGCACATTCCCAGCTTCCCCCTTCTGCAGCGGAGCAAAAGAGGGGCGGAGAAGGTCCCGGATTTGCAGGAGGTCACCAGGTGCATTGTGCTGGAATGTGGCTCCCTTTCATCCTGGTCACCAGGAAACTGGTTTGAAACCAAAAATCTTGGAAGCTCTAGGGACTGAAAAACAAAAACAAAAACAAAAATCATTTTTAATTATTTTATTTTTTGAACAGATAACATGTGCACATGGTACAAAATTCAAAAGGTAAAAAAAGGTAAACCACTGCCCAGCTCCCCTTCCACAGACTAGCCCACTTGTTACCTGATCTTGTGTTTTGGTCTAGAAATCGTCTACACAGCATGTAGCAGATATATTTTTAAAATTTTTACACGGAGGCGGGGGCACACTAAACATATTGTAGCTCCCTTGTTTTTTTCCCCAATGTCCATGTCACACCCATGCAGAACTGTCTTGTCCTTTTGAGATTTTTGCATTTTCAGGTTTTTTTTTTTTTTTTTTTTTTTTTTTTTTGAGACGGAGTCTCACGCTGTGTCACCCAGGCTGGAGTGCAGTGGTGTGATCTCGGCTCACTGCTCACTTCGCCTCCCGGGTTCAAGTGATTCTCCTGGCTCAGCCTCCCGAGTATGTGGGATTACAGGTGCCCGCCACCATGCCCAGCTAATTATTGTATTTTTAGTAGAGGCGGAGTTTCATCACGTTGGCCAGGCTAGTCTCGAACTCCTGATCTCAGGTGATCCACCTGCCTTGGCCTCCCAAAGTGCTGGGGTGACAGACGTGAGCCACCATGCCCAGTCAGTTCTTTTTCTTTTGAAACAGAATGTTGCTTTATCACTGAGGCTGGAGTGCAATGGTGTGATCTCGGCCCACTGCAGCCTGGACCTCCCGGGCTCAAGCGATCCTCCCGCCCCAGCCTCCAGAGTGGCTGGGACTACGGGTGTGTGCCACCTGTAGTCTCGTCTAATTTTCTGTATTTTTTGTAGAGATGGGGTTTCACCATGTTGCCCAGACTGATCTTGAACTCCTGGGCTCAAGCAGTCCGCCTGCCTCAGCCTTCCCAAATGTTGGGATTATAGGTCTGGGCCTAGTAAGGAGGACAGACATGAATGAGGCATCCTTGGAGCCTCCAGCTGCTTACAGGCCTGCAGAGGGTCATGTGAGCAGATAGTGGGGCAAGAGGGGAGGTGCCAGGTACACTCGGTCTCAAAGGTGCATTTGGGAACGATTGATGGGGTCAGCGTCCCAGATAGGATGGCTTAGGGAAGCGTGTGAGGGGAAGGCATGTCTGGCTGAGAATCAGCTTAAGCAAAGGAAAAGAACAGGAAAACAGGGAGTCACTGTCCTTGCAGCTGGAAGCAAAGCAGGACAGGAAGGCAAAGAGCCTTGAGTGCCAAGCCAAGGAGCCTGAGTCATGTACAGGGATGGCTGTGGAGCCTTTGCTGGTTTTAAGTAGGGAGTATGGGGCTCTTCTCCGTGGGTACAGCCAAGAAACCAGGTAGGCTACATGTTCCCAAGGCCTAAGATTCAAGGGGCTCCAGAAGAAGGAAGATATCCCATTGCATCAAGTATGGCCAAGCTCAAGGGGCCTGGGTGAGGAAGTCCATAAAAGAGATCCAGAGTCAATAACCTCTGGAAATAGGCAGAATGTCCTCTGCCCTCTGGGCAATGCTAGAGTGTCCTCCCAGCTCCTCTTCCCGCTCCTCCCCCTCCCCAAGGACACCAGAAGCCTCATCCCCTTACATCCCCAGGGACCCGTGGTAATTCAAATTCTTGGGAATAGTAGGACCCAGATTCCAAGAACAGGAAGGGTTTGGTAATCCACAACCTCACAGTTAGTAGTTCCTTAAAAAGGAAAAGAAAAAAAGTTTTGAGTGCCTGGCACCATGCTGGGTGCTTCCACCCTATGATCTCACATCACCAAGAGAGCCATCCATTCAACTGAGGCCCAAGAGACGAGTGACTGGCCCAGGGTTGCACAGCATGTGCGGCAGAGAGCTGGGGCATGAACCCTGGCTGCTGGGGCTCTAGGAAGGGCTGGGTCTTCTGG
>NW_012107141.1:5507415-5522436 GCF_000951045.1 Mandrillus leucophaeus
TTCACCATGTTAGCCAGGATGGTCTCGATCTCCTGACCTCGTGATCCACCCGCCTCGGCCTCCCAAAGTGCTGGGATTACAGGCTTGAGCCACGGCGCCCGGCCGCATTTTCAGTTTTTGTGGGTACATAGTAGGTGTGTTTATTTATGGGGTACATGAGATATTTTGGTACAGGCATAAATTATGTAATAATCACATCAGTAAATGGAGTATCCACCACCTCAAGCATTTTTCATTTCCTTGTGTTACCAACATTCCAATTATACTCTTTTAGTTATTTTTAAATACGCTATAAATTATCGTCGACTGAATGGCCGTATAGTATTCCACTATTTGGATGTACTAGGATATTTTTAAGTCAGGAGAGACATCGTTCATTTAGAAGAGTAAATAATATTTATGTGCAGTTTAAAGAATAATTTTAAAGCAGCCTGGCGCGGTGGCTCACGCCTGTAATCCCAGCACTTTGGCAGGCCGAGGCGGGCAGATCACAAAGTCAAGATATTAAGACCATCCTGGCTAACAAGGTGAAACCCCGTCTCTACTAAAAATACAAAAATAAATTAGCCAGGCGTGGTGGTGGCGCCTGTAGTCCCAGCTACTCGGGAGGCTGAGGCAGGAGAATGGCGTGAACCCGGGAGGCGGAGCCGAGATCGCGCCACCGCACTCCAGCCTGGGCGACAGAGCGAGACTCCGCCTCAAAACAAAAACAAAAACAAAAACAAAAAAACGTTGCCGGAACCCCAGAAGAATCCCCAAATGTCCCTTACTTCCTCTAGAAGTAACACTGTCCTAACTTTCTCGGTAATTTTCTACTTGCTTCTTTTCTTTTCTTTTCCTTTCTTTCTTTTCTTTTTTTTCTTTTGTTTTCTTTTCTTCTTTTTTTTCTTCAGACAGAGTCTCACCCTGTCGCCCAGGTTGGAGTGCAATGGCATGATCTTAACTCACTGCAACCTCTGCCTCCCAAGTTCAAGTGATTCTCCTGCCTCACCCTCCCATGTAGCTGGAATTACAGCTGTGTGCCACCACACCCAGCTAATTGTATCTTTAGTAGAGACAGAGTTTCACCATGTTGGTCAGGTCTCAAACTCCTGACCTCATGATCTGTCCACCTCAGCCTTCCAAAGTGCTGAGATTACAGGCGTGAGCCTCTTGCTTTCCTTTATAAGTATCCCTTATAGTTCACTATTTATTTTAATGGGTTTTAATCTTTATATTAAAAGAATCACAATGTAAATATCCTTTTGGGTCTTTCTTCTTATCCCCACCATGTTATTACATGTCGCTATGGTCCATTTTCATTGCTGGATAGTATTCCAGTGTTATTTACTTACTTATTTTTTTGAGATGGAGTCTCACTTTATCACCCAGGCTGGAGTGCAGTGGCATGATCTCGGCTCACTGCAGCCTCCACCTCCTGGGTTCAAGCAATTCTCCAGCCTCAGCCTCTCCAGTAGCTGGGATTACAGGCATGCGCAACCACTCCCAGCTAATTTTTGTATTTTTGGTAGAGACAGGGTTTCACCATGTTGGCCAGGCTGGTCTCAAACTCCTGACCTCCAATGATCCACCTGCCTCAGCCTCCCAAAGTGCTGGGAATACAGGCGTGAGCCACCACACCCAGCGTTCCATTGTTATTTAACCAGTCTCTTATCAGTATATATATATTTTTGAGACAGGGTCTCGTTCTGCACACACAACTGGAGTGCAGTGGTTCTATCATGGCTCACTGCAGCCTGGACCCCCTGGGCTCAAGCGATCCTCCCACCTCAGCCCCGCCAAGTAGCTTTAACTACTTATTGATGGACATTTGAGTTGTTTCGAGTCTTTTGCTATTACAAATAAATGCAGTAATCAATAATATACGCTAATTTACATATATGCAGGAGGATGTCTAGGAGAGATTCCCGAAAGTTGAATTACCAGGTCAAAGGGCAGTGCATTTTTCATTTTTTAATTTTATGTATGTATGTATGTATGTATTTTATTTTATTTTATTGAGATGGAGTCTTGCCCTGTCACCCAGGCTGGAGTGCAGTGAAGCAATCTTGGCTTACTGCAGCCTCCACCTTCAGGGTTCAAGTGATTCTCCTGCCTCAGCCTCCTGTAGTAGCTGGCATTACGGGTGCACACCACTATGCCCGGCTAATGTTTTTTGTGTTTTTAGTAGAGACGGGGTTTTGCCATGTTGCCCAGGCTGGTCTCGAACTCCTGGGCTCAAGCGATCCACCCACCTTGACCTCCCAAAGTACTGGGATTACAGGCATGAGCAACCACGCTCGGCCTGTATTTATTTTTTAGAGATGGAGTCTCCCTTTACTGCCCAGGTGGTCTCAAACTTCTGTCCTCCAGCCATCCTCCTGCCTTGGCCTCCCAAAGTGCTGAGATTACACTTGTGAGCCACTATGCCCTCTGTGCATTGTTAATTTTGAGACAGATGATGGATAGACAGACAAGGCGGGTGCAGTGGCTCATGCCTGTAATTCCAACACTTTGAGAGGCCAAGGTGGGAGAATCACTTGAACCCAGGAGCTCGAGACCAGCCTGGGCAACACAGGGAGACCCTACCTCTAAAGAAAATTTCAAAATTAGCTTGGTGTGGTGGTGGTGGTGTGTGCCTGTGGTGCCAGCTACTCAGGAGGCTGAAATGGGAGGATTGGTTGAGCCCTGGAGGATGAGGGTGCAGTGAACCATGATCATGCCACTGCACTGCAGCCTGGGTGACAGTACAAGACCCTCTCTTAAAAAAATAATAAGACTGGAAACAGATATTGTCACATTGCCGTTAATAAAAGTTGTATCAGCCGGGCATGATGGCTCAGGCCTGTAATCCCAGCACTCCCCAAGGCGAGTGGATCTCCTGAGGTCAGGAGTTTGAGACCAGCCTGGCCAACATGGTGAAACCCTGTCTCTACTAAAAATACAAAAATTAGCTGGGTGTGGTGGTGCACACCTGTAGTCCCAGCTACTCAGGAGGCTGAGGCAGAAGAATAGCTTGAACCTGGGAGGCAGAGGTTGCAGTGAGCCAAGATGGGGCCACTGCACTCCAACCTGGGTGACAAGAGCGAAACTCCGTGTCAAAAATAAATAAATAATAATAAGAATAAAAGTTATACCTATTCACTGTCCTACCAGCCCTGCTAGACAGTGCAGCTTCCCAACCTACTAGACAAGTGGGAGACCCTGTAGGGGCTGGGCCCTGCAGAGTGACAGGGAGGCTAGGCAGGTCTAGGGTAGTGTGAACCTTTGCCCCTGCTGGCTGGGTTGCTGATAGGGGCAGGCTGGGTGCTAATGCAATCGCAAGGCAGGCGGGCAACAGGAAACTTGAGCAGGTGTCCTCGAAGCTGAGTCCACAGAGGGGAGCACGACCCCTGACCTCATAGATCCCTCAGCCTTGGCCCAAACGAGCTAGAAAATGAGGAAATGTCCCCCCACCCACTTTCCTAGCAACCTGTCCCCACAGGGTGTGACAGGGCATGTGAGAACACACAGGCCTCAGACCAAGAACTGGGAAAGTTGACCAAAAAGAGCTGAGCCTGTGGACAGAAATGGCAGTCTTGCAACTTCCTCTCATGGTTGAGACACTGGGAGAGGCTCCTTGGGCCCCAGCCAGGGTCACCTGGGCCCCTCCGAGCTCCCCAAGTTTTGCTGACAGCACTGGGCTGGCTCTTTGGTGTATTAAGGCCTTCAACAATGATTGACTTGGGGGGCCTCTGCATGACAGGCAGCCCAAACAGGCAGGGCCCTTTATTCCCGCCCTCTTGGGCCTGCTCTTCAGCAGGGGAAGACCATGATGAACTCATGACAGTGAGTGTCCCATTGCATGTTGGAAGGTGACACTCGCCATAGGAACAAGGGCACGCAGCTGGGTAAGGGGCTTGTGGTAGGGGACAGAGTGGGTGGGGACAGTTTGCAGCATTCATGAGAGCGGGCAGGGCAGGCTTCACCAAGAGAGGTGCATCCAGCAAACCCTGGAAGTAAGTGAGGGAGCGAGCCAGGGAGAAGAATTCCGGGCAGAGGGACTAGTCAGTGCCAATGTCCCAGGCAGGAGCATGAGCCGGGGACGCTAAGGAGGCCTATGGGGGCCCAGTCAGTGGCAGAAGCTCAGACAGGGCCAGTCAGGTCAGGTCATGGTATGGAATTTGGCTTTGACTCTAGGAAACGTGGAGTGTGTCACAAGGTGTGGCCTCTCTTATTCGAATCTGAAGCTGGTGCCGTGGTACAGATGAAGAGACTGAGGCTCAGAAGTGGCCGTGACTTGGCACAGCGTGGCTTGGCCAATGGAGGGTGTAGGTGATGAGGCTCTCGCCCAGGTCTGCCTGAGACCTAGACCCCAGCCGTGCACCATGGCAGTGCTCCAGTGCCTGTGGGTGGTGACAGGCAAGCACTGGAGGGTGCCCGTGCTGGGCACTCACTCATCCCACCCTCATGTAAGCCTATGAGGCAGGCATTGTCAGTGCCATTTTGCAGATGACAAGTGCAGTTCCCGGAGGTGAGGGGCACGGCCAAGGGCACAGAGCCGGGAGGCAGGGCAGGAGGCCATCGTGGTTCTCAGGGCCCCTCGGGCCTGTGCCTCCGTGGCTGTCCCTATCTCGAGGTTCTCTGATGGATATTGCCCCACCTAAAAGTCTTCCTGAGCTCTCGCCCGTCCTCAAGCTGAAGCCCAAACCTCCAAGGCCTGTGCGGGAACCTCCAACGCCCGGAGTCCGGCCAGCCGTTCTGCCCGTCCCCAGCCCAAGTGGACAGCCCCACCTCCGCCTCCAGCCAGAGGACAGCGCTCAGCATTCCCAGAACCTTTCTCAGTCTCCCCAGCCTTTGCACGCAAGCCCACCCACTTCCGCACCCTCAGACCTCTGTCTTTTAAGAGCTTGCCTCCTCCAGGCTGCCACCCAAGACCACCTTTCCCCTAGATTCCCCCCACCGCTTCCCAGCTCTGCCTCAGTCTCTCGTCCCACTCTTCCCCAGCCCCAGTGGCCAGGGGCAGCAAGACCTCCTCTGAACCCCAAATCCTGGCCAGCCCCCCACACCCTTGTCCCTGCTGACCAGTTCTACAGATGGGGCGCTCACCTCCCAGCCACATCACTCAGGCTTCGGCACCTCAAACCCACCGCCACCCACAGCGACTTCCTTCTGCTCACCACGGGCAGCACCACACCCCCCTGCGCGCTCACTGAGGACAGGAGCTGCCTCCCCAGCCCAGACCCTTCCCCTGTGGGGCCCCCTCCACCATGCCCTGGCTCTAGGTTCCCCTGAGTCTTTCCCTGAGGATTGGCTGTGTGGCCTTTGGGTTAGTTCCTTCCCCTCTGCAGAGCTCAGATGCTCCAATTTTACAGCGCAGTCAACAGTACCCACTTCCCAGCATTGTCCTGAGGACTGAAAGAGATGGTCTGTGAAAGCCTTTGCTTGGTATACAGTAGGGGTTCAATAAGTGCACATTTCCTCCATTGACCTCCACAGATGCAGAGGTTAGGAGTGTGGCTTCGGAGACCCTGATTAGAATCCTATTCCTGCTCCTCATTCACTGTGTGGCTGACGGCAAGTCACTGATTTCTCAGAGCCTCAGTGTCCTCATCTGCAAAAAGGGAACATTAATAGAACATACCTCACGGAGCTGCATGAACTAGATGAGGTAGCACATGGCTATCCGTGTGTGACAGGCCCTGCATCCCACCACAGGGAGCAAGTTCAGCCCTGTCCTCAGCCCTCCAAGCTCCCACCCTGGGCCTCTCCACCGCCGCCTCGGAGAAACAGAAATGTAGGGAGAAGCTCTGGAAGCTGGCAGAGGAGGCCCTGAGGCAGTGGCATCTTAGCCTCTGCCCCTGGACGATTCCCCACCTGCCTGGGGCCCCCGGGCTGCACTTTGCTCTCACCCTCCCTGTCTGAGAAACCAGCTCTTGGGTGAAAAAGCCAGCCTGGGAGAAAGGGCCTCGCTCTGGAGTAGGGACCCTGTGATAGGATGAGCGGGGCCCTCTGAAAAGACAAGGAAACTAATCATGACAGTTCCCACCATGGGCCCAGCACACAAGATCTTTGCAATCGGGTTACGCATTTTACAGATGAGAAATGGGGCTCAGAGTGGACGCTTACACCTCCTCCAGGAAGAAGGGCCAGAATCAGGATTTCCACCCAGGCTCGAATTCCTCCCAAGCCTGTGCTCTCAGCCCAAGGCTGCCTGAGTGTGTGCCTTGAGCCCTTGGAACAAACAAGGGAGAGTGGGCCCGGAGGGGCCAGTGAGTGAGGAGCTGAATTCAGCTTTGAGGCTCTGGGGCCCCAGGCCAGTGCAGGGCTGCCCAGGGGTCCCGGGCTAGGGGTCGGGGGCAGCACAGGGTGAAGGAGCAGGAGGCCTGGGCCTGGAAGGAGTTAACTGCGTGAGGGGCCCGAGTGAATCAGAGGCTCCGCAGGCTATGATGGAAATTCCCTGTGCATGGCGTGTGGTCACCCAGAAAAGGGAAACGGTGCTTTTCGGAGCAGGGGACGGCGGGGGCTGGAGCTAGGGAGCAGACACCAGCCTGGGTGGGGCTGGTGAGGCTATTGTGACAAAGGAGGCCTGGCGTCAAGGTCTGCTCAGGCCTTGGGCGGGAAGAAGGAGATGAGGAGCCGCCAGGCCAGGCCAGGCCTGATTGTGCTACGGTGTGTCCATAGGCCCTGATGGATGAGTAGGAGTTCACCAGGCCAGAGGAACTGCTAGAGCCAAGGCACAGGGCTGTGACTCAGCATGGAGCCCATCCACCCTGCTTTTGCTGGCAAACTCATTCCTGTCCTTCAAGGCTCATCTCAAGTAACACCTCTCCCACCGCAGGCAACACTCATAGCTCCTCTGAGTCCCACTGCCTCGGTTTCCCGCTTGGAGCTCACAGGATTTTATGTTATCTGCCTTCCCTATAGGACTATGGTTCCACAAGGGCAGGGGCTGTGTCCCAGCTATAGAAACAGGTTGTGCCCAGCACAGGGCCAGCACCAAGTAGGCCCTCTGTATTTGTGGAATGACAATTTCGCAGAAGAGGAATGTGGGGCCCAGAGAGGTGGCACTCAGTCAGCCAGCTGGTGCGGCAGAGTGGGGCTCAGGCCGGGCGCCTCTTCAGCTGGGACTGGTCAGGAGGGAAGGAACATGGCAGGAAGATCCCTCCCCTGGGGCAGGGCAGGGGGAGATGGCAGGGGCCACCGGGCGCTGATGGCCAGGCAGGGAAGGTAACAGGTGGTGCTATGGTCCATGCCCTGCTTCCCCCTTGAGCTTCAGGCCAGCCCTGCTACTGCCCTGGTCACAGCGCTAGAAAACGTCCGCCCTCCCAGGAGGGAGATGAAGGTACAAGATGAAGCAAGGGGCAGTCAGAGGAAGAGAGAAGGACACTGGGTTCTAGATTTTCCCAGTGAAATCTAGAATCTCCAGACACTTTGCAGCTGCCTGAACTTGGACAGGGTCTCCCTGTGTTGCCCAGGCTGGAATGCAGTGGTGTGATCATAGTTCACCGCAGCCTCGAACTCCCAGGCTCAAGCAATCCTCCCACCTCAGTCTCCCCAGTAGCCGGGACTATAGGCATGCACCACCATGCCGGACTAATTTTTTTTTTTTTCTGTAGAGTCGGGGTCTCACTCTGTGGCCCAGGCTGACCTCCAACTCCTGGGCTCAAGTGATCCTCCTGCCTTGACCTCTCAAAATGCTGGGAATACAAGAATGAGCTACTGTGTCTTGCCCTTAATTTCCACTTCATGATGGAGAAAATGGAATAGGCTTGTTCTGAGGGCAGAATAAACTAACGGGTATAACTGTAAACCTCTGTACCGATGTGAGGGAGACTCCCCGTTAGCTGCAGTGGCTATTGTGTAGTCTGGTCTCTCCCTGGGGGCTGTGGCAGTACCATCCCACCAGCCAGCTCCTAAGCAGTGTTAGGCTCAGGCCCAGCGTCCATCTGTCCCAGCTCCTCTGTGCCTGGTGAAGGCCTATGACCTGCGCCAGCCTGACAAGGGAGCCAAAACCCAACTTGGATGACTGAGAATGATGGCCAGGGCTTCCTGTCCAGAAATGTGCCCCCTGAAGGCCTCAGCTGCTGCAGCTCCACCACAGCACCCCAGATTTCTGGGCCCTCTCGTGTCTGCTTGAAGGTCAAGGGCATCCTGAGAAGCTGCCCTCAGGCAGGGACCGGCGGCATGGAGGCGACCATCGGGGTTGGAGTGTTTCCAAGCATGAAGGGGAACTGAGAACTGTGGGAATGGGCTTTGTGTAGTGCAGGGTGGGCTGGGCCTCGTGGGAGGGGCTTGCTCCCAAGAGCTCAGACTGATGGGGTCCTGGGGTGGAGAGGAGAGGGGCTCGGCAGAGGTGGGGTTGGGGACACTATAGGGTGCTTGCAGGTCATCCAGAGTGGGCTGGCCAGGCAGTGGGAGGTGGGGGAGCTGTGCGGGGAAGGAAAGAGGAAGCCAAGGGGAGAGGGGGATGGGCTGCTGGGGATGGAGTGGGGGTGGGGGCTGGGGACCTGGAGCCACTTTGGCCGCAGCCACTTCGCTTCTCCCGGTTTCGGTTTGTAAATAGCTGTCGGCTCCGTGGGGCGGGATGGGCCTGTCCCTTCTGCGGCCTGTGTCCAGGGAAGCCCAGGTCTCAGGAGCTACAGATGCTCAAGCCCTGGATTTGGGGACCCCAGGAGGCCCACAGCCCGGTCAGCCTTTGCCTGGGTGGGTGGGTTCTGGGGGCCCAGTTCTGGGCAGTCCCAACCTGTGGTCACTGAGGTAATGCAGCTGGGCTGGGGGAGCTTCGGAACATGATGACTCGGCCACCCTGGCTTATTTATAACTGGGCCTCCGTGGCCAGAGCAGCTGCTGAGCCGCCAACTCAGCACTCAGGCTGGCCCAAAACACCAAGGCAGGCAACAGGACAGTGAGGGCCAGGCTGCCCTGACGGCCCCGCAGGCTGAGCCAAGGGGTCTTGAGTTCTCCAAGGCCTCTTTGGCTGGGACTGTGATGTGATGGGTGGGGCTTGGGTTTTAGGGGAGCTTCTTGTGGAGCCGGCGTCTTGAACCTCCTGGACCAAAGGGATGGTTGAGCCCAGCCAGTGAATTGGCCACTCCCAGGGGGCACAGGGCTCGGCCTTCTCGAAAAGAGCCTCTTCCTCCCGAGGTCAGATGCTGTCAGCAAACTCGACCAGAAGCAAAGTCATCTCCCCTCCCCTTCTTGCAATATCAGCTTAAAAACAAAACACGACAGATTCGGAGAAAGGGCAGTTCGGGCACCGAAGGCCCGACCCCAGGCGGGCTGGCAGGTGGGAGAAGCATGGGTCTTTGCTGAGGCGCCCACGTCACCCCACACCAGCACCCACCTCCTCGGCAGCTGGGAAGGGCTGGCCCTGCCCCACCCTGCAAATCACCGCGTCGTCTTTGTGAGGAAGCGTGCTAGGCAGTGTCAGGCCCTTTCCCAAGGTTTGCAGGAATAAAGCCTCCTAAAAGCCTATTCCTCCCAGATCAGTGTGGCCTCTGCCGCCCCTGATTCCATCAGCACCCTGTCTGCCAAACGTGGGCCTGCTCCTCCCAACTCCAAGCCTTGCTCCAGTGTGGAACCCCCACTGGCCTCGCCTGTTCCCCTCTCTGCCAAGATCTACACCAAGTTCTACCTCCAAGGCCCGAGCCTCGTGCTGTCCCCAAAGCTTTGGCTCTTGGGATGCAAAGCCCAACGAATGTCAAAACCGGGGTGGGAATGGGCGAGGGGTTTTAGACCATGGATGCTGAGGTACTGCAGGAAAGAGGAAGGTGGGCCTAGAGAGGGAGAGATGGTGGTGGCACCTGGCAAGTGCAGAGCTGAGAGCAGAGCCACGTGCCCTGACTCCCTACCTAGCGCTCTCACCGCTGGACTTCTGACCTCCGGGACCACCTGCTTGGCCCCTTCCTCTTGGCGGAAGCTGTTAGGGAAGGGAGGGATGGTGGCCTGCTGTGGGGGAAACTCAGGCCACCACTGCCCGGGTCTGGGGCCTGGGGGTGCTGGGCCCACGTAGGCCCCTCTGGGCAGGGTCGGGGCGCCCAGCCTGGAGCCGCCCGGGCTGCAGCTGCCCCTGTTTCCACATCGGCAGCAGCAAGGCCGGCGCCTGAGAAAACAGGAAGCGCCCAGTCACCACAGGAAGCATGTGTGCGCTGCCTCCCCACCCCCGGCCCATTGCAAAACGCCAACAGCCCATTACCACAGGCACCGCACAGCGGCCAGGAGAAACGCTCCGGCCACCAGGCCTGCCGAGGAGCCGGACACAGCCTCCGGCCCTCACCAGCCTGGGCCAGGCCTCAGGGGGATGTCCAGCCGCGGCCTGGAGGAGCCCGGAGTCCCCCAGGCCTCGGGCCTCAGCCTTCTTCTGGGCTCTCAGCCCAATCCCCAGGCCAGCCAGGGCCAGGCCTACTTTGGCCACCCTTAAATCAGAATGTGGGGTCAGGGGTCACAGGGAACCATTTCTCTGACCTAGTGTTTGGTGTCCAGGAACTCTGTGCCCAACCTTCACACCCTGGCAGTCCTCACTGAGGCCGTTGGCCCAGAGCCCGCCATCCCCCCAGACCCCTGGGAGCCGCCTGCTGCCAGGTCCACACCTGCCACACCCTCCGCCGGGCCCCAGCCCCTCTCAACAAGGACCGTGCTGGTCCCTGGGGGTCCTGCCCCACCTTGCCTTGGGGAGGCGTGGGCCCTCCTCCTCCCACCCTGCCGGCCCTCACTCACCTCTTGCTTCTGGTTCCCCAGCCCCAGCCCTCGGAAGGAGACGGGAGTCCAGGGAGGCCGAGGCCCGCTCCCAGGGAGGCCCGTGCTCCTCCAGCCCCGGGGACAGCAAGGAAAAGAGAAGAGAGCAGAGCATTTCATGGCTATAATAAATCAAAGGGGGAAGTCGGAGCAGGAGAAATAAGAAACTTCCCTTGCCTGGGCACGGGGACCTGCCAGGCAGCAGCCCCCGGGTGCCCCGCGGCCTTCCCTCCTTCCTCCTGCCTCCCTGGCCAGTGCCCAGATCTCTCTTCAGGCCTAGGTACCCCCATCTACCCAGAGACACCCGCCCCTGGACACCCAACAGCCCTCCTCACTGCGCTCCCTGGGCTGGCACCTCTCCACTTGGCCTCAGTTTCCTCTTAATTGGCACAGAAAGCCCTGGGTCATGTAGTCAGGCTGCCCAGCAGAGAAGGATGAAGACAGAAGACAGGCAGTGCCCCCTCTGAAACAAGGACCCTCAGTGGACAAAGGGTGGGGTGAGGTGTCCTGAGAACTCCTAGTGGGACAGTTGGAGCTGCATGGACAAACGTCTGGGAGCCAAGACGAGAGGGAGAGGCAGCAGAGTTCAGAGCAGAGATGGGGCCAGCCCCAGGCCGTGACAGCTGGCAGGCCCTCAACCATCAACCTCAACCATCCCTGAACTTCTCCCCAGCCAGACCAGGTGGCCCGGGGCCTGGGGCTTGAAGGGCCTAGAGGTCACTGTGGGGCATGAGATGTCCACAGCCTTGGGACATAACCCGGGTGTATCTTCTTGGAACATCCACTCAGGTAGAATACTGAGAGGGGAAGATGTTTTTAAGAAAGGGGAGGGAAATCCCCACACATTAAAGAGAAGGATGCAAACTTATATGATTTTTTAAAGATAAAATAAGGAATTTCAGGCTGGGCACAGTGGCTCACACCTGTAATCCCAGCACTTTGGGAGGCCGAGGCAGGTGGATCCCCTGAGGCGAGGAGTTCGAGACCAGCCTGCTCAACATGGTGAAACCCCTGTCTCTGCTAAAAATACAAAAATTAGCCAGGTGCGGTGCCGCATGCCTGTAATCCCAGCTACTCAGCTATTCGGGAGGGTGAGGCAGGAGAATTGTTTGAATCTGGGAGGCGGACGTTGCAGTGAGCCGAGATTGTGCCACTGCACCCCAGCCTGGGAGACAGAGTGAGATTCCCTCTCAGAAAAAAAAAGGCTGGGCGCGGTGGCTCACGCCTATAATCCCAGCACTTTGGGAGGCCAAGGCAGGCGGATCACGAGGTCAGGAATTCGAGACCAGCCTGGCCAACATGGTGAAACCTCGTCTCTACTAAAAATACAAAAATTAGCCAGGGTGTGGTGGCACGCGCCTGTAGTCTCAGCTACTTGAGAGGCTGAGGCAGGAGAATAGCTTGAACCCGGGAGGCGGAGGTTGCTGTGAGCCGAGTCCATGCCATTGCACTCCAACCTGGGTGACAGAGTGAGACTCCGTCTCAAAAAAAAACAAAAACAAAACCAAAGTAAGTAAATAAACAAATGGAGAAATGCCTAGCTCAGAAGTTTGCAATGAGGAACAAATGAGGCTGTGGAGTGGGGCCTTGGGGTAATTGTTTGGCCGGCAACATACTGTGGCCACCCTCTTGTCGCCTCCCTCTCGCCTGCCTGAGTTGGGGTGAACACTCCAGCTCCCTACTCTTCTCTGAGAACCCCCAGGGCCCCTCCCTGGCCTCCCTCTGGCCCTTCCTGACCCGGGGGAGTGCTGCAGCTGAGGCTCCCAGCCCCACCCTCAAGGGGCTCCCTCTCTGGGACAGAAACCTTAGAGGCCTCCACTCCTACCCTGGGAGGACTCCCCACTTCTGCTCACACTTCATGCCCCTTACATGACATCCCCGCCCCCGCCCCAAGACTGCCTTAATAACTAGAGGTATTCACCAGGCACTCTACGTACACAGCATCTTGTAATCCTTGACGCCGCAGGTGTTCTCATCCCCATTTCACACATAAGGAAACGGAGGATCGGGGAGGACTGACAGGTGCAAGCTCAGCTGGCTAGAAAGGGGCATGGCTGGCCGGGCGCAATGGCTCACACCTGTAATCCCAGCACTTTGGGAGGCCAAGGCAAGTGGATCACCTGAGGTCAGGAGTTCGAGACCACCCTGGCCAACATGGTGATACCCCATCTCTACTAAAAATAAAAAAAATTAGCCAGGCGTGGTGGCAAGTGCCTGTAATCCCAGCTACTCAAGAGGTTGAGGCAGGAGGCTGAGGCACAAGAATAGCTTGAACCCAGGAGGCAGAGGTTGCAGTTAGCCGATATCATGCTGTTGCATTCCAGCCTGGGTGACAGGGTGACAGAGCAAGACTCCATCTCAAAAAAAAAAAAAGAAAAAAAAAAAAAGGGGCAGCGCTGCGATGAGAACTCAGTTTTCCCGTGTGCCCATCCAGTGGAAAGCCCAGGCAAACCCTGAGGCAAAGCAGCATCTCTTTGGAAAAAGACTTCAAGCCTTTTAGATTCTCACTGCTGCCTCCAGGCCCATCGCCACCACCTCTTCCCAGCTCTCCTACCCCTGTCCCTATCTTCAGTTGTGCTGCTTCTCCTGGTCCAGGCTGGAGGATATAAGAGTTGAAAAAATTCCAGCCTCTGGTTCCCATAGGAGCAGAGAAATGGTAAAATCCAGAAAGGGAACGAGCCAGGCTCCCCTTGGCTCTCAGTCCTGGGCACGAACACGTAACAGTGAGATTTAACTCCCTGGGAGACAGGCCCAAAGAGGCATCATTCGGTAGTGAGAACTGAGTGCATCTGCACCAGACATTCCCACATTTAAATCTCAGCTCTGCAATGGAGCGACCACCCGCTGGGTGACAACATGAAAATGGGAGAAAATGCCTCTCCTGGCCTGGAGATCTCACAGGAGGGAAATGTGTTTCTTTTTTTTTTTTCTTTCTTTTTTTTTTTCCTTTTTGTGGAGAATGGGGTCTCGCTGTATTACCCAGGCAGGTCTCGAACTCCTGGGCTCAAGCTATCCTCCCGCCTCTGCCGCCCTGAGAGCTGGGATTACAGGCGTGAGCCACCGCGCCCGGCGGAAATGTGTTTCTAACAGCCATGAGCCCAGCCCTCGTTCACGCACTGGCTTGGTCCCGTAGGTATGATTATTACTCCCATTTCACAGACGAGGAAACCCAACACGGCCTTGCAGGGGATTGAACCCTAATCTTGTCTAACTCCAAGTCCCATGCACTTACGTATACCCGAGATCTCCTCCTTCCTTTTCTCCTAGGAGTTCTGTACCTTCCTATCCTGCAGGGTCGGGCCCTGGGTGGCAAGTTGAACCATGACTGGATGGGACTGGAGGGCTTGACCCTGCCTGGTTGAGGCTGCAGTCCCCAAATACCCAACTGCCCTTGCTCTTGGTTGGGCTGAGGGACTGCTGCCTGGGCATTCAAAGAGTTGGGGACCAGCTGCAGCGGCACCTCCCTGCCATGTTGCCTTGGGTCACCCTGCCCTCTAACCTTGTTGGTGTCTGACTTTCTTGGGAGAGGGGTATAACCCCTTCCAGGGCGCCTGCATGGTGGGGCTGGGACGCTAAGAAAGTTGCACTCGAGCTTCCTCATTGGCTCAGCTCCTTCCGAGGCCCTGGAAGGGGCCTCGGCAATTTTATTTCTGTTTTTTGGTGGGGTTTTTTTTTTTTTTTTAGATGAAGTCTCACTCTGTTGCCCAGGTTGGAATGCAGTGACGCGATCTTGGCTCACTGCAACCTCCGCCTCCCGATTTCAAGTGATTTTGCTGCCTCAGCCTCCCGAGTAGCTGGGACTACAGGAGGACTCCACCATGCCCAGCTAATTTTTTTTAATTTCATTGTATTTTTTGTATTTTTAGTACAGACAGGGTTTCACCACGTTGGCCAGGTCTCCTGACCTCAGGTGATCCACCCACTTTGGCCTCCCAAAGTGTTGGGATTACAGGTGTGAGCCACCGCGAACGGCTGTTTTGTTTTGTTTTGTTTTTGTTTTTTGTTTCTTGTTTTGAGACAGAGTTTCGCTCTGTCACTCAGACTGGAGTGCAGTGGCACAATCATCTCGGCTCACTGCAACCTCTGCCTCCCGGGTTCAAGCGATTCTCCTGCCTCAGTCTCCGGAGTAGCTGGGATTACAGGCACCCGCCATCACGCCCAGCTAATGTTTGTATTTTAGTAGAGACAGGGTTTCACCATATTGGCCAGGCTGGTCTCGAACTCCTGATGTCAAGTGATCCGCCCGCCTTGGCTTCCCAAAGTGCTGGGATTACAGGCGTGAGCCACTGCGCCCAGCCTCAGCAATTTTGTATTTGTGACTTTGTA
>NW_012107141.1:5523111-5527674 GCF_000951045.1 Mandrillus leucophaeus
CAGGGGAGCGCCCGGAGCTGCCCGGCTGCGGCCCAGTGGAGCGGAGAGGAGGCCCAGCCCCCCAGGTGGGCAGCCGGAAGTGATAAATAACCGAGGTGGGAGGGCACCATTGCAGTGAGGCCCGAGTTGCCCCGGGATGCTCTCCCCCAACCCAGTAGGAGCTCCCCAAACTAAGTTGTGTTCGCCAAAAATGGGAGGGGGTCTGAGAAGGAAGAGGAAAGGGGTCCCTTAAGGCGCCAGGGACAAGAGAAACAGTGGGGTCAGTTTAAACAGGGTTCTGAGAGGCACACGACCTCCCCCCACACTAGGAATGCTAAGTGGCCTCCCTGGCACAGGTGTGGGGGGGAAGAGAGAAGCGGAGACACCTTAGAGAAAGTGAAAAGCAAGCCACAACTGGAGATGTCTGCGGAGTGCAGCGGGGGACAGCCTCAAAAATACATAAGGAACTCTTGCAAATCAAGGAAGAAAAAAATCAAGCAATCCAATATAAAAAATAGATAACACACACGGAGCGCAGGCATGTTAGGGCAGAGGAAACGAATTTGTTCAAATACCATCTAAGGGAGGCTCAACCTCACTGCTGATGAGGGCGATGCAAATTCAGACCACAATGAGATGCTATTTACACCTTCTGAAGGGCAGAAGGGAACTGTCCTTCAGCCAGAGCTGGCAAGGAGGGGAGCAGCAGACCCTCCTGCATGTGGCTAGTCAGGGTGCAGCTCCAAATAGCCCCCCAGGGAGAGCAATCTGGCCTTATCTCATGAAGTGGAGGTACAGAGGCTGTCACCCACACATCCCCCCAGGCAACAAATCAAGATAAGTTCTCTGGCATGTGTGCCAAGAGACAGGGACAAAAATATTCACAGCTGCATTGTCCCTAATAGCAAAAAAATCCTGAAATAACCGCAGGGCCCATTGATAAGAGAATGGATAAATAAATTACAGTAGACACATTCGCAGGGTAGAGATCATTCAGCAGTGCAAGTAGGTGACCCACGGGTTCACCAATATCATGAAGGAATCTTTGCACCATGGTATTGAGTGGAAAAAGTCAGTCCCAGGAGACGGATACAGGCGGCCCTCTGTATCCCTGGGTTCCACATCCATGGATTCAACCAACCTCAGATGGAAAATATTTTGGGGAAAAAATAGATGGTTGAGTCTGTACTAAACATGTACGACTTTTTTCTTGTCATTATTCCCGAAACAATACCGTGTAACAACGATTAACATAGCATTTACATTGTTTTCAGCAATCTAGAGATGATTTAAAGTATATGGGAGGATGTGGTAGGCTAAATATGCAGATATTTAATACCACACCGTTTTATATCAGGGACTGAGCATCTGTGGATTTTGGATTCTTAGGGGGTCTTGGAACCAACTCCCCTCAATCCCCGCCAGGATGCCAAAGGACAGTTGTCCTTACCCTTCTCATGAAGTTCAAAACCAAGCCAAGCCACATCTTTACAAATAACAATGTTCCTTCCCTCTTTCTAATACTTTTGTTATTAGGAGATGATATGATTACCCACATAAAAGAGTCTAGGCTGGGCACGGTAGCCCAAGCCTGTATTTCTAGCACTTTGGGAGGCCAGGAGTTCAAGACTAGCCTGGGCAACATGGCAAAACCCCATCTCTACAAAAAATGCCAAAAAAAAAAGATAGCCAAGCAAGTGCCTGTGGTCCCAGCTACTTGGGAGGCTGAAGTGGAGGGATCACTTGAGCCCAGAAGGCCGAGGTTGTGGTCAGCGGAGTTTGTGCTATACTCCAGCATGGACAACGGAGCGAGACTCTGTCGCAAAAAACAAAAAAGAAAAAGAAAAAAATATATATATATACATATATATCTCCACAAAAATATAAAATATCTAGAAGTAAACTTGGTAATAATTATGCAGAACCTACAGGAAAACAATTGTTAAAATCACTAAATAATGTAAAACCTTAAAACAGCTTTTTTTTTTTTTTTTTTTGAGACAGAGTCTCGCTCTGTCGCCCAGGCTGGAGTGCAGTGGCGCAATCTCGGCTCACTGCAAGCTCCGCCTCCCGGGTTCACGCCATTCTCCTGCCTCAGCCTCCTGAGTAGCTGGGACTACAGGTGCCCGCCACCGCGCCCGGCTAATTTTTTGTATTTTTAGTAGAAACGGGATTTCACCGTGGTCTCGATCTCCTGACCTTGTGATCCGCCCGCCTCGGCCTCCCAAAGTGCTGGGATTACAGGCGTAAGCCACCGCGCCTGGCGCTTTTTTTTTTTTTTTTTAAGCCAACTCAAATGGAATATTGTCTAGGTATGCATATGTATGTCAGAAAAAGCTTTATCAAAAAAATAAAAGCAAGAGTCAGGCGTGATGGTGTGCGCCTGTGGTCCTAGCTTCTTGGGAGACTGGGGCGAGAGGATCATGTGAGCCCAGGAGCTTGAGACCAGCCTGGGCAACACAGAGAGACCCCATCTCTAATTTTAAAAAAAGAAAGAAAGAGGCCAGGCTTGGTGGCTCACACCTGTAATCCCAGCACTTTCGGAGGCTGAGACCGGTGGATCACTTGAGGTCAGGAGTTCAAGACCAGCCTTGCCAACATGGTGAAACCCTGTCTCTACTAAAAATACAAAAATTAGCCGGGCATGGTGGCGGGTGCCTGTAGTCCCAGCTACTCAGGAGGCTGAGGCAGGAGAATCGCTTGAACCTGGGAGGCGGAGGTTGCAGAGAGCCGAGATTGCGCCACTGCTCTCCAGCCTGGGTGACAGAGCTAGAATCTGAGAAAGGAAAGAAAAAGAGAAAAGAAAGAAAAGAAAAGAAAAGAAAAGAAGGAAGGAAAAGGAAAAGGAAGGAAAAGGAAAGAAAAAGAGCGATCATCACAAAATTCAGGTTTCCCTGAAGAAGGAGACAGGGAGATGGGATAGGGGACAGGTAAGGAAATATGTAAATCAACACAAAAATTAAACAGCCTTGCAGGGACCAAAAGGACAGTGCAGAACGCACAAGGATTTTACCCCAATCTGTGCACCTGAGACAAGAGAAGGGGAAGGGGAGACATGAAATTGATTTGGACAGGCTTTTATTAAGAGTAGAGGCAAAAGCTTGTTTTTTCTAGCAGCCCACACCTGGCAGGGAAAGAGGCTTGTGTATCCAGGGGACAAGGCTAAGGGCTCCAAAGACACACCGACACCCAGGGCCTTCAGGATGGACAGATCAGGAAGGTTGCAGGGAGGAGAAGGCCTTATCAACAGGCTACGTTTCAATCGACTGAGATGGCAAAAGGCGAAGGACATCCCAGGCCTGCCAAGGGTGGGGTGGGGGTGACAGAACTTGCCACAGTGGAGAGGCTGGACAGACAGTAGTGGAACTCAGCTGTTCATGGTGGAGCTGCTGGTGGCGGAGGAAGGGAGGAGAGGCCCTGTGAGGTCACTGGAGCATCGCCCAGCCAGGGCTTAGGATTCAGTGGAGAAAATACCCCAGGAACTCATGAGGAAGCTAAGGCCGCCCTGGAAAGAACGACTTGAGAAAGGACTGGGGTCAGGGGTTTCAGAGGGGCAGGCCTCCTTTGGAGAAGCTGAGCCTGTGGCCCTGGGGGAGCTGCTGTGCCTCTTTCTAGCTGTGACCCTGGGTAATGTGCTCACCATCCTGAGCCCCAGATGCCTTTCAATAAGAGACTGCCACCTGCCTGCTGACCCCCACGGGAGGAAGCCCTGTGACAAGGAGAAGTCCGGATTTCTCACTAGAGATCACACTTTGGAAGCATCCATCCCCAGCCCGTCTCTAGCCCTTGACTGCCAGAGTGGAGGGAAGGATGTCAAAGCATTGGCCATTGCCAGGTCAGCCAGTCTTGCTGGGGCCAGAGACAGATTCTGGGCATTGAAGTGAAGTCAGAGAAATGGATCTGTGGCTTCCCGATCCCAGACACCTCTCAGCCACTTAGAGCCACGCAGGACCCAGGCCCATCCAGCTTTGCTGAAGTTTGTCTGTCCAGCACTTCAACCCAGGAAAATCCTATGGCCTCCAAACCAACTGATAAATGTGTCAGAAAACACTCATTTGTGGCCGCGCGGGCATGGTGGCTCATGCCTGTGATCCCAGCACTTTGGGAAGTCAAGGCGGCAGATCACCTGAGGTCATTCGAAACCAGCCTGGCCAACATGGTGAAACCCCGTCTCTACCAAAAATACAAAAATTAGCCGGGCATGGTGGTGGGTGCTGGTAATCGGGGGACTGAGGCATGAGAATCACGTTAACCTGGGAGGTGGAGGTTGCAGTGAGCCGAGATCGCACCATTGCACTCCACCCGGTGCAACACAGCGAGACTCCATCCCAAAAACAAAAAAACAGGCTGGGCGCGGTGGCTCACGTCTGTAATCCCAGCACTTTGGGAGGCCAAGGCGGGCGGATCATGAGGTCAGGAGATCGAGACTATCCTGGCTAACACGGTGAAACCCCGTCTCTACTAAAAATACAAAAAATTAGGCCTGGCCTTGCGCGGTGGCTCAAGCCTGTAATCCCAGCACTTTGGGAGGCCGAGACGGGCGGATCACGAGGTCAGGAGATCGAGACCATCCTGGCTAACATG
>NW_012107141.1:5528324-5531050 GCF_000951045.1 Mandrillus leucophaeus
AAAAAAAAAAAAAAAATTGTTATATTCACTTTTGAATTTTCTCTTCTGTTCCCTTTATCGTCTTTCTAAACAAAACAAAAGAATCGTATTGTCTTAATCACCAAGACACCAAGAGCTAGGCCAGAGAGAGACAGAGAGAGAGAGAAAGACAGAGAGGCTAGATGTGGTGGCTCACACCTGTAATCCCAGCACTTTGGGAGGCTGAGGTGGGTGGATCATTTGAGGTAAGGAGCTCAAGACCAGACTGGCCAACATGGTGAAATCCCATCTCTACTACAAAAATTAGCCAGGGAGTAGTGGCCTGTGCCTATAGTTCCAGCTACTTGGGAGGCTGAAACCCGAGAATTACTTGAGCCTGGGAGGCGGAGGTTGCGGTGAGCCGAGATCATGCCACCCCACTCCAGTCTGGGTGACAGAGTGAGACCCTCTCTCAAAAAAAAAAAAAAAGAGAGAAAGGGAAAGATTTTATATGGTGAGATTTTCATATATCTGAGATGAGATTTGATATAGCTATGCAATTTTACACATTGCATACATGTGATCATACACATCTTTTATTTATTTTTTGAGACGGAGTTTTGTTCTTGTTGCCCAGGCTGGAGTGTAATGGCGTGATCTTGGCTCACTGCAACTTCTATCTCCCAGGTTCAAGCGATTCTCCTGCCTCAGCCTCCCAAGTAGCTGGGATTACATGGATGCGCCACCACGCCTGGCTAATTTTGTATTTTTAGTAGAGTGGGTTTCTCCGTGTTGGCCAGGCTGGTCTTGAACTCCCAACATCAGGTGATCTGCCCGCCTTGGCCTCCCAAAGTGCTGGGATTACTGGCATGGGCCACCATGCCTGGCCACATATGGCCATATACATCTTTCAATGTGTTGTTTGCATTATGTTAAAGTGTTAACATTTTTTACATTAGTTCTTCCCACCATAGAATCCATAGTATCACTTTAATGTGTTATCTATGTTTTTTATGTATTCATTATACATAGACTTACATATACTGATACCTTTAATCACATATACATATACAATGTTTCTTTTTGTCATTATTTTAAAATAGTCTCTTACAAAATAAAAATAGGGGATCATATTAAATATTTCTGCATCTCACTTTTCTCATACACCTGGAAACTGCTGCAGATCTAATTCAGCATTTTATTAATTTGTAAATTTTTTAAATTTCTTTATTTTTGAGATAGGGTCTCACTCTGTTACCCACACTGGAGTGCATTGACAAGATCAGGGCTCACCGCAGCCTTGACCTCCCGGGTTCAAGCAATCCTTCCACCTCAGCCTTCTGAGTAGCTGGGGCTGCAGGTGTGCACCACCACACCTGGCTAATTTTAAATTTTTTTGTAGAGACAGGTTCTCAGTTTGTTACCCAGGCTGGTCTGGAACTCCTGGGCTCAAAAGATCCTCCTTCCTAGGCTTCCCAAAGTGCTGGGATTACAGATGTGAGCCACTGGGCCTTAGGAATCCGATGGGAATTCCAGGCCAGGTGGGAGGAAAGGCTAGTGCATTGGCACCAAGTAACGTTTCTGGCTGGGTCTTGCCCATTCCCTTGTTGGGTGGCCAGGAGCCCTCAGCCGCCAGAGGCAGGAATGCTGACTGTGTTATTGTGAAATCATTTGCATATTGTGAAGTGCTTTGCATAAGATGGGAGTGCTTTGCATACAGGGAGAGGGGCATTTTAGAAGTCCTAGGGCAGGATCCCTGAGTAGCTTTCTTTGCCAAGAAACTAACCCAGGGATTCCATTTTGGAACTCAGGGAGGGAACAGAATGTCCTGGCAGTTGTATGGGCCCGGTGGGATGAGATAGACGGAAAGCTTCAGAAGACAAGCTGGGCCACCAGGGAGAAGTTGGCAGTCTAAGGAAGGTCAACACTGCAACATGAGGTGGGACAGGCACCAGAGGCAGCCCTGAGAGCTGAGTGTGCTCTCAGAGCCCCAGCAGAGGGGAAAGTGACAGAGCAAATGGTTGGAACTGCCACGGGAGGCTGATGAGGGTCAGAGACTTAGAGACCTGTACTCGGTCGCTATCTCTGCCCAATAGAGTACTCACATGCCCCTTCCTGAATCTTCTCCTACAGTGGCTGATTTCCAGAGAACACAAAGTGGAAACGCCAAGCCAGACTCCCACTGCTGTTCAGGACCTAGAAGTGAGAAGTGGTATCACATACCCTGGCTTCAGGACACCCAGGCTTGAATCCTGACTCTGCCATCTGTGCCACTGTATGACCCTGGGCTAACAGTACCCACCACAACGGGATAAGATTCAGTGAGATAATGCGAGTGTATAGCACATAGTAGGTGCTCAGTAAATTGCGGTTATAAGAACTGCCATCCAGTGTTTGCTGCCCTAGTCTAACCAAAGAGGTCAGGTCTAGCTTCCTCCAGGTGAGGGGAGCACAGAGTCCTCGCCTCCCAGGTTTGGAGTTCCCATCAGCAGGGTCCAGCCACCATGCATTGGACCCCAAAGGGTTACAAGCCCTGGAGACAGTGGCCTGAGGTTCCCAGCGAAAAACCAAAGCATAAAAATAATTCGATGAGTAAGAATAAAATTCCCTCTTCTGAGGTTCCCGGGGCCAGGCCCCTCCCTGCGGCAGGCACTTCCCCTTTCCCTTGCTCATGGAGCAGCCAGGCCGGGCTGACTCAGAGCAGGAGCGTACAGCCGTCCTCCCAGCCCGACCTGGGCGGAGTGGTCTGGCGGCAGGGTGCGCCCCCG
>NW_012107141.1:5531945-5557446 GCF_000951045.1 Mandrillus leucophaeus
CGTGACGGACCCGGCCGATCCCTCGCCCCGTCTGACTGGTCCTCATCAGACCTGGGCCGGCTCCCAGGACCCAGGAGTCAGGCTTGCCCACCTCGGCCTCCTCTCCCTCATCGCTCCGCGCCCCGCGCCCCATCCCTCCCTCGCTGTCCCCTCAGCGTCCCACCCGCCTCTCTCTGGCTCTCTCACTCTCTCCTTTCCTCTCCCCTCGGACTCTCAGTGTATTCTCTCCCGCTAACCGGTGGTCCCCTCACCTCTGCGTGACCGCCTCGGCCTGGCCCAGTCTTGCCTGTGGTCCCCAGTGGAGCCCCGGTGGCTTCATCAGTATGCCTGATTAGTTAAGGCCTGGAGGTCCTAGAGATGGGCATCTCTGCCACCACCCAGAGGCAGCTGCTTTCTTCCCCTCCCATCTCCATCAGAAGGTGAGGAAACTGAGGCAGGGACGTCACTAGCTCAAGGTCACAGCCAGCCTGAGGCAGGGCAGACCACATTTAAACCTCATGCCCGAGTTTCCAGATGGAACTTCTCGCTTGGTTGACTCACGTCCACATCCTGTGATCGGCCGGCTGGGCACATTCCTGCTGCAGGGAGCTCCAGGCCTTCCCTGGCACAGGCAAGGCTTCTGCGCCTTCTCATGCACATCCACCTGCACTTTCAGGCTTACCTCGCCCTCACAGCTGAGGCAGGTGATATTGATCCCTGTCCTGCAGATGAGGGCACTGAGGTTCAGACGGGGAGGGGGCTTCAGAGATGTGCCCAGAGTCAGACAGCTCAAAGTGCAGTGTAGAGTTCACCGCGGGGGCTCTACAGTCTGCTCTCTGCATGGGAGAGGCATCCCCTGGCTAAAGGCTCCTTCTTCATCAGCCCCACCTCCTGTCGCTGTCAGTGCCCCGGGGACATTGGTCTCATGTCCTAGGAAGAAGCGTGGATGGTCTTGCCCTGGCTCAGCTGCTCAGTTTCTCCACGTGTGTCTCTCTGAATCCACCCCATGCCCTTAGAAGGGGAGCCTCAGTCTCTGGGGTGTCGCGGGTGGCAGAGCCTCCCCTGGCAGCCAGAGATACCAGACTGGGCCGGGCCGCCGGTGGCTGAGGAGAGCCAGCCAGCGCCTCGCCCTGTCATTAGGGAAAGTGTAGCCTCAGGCGGAGGTGCTGACACAGTCTGGAGCTGCTCAGAAGGAAAAAATACGCGGTGATTGGGAGTGGCGCGTGGAGACACAGGGCCCCATTGCTGTGCACCGAGCATTTGGATGCTCAGACGCTCTGGCAAGGACAGCAGGAGGGTGGATGCCAGGGTCCCTTGGAGGGAGGAGGGAGGCGCCACGTTTCCTAAGCAGGTGTGCGGCCAAGGCTGGCAGCTCATGTAGGTGGCCTTTGTGGTTTTCAGTACGTGGCATGCCTGGATGTCCCTGCCCTGGCTGTGGCATGGCGGGCCCAAGGCTCCTCTTCCTGACCGCCCTTGCCCTGGAGCTCTTGGGAAGGGCTGGGGGTTCCCACCCGGCCCTCCGGAGCCGGGGGACTGCGACGGCCTGCCGCCTGGACAACAAGGAAAGCGAGTCCTGGGGGGCTCTGCTGAGCGGAGAGCGGCTGGACACCTGGATCTGCTCCCTCCTGGGTTCCCTCATGGTGGGACTCAGTGGGGTCTTCCCGTTGCTCGTCATTCCCCTAGAGATGGGGACCATGCTGCGCTCAGAAGGTGGGTAGCTCTCCGATGGCGCCCAGGGCCGGCCAGCGTGTGGGAAGCACGCTGCTGCTCTTCTTAGGAGACCCCGGGTCACAGAGTGTCTGAGATGGAGGGAGAGGATTGAATAGAACTTCTCCCCTTGGTACTCTCAGGAGTCATCTAGCCAGGGGTGGCCGGTTCTGGCTTCCCCAGGAAGCTATGAGCACCTGGTAGCAGGGCCTGCCCCTGGGGAGGGGGTCCAGGAGATGGGGATGTAGGCACGGGTGGGAGCTTTGCCCTGACTACCCTTTTGTACCAGAAGCATGTACTGCCCGTTCATAAATAACATGTAACAAAACACGCAGGAGAGCTCTAGGGAGCTGCTAAGAATGCATGTGCCTATCCCCCACCCAAGAGGGGTGGACCAGGGCCCTGGGAATCTGTTAGAAACAAGCATCCCAGAGGCTGGTGCTGCCTGCTGGATGCTCAGGAATCATTCACTTACCAGATAGTTACCCAGCAGCTCTGTGCCAGGCACTGAGCTGAGGGCGGCTGTGACCCTGCTCGGGCGACAGTCAGGCCTGTGCTCACCCTTCAGAACAGCCCTGCGAGGTCAGTGCAGGGAGCACTTGGATTATTAGTTCCATTTTACAAGTGGGGATGCACAGGCACAGAGAGGTTCTTTGACCAGCCCAAGGTCACCCAGCCAGGAAATAGCAGTTTCCCCTGGGATCCCACCCCAAACTCAGCTGCCTCTGTCCTCTAGGCCTCAGTTTCTCTATCAAGCCAAAGGGTTGGACATGGCTTTCAGGCAGGCGACTTCCAACTCTGGATGCTGCAAGTCCCCAAATCTCTGCCACTTTTCTGAGTGACAGCAGCTGAGAAAAATTCCCACTTATTGAGCACTTGCTATACATATTGTCATTTAATTCCCATAAGAGCCCATAAAAGGCACACGACTGTAATCCCATCAGTTTGGGAGGCTGAGGTGGGCAGATCACCTGAGGTCAGGAGTTTGAGACCAGCCTGGCCAACATAGTGAAACACCATCTCTACCAAAAATATAAAAATCAGCCGGATGTGGTGGCACGCACCTGTAATCCCAGCTACTTAGGAGGCTGAGGCAGGAGAATCGCTTGAACAGAGGTTGCAGTGAGCCAAGATCACGCCACTGTGCTCCAGCCTGAGCAACAGAGTGAGACTCTGTCTCAAAACAAAAGATAAAATAATAATTCCCATAAGACCCAATTTACAGATGGAGAAACTGAGTCTCCAAAGTCATCTGCCAAGGTCACCAGCTAGTGGGTTGGGAGCTGGGACCTGTCAGCTCTTCACCATGATGTGGTGGTGGCCCTATGGGCATTTGGCAGGGTGTGGTGTTTCTGCTGTGAGGTGGGGGGCCCAGGAAGAGCAGCCACCCATCTCCAGCCTTCTGCAGGCCCAGGAAGAGCCCAGTGAGTGGAGTGGGACGGAGGTCAGGCCAGGAGCTCCAGCGGGTCGGCCCCCAGATCCCACATCTCTCCCTTGTAGCTGGGGCCTGGCGCCTGAAGCAGCTGCTCAGCTTCGCCCTGGGGGGACTCTTGGGCAATGTGTTTCTGCACCTGCTGCCCGAAGCCTGGGCCTACACGTGCAGCGCCGGCCCTGGTGAGTGAGGCCACAGGCCAGGGGCAAGACGGTGCCAGGAGTGGGGGCCTGGTGCCCACGCCCAGGGATGGCCAGGATGACCAGGAGAGGGATTCTGGGTATCTGGCAGGAGCTTGCCTGGGAGGGAGGGAGGGAGGGTCATCATCCTGGTCTCAGGGCCCTGGCCCTAGTGGGAGTTCTAGGCCCCAGCTGCCCGACCCACCCTTGTCACTGCCCTGGTGCCCTGGATGAGATCCCATTCCAAATGGCCACCTCCTACGGCCCTGGCTTGGCCTGGCCTTGCCGCCCCCTGCAGGTGGTGAGGGGCAGAGCCTGCAGCAGCAGCAGCAGCTGGGGCTATGGGTCATTGCTGGCATCCTGACCTTCCTGGCGTTGGAGAAGATGTTCCTGGACAGCAAGGCAGAGAGGACCAGCCAGGTGGGCCCCACACCCAAGGGCCTGGATATATCAGCCTCTGTTCTGTGGTGGTGCCTGGGGCCTGGAGGCCCAGGTTCTGAGTTGAGCCCTGAAAAGAGGGGTCTCCTGGCCCTCCCCTGGGAGCTGCGGGAGGCTGGGCCACCTTCCTTGGGAGTGACAGCATTAGCCCCTGATGTAGCTTGTTCTGGTAGCCTGATGGTGACAGCAGTTGGGGAAGGTTTGTTGAGTTTGGGGGCACCCAGCTGATAGAGTAGCAGAGAATTCTAGCTAGAAAAAAGAGGGGCTCCTGTCTTTGTTTTTTTTTTGTTGTTTTTTTTTTGAGACGGAGTCTCGCTCTGTCACCCAGGCTGAAGTCCAGTGGTGCAATCTCGGCTCACTGCAACCTCCGCCTTCCAGGTTCAAGCGATTCTCCTGCCTCAGCCTCCCGAGGAGCTGGGACTACAGGCGCGCGCCGCCATGCCCAGCTAACTTTTGTATTTTTAGTAGAGACAGGGTTTCACCATGTTTTCCAGGATGGCTCGATCTCCTGACCTCGTGATCCACCCACCTCAGCCTCCCAAATATTATTATTATTATTATTTTGAGACAGAGTCTTGCTCCGTCACCCAGGCTGGAGTGCAGTGGCATGATCTCGGCTCACTGCAACTTTCACCTCCCAGGTTCAAGCGATTCTTCTGCCTCAGCCTACCGAGTAGCTGGGACTACAGGCGTGCACCACCACGCCCGGCTAATTTTTGTAATTTTAGTAGAGGTGGGGTTTCACCATGTTGGCCAGGCTGGTCTCAAACTCCTGACCTCAGGTGGTCCATCTGCCTTGGGCTCTCAAAGTGCTGGATTACAGGCATGAGCCACTGCGCCCGGCCCCCTGTCTCTCTTTTTCCATCTCTCTCTCCCCTTCTGTCTGCCCTGGCTGAGTGGGGGGCATCTAATGTCACCTCTCCCTCCTTCTCCTGGCCCTAGGCCCCCAACAAAGACCCCACTGCTGCTGCCGCTGCGCTCAATGGAGGCCACTGTCTGGCCCAGCCGGCCGCAGAGCCCGGCCTCGGTGCTGTGGTCCGGAGCATCAAAGTGAGTGGCCTGCTCAGGGCCCCTGCAGTCGTACAGCCCTGAGTGGCCAGTCCCACTCAGCCCTGCCTCCTGCCTTCCCTCCTTCCCAGGTCAGTGGCTACCTCAACCTGCTGGCCAACACCATCGACAACTTCACCCATGGGCTGGCTGTGGCTGCCAGCTTCCTTGTGAGCAAGAAGGTGAGGGGCTTGGGGCTGGTAGGGCTCTGGCGATTCTGGTGGCAGCCATGTGGACTCCGCCTGTGTCTGGAGTCTCTGCTTCTTGCCCCTCCATTGCCAGCGCCCTCATCTAAGACCCTCATGCCCATCCTCCCTGCTGCTGTCCTGGACGCTACCGTTCTGATCCTGAGCCCCTGGTCTGTTCCTGTTCCTAGCACTCCTTGTTGGGTGCCTCTATCAAGCTGCTAGGCGTGGACCCTGCCTGCTCCTAGATGCTTCTTCCTCCACCTCCTCCCTCTGGCCTCTGGCCCAGGGGCGGCCTACTCTGCAGCTGGCCGAGCTCCTTCCCACCTCACACTGTTCCCCCTGCCTGGAATGTTCTCCCGCCCACGCTTTGAGCAGCTGACGACTCATCCTTGGGGCCTCGACTTACGTGGACTCCTCCACCAGGCCTTTGCTGACCTCCTCATCTAAATTTGGTCCCGGGGCCTGCTCCCCCGGGCACCCTGTCCATCCTTTCCTTCCCAGCGCCTGTGAGTGTGTGAGTCCTGTCTCTCCCCTCTAGACCGCTAGCTTCATGAAGGCAGGTTCCTTGTCCCCTTTAGTCACTGCTGTATTTCCAGTGGCCAACACAGTGCCCACCCAGGGCCAGCTCAGAGCAGAGTAAACCTCTGTGGAATGAGTGGGCAAGTGGGGTGCCCAGGCCTCAGCACAGACCCTGCAGCCACGGCTCCCCTCCCTGCAGATCGGGCTCCTGACAACCATGGCCATCCTCCTGCACGAGATTCCCCATGAGGTGAGCGCTTGTAGGGCGGCCCCCAGAGGCCCAGGCCCCCACAGTAGTCATGGTCAGCATGAGTGTGGAGCTCAGGAGGGCTTGGGGGTGGGCCTTCCCAGTGTGGCACTCTGGGGCTGGGCCGTGAGGGCCGGAGCTCCTCACCCCAGCAGCCTGCAGCTGCCATCTCTGCCATACTCAGGATGAGAGTCCCAGGGGCAGGGTGGGGAAGGGCTCAGTGTGTGTATCGTACCTGAGCACTCAGGGTATCAGGCCCTGCTGGGGCGCAGGGTGAACCTCCGGACCTCCCTTCAGGTGGGCGACTTTGCCATCCTGCTCCGGGCTGGCTTTGACCGATGGAGCGCAGCCAAGCTGCAACTCTCGACAGCGCTGGGGGGCCTGCTGGGCGCCGGCTTTGCCATCTGTACCCAGTCCCCCAAGGGAGTAGGTACGGGCGTGGTGGGTGGTGGTGGCGGGTGGCATCGGTAGAGGGGCACCAGCCAAAGGATTTGGCTGCCTCACCGCTGGTCCCCAGGCCCGGGAGGCAGGGAGCATACACGGTGCCCTGGGTGCCCAGTCGGGTGTTCTCCCGCTGCAGAGGAGACGGCAGCCTGGGTCCTGCCCTTCACCTCTGGAGGCTTTCTCTACATCGCCTTGGTGAACGTGCTCCCTGACCTCTTGGAAGAAGAGGACCCGTGGTGAGTGACCTGTTGGCGGAAGAGGACTGCCACTCACAGGGCCCTTAAGAGGCTCAGGAGGGAGGGGCTCCTGGCCGCTGCCTGCTCCTCCCTGCCCATGCCTCCACCATGAGCCCCGTTCCCTCCCCACAGGCGCTCCCTGCAGCAGCTGCTTCTGCTCTGTGCGGGCATTGTGGTGATGGTGCTGTTCTCGATCTTCGTGGATTAACCTTCCCTGATGCCCTGACGCCCCTGCCCCCTGCAGCAATAAGATGCTCGGATTCACTCTGTGACTGCCTATGTGAGAGGCAGAGAGGGCGAGTGCCTGCGAGAGAGAATGAGCCTCCCACCAGACAGGAGGGAGATGTGCGTGGATGTGTGTGATGTGCACATGTGGCCAGAGGCGTGTGTGCGAGACCGACACTGTGATCCCTGTGCTGGGTCCGGGGCCCAGTGTAACGCCTGTCCCCAGCCATGCTGTGGTTACCTCTCCTTGCTACCCTGTCATCTTGCACCTCCCGGAGTGAGCAGCGAGGAACAGCAGCACTGGTCCTAAGCAGAGGCCTTGCCCTGCTGGGACCCCGGGAGTGAGAGCAGCCCAAGGATCCCAGGGTGCAGGGAACTCCGGAGCTGCCCACCTCCTGCTGCCCCCTCTGCACACGCAGCCAGTCCCCAGGTGGCTTAGGGGCTAAGGCTGGGGCGGCTTCTCTCCCTTTTCCTGGCCCTTCCTTTCCCACCTCTAAACCAAAGAAAGGAGAGGCAGGTGCTCGTGTATCCCAGCCCCACTCAGCACTGACAGCCCTCAGCTTCTAGCAGTGAGCTGGGAGGCGCTTCCTAAGACCCTTTCCTCAGGGCTGCCCGCCCTGGGAGCTCATTCCTGGTCAACACACCCTGGCAGCACCAGCAGCTCATGTCACCTCCGGCTGCCAAACAGCAGCCTGCTGGGCAGGGAGCAGCCGCAGGCCAGAGAGGCCTCCTGGTCCAGCTCAGGGACGCTCCTGCCAGCACAGGGGCCAGGGACTCCTGGAGCAGGCACAGAGCGAGCCCAGGCTGCTCTCCCTAGCTCAGGCCCCTTTCCTTCCCCACTGGGGTTGGGGTAGGTGGGGGCGGTGAGGGCTCCGAGTTGTCAGCGCTCAGGAATGTGCTCCGGGAGAGTGCTGAAGCCATAATCCCCAAGCATTTCCCTTGGCTGATGCCCAGGTACTCAGCTGGCCCACTCCACAGCCAGGCCTGGCCCTGCCCTTGACCATGGATGTTTTCAGAAGTGGCCATCGAGAGGTCTGGGTGGTTTTATAGCAACTTTGCTGTGATTCCGTTTGTATCTGTAAATATTTGTTCTATAGATATACAAATAAATATTATCCACACACTGGCTGCCTTGGTTCTGCACGGCCTTCCATGGCCACGCAGGGCCTTCCTCACTGCCACTGCCAGTCGCCTGTCTCTGAACTGTCACCCCTGCAGTGCGTCTCTGAACATTCCATGTCTTCCTGGCTTCTTATTCCAATAATGACGGAGCACCTATACCAGCTTGGCCCTGTGCCATTTTAGTCCCTCACCACCAACCCCAGGACGCTGTCCTTTCTTTCGAGAGTCTCACTTTGTCACCCAGGCTGGAGTGCAGTGGCGCGGTCTCGGCTTACTGCAACCTCCACCTCCTGGGTTCAAACAATGACTCCTGCCTCAGCCTACCGAGTAGCTGGGATTACAGGCACCTGCCACCACGCCTGGCTATTTTTTAAAATATATTTTTAGTAGAGATGGGGTTTCACTATATTGGCCAGGCTGGTCTTGAACTCCTGACCTTGTGATCTGCCTGCCTCAGCCTCCCAAAGTGCTGGGCTTACAGGTGTGAGCCACCACACCCAGTTAGGGTGCTGTCCTTATTTTATAGAACTGCAAACCACAGCATTTTCCCTACCTGCCCCCCATTTCCCCTCACTGAAAATGTAACCAGGGAAGGAAGCTCCAGCCACAAAGTCATCTCCAGGTTTGGCCTCAAATTAATTAAGCTCTCATTCGCTTAAAAAAGAGAGAGAGGCCGGGTATGGTGGCTCATGCCTGTAATCCCAGAACTTTGGGAAGCCAAAGATCACAAGGTCAGGAGTTCGAGACCAGCCTGGCCAATATGGTGAAACCCCCATCTCTACTGAAATACAAAAATTAGCCAGGTGCAGTGGCAGGTGCCTGTAATCCCAGCTACTCAGGAAGCTGAGGCAGGAGAATTGTTTGAACCTGGGAGGCGGAGGCTGCAGTGAGCTGAGATCGCGCCACTGCACTCCAGCCTGGGTGATAGAGCAAGACCCCGTCTCAAAAATAAGTAAGAAAAAGAAGAAAAGATAATATGGGACCCTTATTCAAAACCACACACCCTCTCTTCTGAAGGTGTGGAGTATAAGAACACCAGGCACAGGGCGCCGCTTCCCCAGTCCTGTCAAGAGAATGTGGGTGGGGGTGCCCAGTCCACCTCTTCCCTCCCAGGCCAGCCAGGACCACTGTCAATAGTACACTGGCTGGGATCTGCAGTCTGGGCGGTGTCATGGAGCGTGGGAGAGGTGGACAAGAAACCCCAGTGACGTCCTTAGCTGGGAGTGCTTAGCTCTCAATATTTCTAACAGCAAAACATTTTAAAATGATAGTATTTGCTTCGCCTAGCTGCGACACATCCTGTAGGATAACTGTCTCAAGGATCCAGTGACTCCTGGCCTCAGATCCAAGGAATGAACCACAGCCGTCCTGGCCAGCTGCCCCCCTCACCTACGCAGGTGCTCAGGGCTGCCAGCCAGGGTGCCAAGCCCTGCTGGATGGCAGACAGTGTGTGCGAGCATCACGGCCCACTGGGAGAGGCCGGGGGCCCCATTTTGGAGATGAGGAAGCCAAAGCACGGTGGGTGTGGTCCCTGTGGGGGAACTTGGGTGTCATGGTCAGGAGCAAATGCCGTCTGGTTAGAAGAAGGAACAGGAATGCAGGACTGGGGTTGACTGAGTCCAGGGCAGGGGACAGAACCAGAAGCACGTCAGGGGCTGTGCTGCTGGCCTCCTGAGGCAGGGGCTGAGGAGTCAGTGGGAAGCCAAGCAGGGCCACCCAGGGAAGGCAAGGGGCCGGCTAGAGTGAAGAGACGGCCAAACTGGGGGAGGGGAGCACAGCATGACAGATCAGTCCTAGGGGGGCTCCCAGTGGATCCTGTTCAGGCTCAGTTTCTGGCCAAAAGACAGGGACAGAAAGAGCTAAGGGGGCGTCTGGAGAAACAGGGCCAGGAAAGGAGGAAGGAGGCTGAAAGCCTAAACCCAAGTCTGGCTTTACCAGGAGGCAAGGACTGGTGCCAGACACCAAAATGCCAAAAGGGAAAGGGTGGCTTCTATCTAGGTCCTCTATGCAGGAACTGCAGGCCCATGAGCCTCTGAAAGCTCAGAGCAGAGCGGTGCTCAGGGAGAGAGGGCTCTGAAGGGGCATGAAGGCCCAGGCAGCAGCTGCAGCACCACGCACGGCACCAGAAAGCCTCACCCTGACCAGTGGTGTGGGGCCCACGGCTGTCTCAGGGTTTCCAGGCTGCAGCACCTGAGGAAGGGGCCGCCTGCACATGCCCCTACTCCTCCAGCCAGAGCCCAGGGAAGGCAGACAAGCAGCGACAGGGACCCTAAACCATCTTTTATTGCGCACTTCAGCCGTGAGACCGGGGCTGGCCGGCGCGCCCTAGGCGTAGTACTGCAGGTTGGCTTTCTTCTTGGCCTGCACCTCCAGGATGCCTTCCATGTAGTCCTCGTGGGTGAGCTCCGTGGCACCCCTGCGCAGTGCAATCATGCCCTACAGCCGGGACAAACAGAGTCTAGGTCTGAATGCCTGAATGCCTTCCCTGGCTCCCTGAGGCTCAGGCCTCTTCCCCCAGCTGTCTCCAACAGTCAAATGCCCCCATCCTGTCCAGGGAGAGGGCAAGAAGGCACAAAGCGACGCACCCACCCCGCCTGACCACTCACCGCCTCCACACACACAGCCTTGCACTGGGCCCCGTTGAAGTCATCTGTGCAGCGGGCCAGCTCCTCATAGTTCACGTCAGGACTAGGGAGAGAACAGATACCACAGGCTCAGTGGCTCATGCAGAGTGGGCAGAGGGGCCAAATGTCCTCCCCTGGCCCTGTCAAGCAACAAAGTCAAGTTGCCCTGAGATCAGAGGCGAGTTCCTTACCCAATCAATGTACCTTGTTTTCTTCTCAGTACAAGATGTGGGGGACAAAGGGAGGAAGTTAATGCAGGTTATACCAGGTTATTTCTAGGGTCTTTTGAGCTCTGACCTTCTAGAAATCTGCATTTGAGACTCCAGGGACTGACTTGGCATGAGGCAGGGGAGCAGGGGGATGTGGGGACAAAAGATGGTCTCCCAGCTCAGCAGGCCCTGCTGTCCTCATCCTATGCCCAGCACTGTGCTTGACACTGTCACATCTAATCCTTGCCACAACCCTGTGAAATCGGTGCTATCATCCCCAAGTCCCAAATAAGAAGTGAGGCTGAGAGGGCATGCCACCTGCTGAGAGTCATACATATCTGAACTCAAGTCCATCTGGCCCCGGCCATGCCTGGCCTGTGCTCATGGGCTGAGGTGTGAGGCAGGGAAAATGAGTGCCTCCAGCCTCTGTGCCTTCAGATGAGGGGTGAAGTCTAAGGAGCAGAGCACCCAGAATTATGACCTGGGCCCTGGCAAGATGCTACATCAGGCAACTGGAGAGAAATGGAGGGTGGGGTGTGGAATGGTGCTGTGTGTGCCTGGGGCCGGGCAGGTGGTGGTCGTGGAGGCTGGGGAAGCTCAGTACAGAGAAGCGCGGCAGAGACATCCTCCTCCTGCGCCTGTCCAGGTCTCCGTGCCCTGCCTGTGCCCCTGCTCACCTGACGTTCATCTTTCGGGAGTGGATCTGCATGATTCTGGCTCGGGCCTCCTCGTTGGGCATTGGGAACTCGATCTTGCGGTCCAGGCGCCCCGAGCGGAGCAGGGCGGGGTCCAGGATGTCCACCCTGTTTGTGGCTGCAATTACCTGAGGAAGAGAAGCCACAACTTGAACAAAGGAGCAAGGTGCTCCCAGATGGGCAGACACGGTCAAAAAAGGCAGAGAGGCAGCCCCCAGAGTGCAGGTGAGACACATGGGATGTTAAAGACAGATCCCAATTCTCATTCCAGCTCCATCACTCGCTAGCTGGGGGCCTGACAGCTCCTGACCTCTGAGCCTCATCTTCTTCGCCTGGGAGTGCTAATACTTACCTTAACTTGGGTGTTGGGCTGGAAGCCATCCAGCTGGTTCAGAAGCTCCAGCATTGTCCTCTGCACCTCCCGGTCCCCAGCCTTCTCACTGTCAAAGCTAGGGCACAGGAAGCCCAAGATGCTGGTGAGGGCACAGCTTAGGCAGAGCCCTCCCCTCCTCTACCCCTTGGAAGCCTAACTTAACCTGTCTAGGGCAGGGAAATGGCTCACTCTACTTGGGGCCCCCAGCCTGGGGACTGACACATAAAAGGTGTCATTAATTGTTGACCACATTCAGAGACTGAAGAGGCTCCTGGAATCATGTGGTGGACTGAGGATAAAACAGTGAGCAAGGCTGGGTGCAGTGGCTCACACCTGTAATCCCAGCACTTTGGGAGGTCAAAGTGGGCAGATCACCTGGGGTCAGGAGTTCGAGACTAGCCTGGCCAACATGGTGAAACCCTGTTTCTACTAAAAATACAAAAATTAGCTGGGCGTGGTGGCAGGCACCTGTAATCTCAGCTACTCAGGAGGCTGAGGCAGGAGAATTGCTTGAGCCTGGGAGGCGGAGGTTGCAGTGTGCTGAGATCATGCCACTGCACTCCAGCCTGGGCAACAGAGCAAGACTCCATCTCAACAACAACAAAAAAGCAAAACCAGCCACTGCTTGCGCTGTTACTGTGATGAATGTGCGCTTGCAAACTGAGTTAACTCTTAGAAACACAGGGATCTGGCCCAGCCTTGGACAGTGCTGTACAGGAGAGTCCAGGCAGGCATCCCCGAGGAAGTGTCTCTGAGGCTCAGATCTGAAGACTGAAAGCACACCAACTGGCCAACCAACCAGTGGAGAACAGGGTAAGAGCCACAGCGGGCCTGAAACACAGGAAACACTGTGGCAGGAGTCCAGAGCAGGGGAGGCGGGAGACAGGCATGAGATGAGGTTGGAGGCGCAAAAGGGCAGCACACGTTGAGCCTTGCAAGTCCAGTGTTGATCCCAGGGAGCAACAGGAAGGCCCAGGAAGGGTTTTTTTTTTTTTTTTGAGATGGAGTCTCGCTCTGTCACCCAGGCTGGAGTGCAGTGGCACAATCCTAGCTCACTGCAACCTCTGCCTCCCGGGTTCAAGTTTTTGTCCTGCCTCAGCCTTCCGAGTGGCTGGGATTACAGGCATGTACCACCACACCAGGCTAAATTTTTCTATTTTTAGTAGAGACGGGTTTCACCATGTTGGCCAGGCTGGTCTCGAATTCCAGACCTCAAGTGATCTGCCTGCCTCAGCCTCCCAAAGTGCAGGGATTATAGGTGTGAGCCACGGCGTCCAGCCAGGAAGGGTTTTTAACAGGATTGGTTTGTGTCAGGGACCACTGTGGGTTCATGTGAGCAAGGGGGCCAGATTCCTGCTTTGGCATTTTTTGTTTTCTTTTTTTTTGAGACAGAGTCTTGCTCTGTCACTAGGCTGGAGTGCAGCGGCGCGATCTTGGCTTCACTGCAACCTCTGCCTCCCAGGTTCAAGCGATTCTCATGCCTCAGCCTCCTGGGCAGCTGGGACTACAGGCGCCGCCACCACCCCTGCCTAATTTTTTTGTGTTTTTAGTAGAGACGAGGTTTCACCATGTTGGTCAGGCTGATCTTGAACTCCTGGCCTCAAGTGATCCGCCTGCCTCAGCTTCCAAAGTGCTGGGATTACAGGCATTTTTTTTTTTTTTTTTTAAGACAGGGTTTCACTTTGTCACCCAGGTTGGAGTGCAGTGGTGCCATCACAGCTCACTACAGCCATAACCTCCCAGGCTCAAGCAATCCTCCTACCTCAGCTCCTGAGCAGCTGGGACTATAGGTGTGCACCACCACGCCTGACTAATATTTTTATTTTTTTATAAAGACAGAGTCTCCCTATGTTGCCCAGAGTCTCCCTATGTTGCTCAAACTCCTGGGCTCAAGTGATCCTCCCACCTCGGCCTCCCAAAGTAGTGGGATTACAGGCGTGAGCCACCACGCCCGGCCCAGATTCCTGTTTTGAAAGGAACATGCTGGCAGCTATGGGAATGAATGGTTGGGGAAACAGGGAGGCCATTGATCAAGAGTTAGGAATCTGAACCTCAAGAGCTGAGGAGTCACCATCCAGGGGCAGGAGGGGATACAGGGTGGGAAAGAACCACAACTTAGCACAACTGAGAGTCCACCCCTTCCCTCCACCGCCACAGAGATTGCTGGGGATCCTTGGCCCTCCCTTACCGCTTGGTGCCGATGGCATCCAACTCATCAATGAAGATGATAGAGGGCGCTTTCTCCTTGGCCAGGGCAAAGGCGTCCCGGACTAGCTTGGCACCGTCTCCAATGAACATCTGCACCAGCTGGGGGCCAGCCAGCTTTAGGAAGGTGGCCTGGAAGGAAAAGGTGGTAGGGTCAGGTCAAAGGCAGACACTTGGAGCCCATCTGGTAGAGTTTCTGCTCCTGCCCACTTCCCCCGCATCCCTCCCAAAGTACTCACCTTAGTCTGTGCGGCACAGGCCCGGGCCAGGAGGGTCTTCCCTGTCCCTGGAGGCCCATACATCAGCACCCCTTTAGGAGGCTGGATCCCCAAGTTCTCAAACTTCTCCTTGTGATTCATTGGCAAGACAATGGCCTCCACCAGCTGCCAGGAGGAAGTCCTGGGTGAGGAGATGAAGCCCTGAGGGCTCCTACAGCCCAACCCTTCATGGCTCCAACCCCAGTCTGAATTCCTCCCACTCTAACTCGGGGACGTGCCCACTCCTTTCCCCGTATCAAGAGGACACAGAACGCTCATCCCCACCAAGGCTGGCTGTGGACTCTCCAGGAACAAGAGTATATGGCAGAAAGACACTGGGCCAGGGGCTGGGAGCAGTGGCTCACGCCTGTAATCCCAGCACTTTGGGAGGCCAAGGAAGGTGGATCGCCTGAGGTTGGGAGTTCAAGACCAGCCTGACCAACATGGAGAAACCCCGTCTCTACTAAAAATAGAGACTCTGCTAAAATTAGCCAGGCTTGGTGGCGCATGCCTGTAATCCCAGCTACTCGGCAGGCTGAGGCAGGAGAATCACTTGAACCTGGGAGGTGGAGGTTGCAGTGAGCCAAAATCGCGCCATTGCACTCCAGCCTGGGCAGTAAGATCAAAACTCCGTCTCAAAAAAAAAAAAAAAGATGCTGGGCCAGAAACCAGGAGCCTGAGTTCCAGTCCTGGCTCTGGTCTTTCTGTGACCCTGGGGAAGGCATTTAAACTCTCTGGGCTTCAGTCTCCTCACCTGTCACATGGCAGCCCTCCCTTCCTCCCTAGGTTGCTATAGGGATAAAAGACACGTTAGGAAGATGAGCTGCATCAATGGCGTGGGGAAACTGAAACGCTGTTGAGGCTGCTGGCAGCTGCCGTGCCTCCCTTACCTCTTGGATCTGCTTGTCCAAGCCCCCAATGTCACTGTATTGCTCCGTGGGCCTCTCGTCCACTTCCATGGCCTTCACCCGCGAGTCGTACTCTGTGGGCAGCGTCTCCAGGATCAGATAGGAGTCTTTGTTCACACCCTAAGGACACAGCACAGGGCCTTCAGATTTGGCCCAGCTCAAGGGCTACCCAATTGGCTGGTAACAGGTGTCTGCAGAGGGGAAGACACAGGACTGGGCAATACAAGAATCAAACAGCAAGTAGACAGGATCCCAGACTCTCTAAGTTGTTCTGCCGAGATTCAGAGCCAATAGTGACCTGGGGCGGGCGCAGGGGCTCAGCTAGTCACCAGAAAAGCACTGCCTGGGCTCAGGCCCCACTCACCACCAGGTCTCCTGGCTTTAGCTTTTCAGCATCCACCAACCCAATCACAGGAAGGAAGTACGTCTGTGGACAAGTTACAGGGGCAGTCTCAGTTAGTGTCCTCAGGGAAGGCTCCCTAGTCCTGTCCCACATCTGCTCCTCACCCTCCTCCAGTCTCTTATTGCTGAGCCATGCTCACCTGTCGTGTAGAGGTTTTGATCACAGCACACTTGCCCTTCCTCTGGGAGTCCAGGTCAATATTGGCACCATCCTCCTCTTGGTCATTAGGATCAACATCTAGGAGCTGGGAAGGAAAAAAACTCAGCCCCTTGAACTCCCCAAGGCCCAGTGCTTCCTAAGTCAGTTCCTAATCTCTGCAGGGCTGGCCATCCCTACCTCCCTCCTCCAATAGCCCTGAGCCCAGCAAAGGTGGGTGCCCCTGCTAAGCCCAGGGATTGATCTCTGTGTAGGTGCTCCTCCTCTGCACAGGGCTCATCTACCCCAGAGGAGACATAACTAACAGAAAAGGAGACATGTGAGACTTCCAAGGCCTTTGCAGGCCCCCGTCTCCCCATGAAAGTGCCCCAGGAGGTGTAGCTCTGACATGCAGTTTGGCCTCAAAACCTCTACCCACTCTTTCCCTAGCGGCCCCACCCCAGGCTGTCCCCAATCCCCGCTGACTCCCTCTCTTCCCCTCCACATACACACACACCTCGATGACGTTGGAGACAAGGTACGGCAGGGTCTTGTTCACTTTGATTTTCTCACTGTTCTCTTTGATCTTGTCCTTCATGGCTTGGAGTTCATGGGTGACTCTCAACACTTCACTCTTCATGATCTGAGATGAGAAGGGGAGGAGGAGCAAATATAAGCCCTGGCACAGCTTATGCTAGAACCCTGTAACTGGTGAGGTCCAGGGTGCCCAGGGGACCCTCCCACATCCATTCATCCAGTTCTGAGGCTCTCTGAAGGCAGAGTCTGACTGTGTCCACATCCCGTATAAGTCGAAACAGGAGGCCAGTGTGGAAACCTCCTTGTGAAATAGTGGTAGTATTGGAATAAAAGCAGGCCTCCAAGACAGGCAAATATAGGTTTTAGGTTCTGCCTCTTAGTAAAAACTGGGTGCTTTATCGCAGTACAAACGTCTCTGAGCCTCAGTTTACTCATCTGTAAAACAGGGATTTTACTAAAAGTAGGATGCTTGAGAGGATTATTCCCAGTTATCACTGGGAAAGGCAATCTGATAACTTCTCATCTCAGCCCAGGTCTCCCACCACCCCCTGACTGTCTTCTTGTCCCTTTTAAGGCTTAGTTTTCTTTCCTCTTTTCCTGGTCCGAAGGGGAAGCCTGAGCCCCATGTGTCCCCCAGAGTGCCGGAGAAGGAAGTAGGAGAGGCGACTCGGATCGCTGGAACCTGTCCTGTGGTGAACTCCATCGTCCGCACAGGAGCTGTGCACCCACCTTGATCTCACTGTCCAGCAGCCGTGTGCGCTGGATGATCTCCTCCGTGGACATCTTGAGCACCTCCTCCCCAATTCCATCTTGCTGTAAAAAATTATTTGTTTATTTATATATTTACTTTTACTCAGGACAAGCATCCCTCGTTCTCCGAACCCACTCACAGCCTCAGTTTCCACGCCCATAAAGCCAAGATGAAGGAGTCAGGACCCCTGCCCACATCCCAAACGACCCCGTCCCCGGGACCGGGCCAGACCTTGACCCCCAGCCACCTCCTTCCCTCCTGTCAATGGCGTCTCCCTGCGGGCCCTGTTCCCGGACCGCCAGGTCGCCCGGTGCCCACCTCGGCCTCATCCCACACGGTCGCCATCTTCTCCTGCCGAGTCACTGAACTCTCGAGATTCGGCAGCAGATTCATTTCCTGGAGGAGCGGGCCGAAGATGGGACCAGCCGGGAGCCGCAACGGGAGATTAATACCGTCTTTCTTAAGGCCTTCTCTTGGCCAGTGGAGAACCTCTCCCCGCAAATCCCGACTCCTGACCGGACCAGCTCCGGCCGTGCTGCCGAGCAGCGAATCTGCCTCTCCGATTCCAAAGACCAACCCCTGGCCACAGGCCCCGCCCCCGCGGCCCGTGAAACGTTCCCTCCCGCGTGCTATTTTTGCCGGGCGCGAGAGGTGGGGCCGCTATTGGCCGACACGCGCGTTGGGGGCGGGGCCTAGGTGTAAAACCGGAAAGAGACGGAGAAGGCTGGGATCCGCGAGGGCCTTTGGGAAATGTAGTTTTTAATCTGGCCAGTGACAGATGCTTGCGGAGGGACGCATTTAAACTCAGACCATGACCCCGCTAGGAATAAGGGGATTTACACAATGACACTGCCTCCCAATTCATAAACGACATATGCCAGCTGTGTGCAAAGGGCCAAAAAGGCAAGCCACCTCAGACCGCATTTTTACAATTATTTAAGTACAAGCTGGCCACCCGGATTTACGGCAGGGAATCATTAACCAGCTTTAAAGAGAAATCGCTGCTGCTCCTAACGTCAGAGCAGGCTTCACGGAATTGTCCACGTGGGAAGAACTCAATTGACCATCAGCCTCTACGATTAAAAACACTATGACTAGGGCCGGGCGCGGTGGCTCACGCCTGTAATCCCAGCACTTTGGGAGGGCGTAGGCGGGCGGATCATGAGGTCAGGAGATCGAGACCATCCTGGCTAACACTGTGAAACCCCGTCTCTACTAAAACTACAAAAAATTAGTCGGGCGTGGTGGCGGGCGCCCGTAGTCCCAGTACTCGGGGCTGAGGCAGGAGAATGGCGTGAACCTGGGAGGCGGAGCTTGCAGTAAGCGGAGATCGCCCGGCTGCACTCCAGCCTGGGCAACAGAGCCAGACACCGACTTAAAAAAAAAACAAACAAACAAAAAACTTATGACTCGTGTCTGCAATTGTTGTTTTCTCTGCCCATGGTTAGTAATCTCAGTGAGCAGAGCGGGTCTCCGGATCATGGGAAACTCATTCGTTGTACCCTTGTCTCGACTATTTTTAATGATCTCTCTTTATCCTTTGAGGTGAGCCCCAGAGCCCTTTTAAAAGGAACACCCTCTTAACTTTGATGAAAATCTGTGCAGTCGTTGTCTTTGTTTGTTTTTTGTCTTTTGAGATGGAGTCTCGCTCTGTTGCCCAGGCTGGAGCGCAGTGGCGCCATCTCTGCTTACCGCAACCTCCACCTCCCAGGTTCAATGGATTCTCCTGCCTCAGCCTCCCAAGTAGCTAGGATTACAGGAGCCTACCACCATGCCCAGCTAATTTTTGTATTTTCAGTAGAGACAGGGTTTCACCATGTTCAATAGAGACAGGGTTTCTCAAACTCCTGGGCGTAAGTGATCTTCCTGCCTCAGCTTCCCAAAGTGTTGGGATTACAGGCATGAGCCACTACACCTAGCCTTTGCAGTAGTTTTTTTTGGAACACGGTTGAAAGCAGATTTTTTTTTCTTTAAATAACAACATGTACAGCTGCTCACTCAGGCTGACAAAGCGTCTCCTCAAGTAACAGTGTTTTATTCCACTCTCTCAACAAGCTTGCCTTGTGGACAGATTGAATTACCATTCTCAACTTTAAATAAGCACAGGGAGGCTCAGAGAGGTTAAGTGACTTGCTGGAGGTCATTCAGTGAGTCACTGTCAGCACTAGGACGGCTGACCCCAAATTCTCACTTTGAGTTGCCCGACAGAAGCCAAGAAACCCAGAGGGGAAAGAGACTGTCCGATCTGTGCTGCCCCATCACGCCTGGGTCGGTTGGGTCCCATTCTGGGGCCTGCTTTTGGAGGTCCTGACAAATAGGAATATGTTTAGAAAGCTTCCAGCCTGGGCCTAGGAGGGATGTTGAAGGGGTGGCCTGCCCCTCCACGCCTGTGGGACTTTCTCGTTAGGTGGAAGGAGAGACTTGAGAAAAGAAATGAGACACAGAGACAAAGTATAGAGAAAGAAAAAGTGGGCCCAGGGGACCTACGCTCAGCATACAGAGGACCCACGCCGGCACCGGTCTCTGAGTTCCCTCAGTATTTATTGATCATTATCTTTACTAGCTTAGAAAAAGGGAAGTGACAGGACAATAGGATCATCGCAGGGAGAAGGTCAGCAGTAAGACATATGAATAAAGATCTCTGTGACATGAATAAGTTTAAGGAAAAGTGCTGTGCCTTGATATGCATATGCAAACATCTTCATAAACCTTTTTAGTGCATAAAGAGCAGCATTGCGCTAGCAAGTCCCACCTTTCGCCCTAAGGCGGTTTTCTCCTTTCTCAGTAAACAGAACATATAATCGGGTTTTACACCGAGATGTTCCATTGCCCAGGGACGGGCAGGAGACAGATGCTTTACTCCATCTCAACTGCCAAGAGGATTCTTTCCTCTTACACTAGTCCTCCTCAGCACAGACCCTTCACGGGTGTCAGGCTGGGGGACGATCAGGTCTTTCCCTTCCCACGAGGCCATATTTCAGACTACCACATGGGGAGAAACCTTGGACAATACCTAGCTTTCCTAGGCAGAGGTCCCTGCGACCTTTGGCAGTGTACGTGTCCCTGGGTACTTGAGATTAAGAGAATGGTGATGACTTTTAACCAGCAAGCTGCCTTCAGGCGCTTGTTTAACAAAGCATACCCTGCACAGCCCAAAATCCACTGAACCTTGAGTCATCACAGCACATGTCTCTTGCAAGGACAAGGTTGGGAGTAGGGTCACAGATTAACAGCATCTCAAATACAGAACAAAATGGAGTCTCTTATGTCTACTTCTTTCTATATAGACACAGTAACAGGCTGACCTCTCTTTCTTTTCCCCACAGATGCAGACATTCTCCCCTTAACCAACTTTCAGGTAGGCTCCTCTGAGCCCTCTTTTTTTGACTAGGCCTTGTGGGCTATCGTTCATCCCTGTCATCAGCCTGTCTAACCCCATTTTCACAAAAATCCTGCTAGTCAGTTTAACGGAATCCCCCCACCCCGATACCTCATCCCTCTTGATATGTGATCCTGGTCCTCATTTATTCTTCAACTTTGAAGTATAAGTTCCTGGCCTGCTTTTTTTTTTTTTTTTTTTGAGATGGAGTCTGGCTCTGTCACCCAGGCTGGAGTGCAGTGGTGCGATCTTGGATCACTGCAACCCCCACCTCCTGGATTCAAGCGATTCTCCTGCCTCAGCCTCCCAAGTAGCTGAGATTACAGACACCCACCCCCATGCCCAGCTAATTTTTGTATTTTTAGTAGAGACGGGTTTTCACCGTGTTGGCCAGGATGGTCTCAATCTCCTGACCTCATGATCCTCTCGCCTCCGCCTCCCAAAGTGCTGGGATTACAGGCGTGAGCCACCACGCCCGGCTGTCCTTGGTCTGCTTTTTAACAAGAATCCCGTTAGGCCATTTTAGCAAGAATCCCCCTACTCTTGATACTTCCTCTTAGTAATTTTCAATCCACTGACCCCTTCACTTTGCTTTCATTATAAATTCCCAGCTGTGTTTGCTGTATTCAGAATTGAGCTCAGTTCTGTACTGCAATCTTTTTCCTAATTCCCAGAGCCAGTGCCGGACCACAACCCAGTGGAATGTTGAACGTCTCACTCTTTTTTTTGGAGACAGAGTCTTGCTCTGTCACCCAGGCTGGAGTGCAGTGGCATAGTCTCAGCTCATTGCAACCTCTGCCTCTTGGGTTCAAGTGATTCTCCTGTCTCAGCCTCCCAAGTAGCTGGGACTATAGGCATCCGCCACCATACCTGGCTAATTTTTGTATTTTTAGTAGAGATGGTGTTTCACCATATTGGTCAGGCTGGTCTCGAACTCCTGACTTCAGGTGATCAGCCCGTCTCGGCCTCGCAAAGTGCTGGGATTACAGGCGTGAGCCACTGCACCTGACCCTGAACATCTCCGTCTTTGATCCTGGCTAGAATGACAGGGATTGATTATCTTGGGAGCCCAGGAGTAGGAATGTCTTGGGGAGATGGGAGAAAAAGAAGAGTTTATGATGGTTCACTCTGCTCAAAAAGATTAAGGAAGTACCACGAGGTCAGTCCCAGCAAGGAGCTGGGAATCTGGGGCAGAGCATGCCCTCAGGGAGAAAAAGGTTGGCTGAATTAGGGGCCTCTGGTCCGTGTGGGCCTCTAGAGAGAAGAGGTCTAGGCCAGGCCTAGAACAGATGTTTCTGTCTTGGCATCAAGCTGGGGAGAGCCACCAGGCCAAAACCCTGGAGTCATTCTTTGTTTCTGTTTGTTTGTTTTGAGACAGAGTCTCAGTCTGTCACCCAGGCTGGAGTGCAGTGGTGTGATCACAGCTCACTGCAGTCGCCACTTCCCAGGCTCAGGTGACTCTCCCACCTCAGCCTCCCAAGTAACTGAGACTATAGATGCACGCCACCACGCCCAGCTAATTTTTGTGGGTTTGTTTGTTTTGTTTTGTTTTGTTTTTGAGACAGAGTTTCACTCTTGTTGCCCAGGCTGGAAGGCAGTGGTGCGATCTTGGCTGACTGCAACCTCCGCCTCCCGGGTTCAAGGAATTCTCCTGCCTCAGCCTCCCAAGTAGCTGGGATTACAGGCATGCGCCACCATGCCCGGCTAATTTTGTATTTTTAGTAGAGATGGGGTTTCTCGGTGTTGGTCAGGCTGGTTTTGAACTCCTAACCTCAGGTGATCCACCCACCTTGGCCTCACAAAGTGCTGGGATTACAGGTGTGAGCCACCACGCCCGGCCGTTTTTGTGTTTTTAGTAGAGATGGAGTTTCACCACGTTGCCCAGGCTGGTCGCAAAATCCTGGGCTCAAGCGATCCATCAACCTCTGCCTCCCAAAGTCCTGAGATTACAGGCGTGAGCAACTGCACCTAGAGTCACTCTTGACTTCTCTCTCCCCTCAGGGATGCAGGGCAAGCAAGCCCCAAAATTGGGGCTTAGCCCAGGAGGGTTCTTGGCTTCACCAAGGAAGGAATTCAGGGTGAGCTGGTGGGGTTAGGCAGCAACTTTTACTGAAGAGGTAGGGTACAGCAGCAGCAGAGGGGCCACCCCATAGGCAGCTTACCTACAGTAGCAGCTCAGAGGCAGTGTTGCACTCATATTTACACTTACTTTTAACTGTATGCAAATTAAGGGACATATAATGCAGACATTTCTAGAAAAAGGGTGGTAACTTCCAGGTCATTTAATTGTTGCCATGGAAAGGGGTGGTAACTTTCAGGTGTTGCCGTTGCCATGGCAATGGCAAACTGACAGGGCATACTGGTGGGTGTGTCTTCTGGAGAGGTGTCTCTGCCCCATCCCTGTTTTAGCTAGTCTTCAATTTGGTCCAATGTCTGAGCCCTGCCTCTGGAGTCAAGTCCCACCTCCTACCTCAACAGCAAATCCAGTCCACCTGGAAATCCCATTGAGTCTACCTTAAACATATATACAGAATTCAGAAATAGCAAGATCTGAATCAAAACAATCAAGTGGAGGGTGTGGAGCTTAGCGGGGCTTTTAGGGGTAAACAAGATTGTCCATGTGCTGAAATGCATAGTTAAGGCTGAGATGGAAATTCATTGGTTTTTCTCCTTTTGTATCTATTTGAAAATTTCCAAAACAAAAGATATACCTCCTCCTAATCCCCTTGAGTAGGACCATTTCTCACTCCCTCCAATGCCTATCACCCTGGTTCAAGTCACCATCATCTCAGACCTAGCTTATTATTACTATTATTTGTCGTTGCTGTTGCTTTTGAGATGGTCTCACTCTGTTGCCCAGGCTGGAGTGCAGTGGTACTATCTTGGCTCACTGCAACCTCTGCCTGCCAGGTTCAAGTGATTCGCTTGCCTCAGCCTCCTGAGTAGCTGGGATTACAGGCGCATGCCACCATGCCTGGCTAATTTTTGTATTTTTGGTAAAGATGGGGTTTCACCATGTTGGCCAGGCTGGTCTTGAACTCCTGACCCCAAGCAGTCTGCCCGCCTCAGCCTCCCAAAGTGCTGGGATTACAGGCATGAGCCACCGCGCCTGGCTACCCCTAGATTATTGCAGGGCCTTTCCACTGGTCTCCTGGATTCTACCCTAACCATCCTGTGATGGTTAATTTTGACTGGGCCATGGGGTGCCCAAGTGTTTGGTTCAACATTATTCTGGGTCTTTTTGTCAGGCTGTTTTTAGACAAGATTGACATTTAAATAAGGAGACTGAGGAAAGCAGGTTGCCCTCTCTAATGTGGGCGGGCCTCATCCTGTCAGTTGCAGGCGTGAGTTGAACAGAAAGGCTGACTCAGAGGGAGTTCTTCCTGCCAGATTCCCTTCCGACAGGCACAAAGGTCTTTTCTGCCTTTGGAGTTGAACTGAAACATTATTCTTCACGGGGCTTGAGCCTGACAGCCTTCAGAGGAGAACTACCCATTGGCTCTCCTGGTTCTCAGATCTTCTGAATCAGGCTAGAACAAAACCATCAAGTCTCCTCAGTCTCTAGAACTCACCCTGCAGATCTAGGGACTTGCCAGACTCCATAATGACATGAGCCAAGTCCTTATGCTACATCTCTTTATATAGCAGGTTGGTGCAGAAGTGATTGCAGTTTTTGCCATTAAAAGTACAAGCAGCCAGGTGCGGTGGCTCACGCCTGTAATCCCAGCACTTTGGGAGGTCGAGGCGGGTGGATCGCCTGAGGTCAGAGACCAGTTTGAGACCAGGCTGACCAACATGGAGTAACTCCATCTCTACTAAAAATACAAAAAAATTAGCCGGGCATTGGTGGCGGGCACCTGTATTCCCAGATACTCAGGTGGCTGAGGCAGGAGAATTGCTTGAACGTGGGAGGCGGAGGTTGCAGTGAGCCGAGATCGTGCTGTTGCACTCCAGCCTGGGCGACTAGACCAAGACTCCATCTCAAAACAAACAAATAAAAACACACACACACACACAAAAGTACAAGCAAAGAGATCCTACTGGTTCTGTTTCTCTGGACAATGCTTCCTAAAATCTATTGTTTTGAAAAACCCTTTATTTTGAAAAATGTTGAACATACAACAAAGTTTAAAGAATAGACAATGAACACCTTGTGCCTTTTGTCTAGATTTGCCAGTTGATAACATTTTGCCACATTTGACTTTGCTCTCTCTCCCTCTGTGTGTGTACACACACATATTTATTCCCAAACCATTTCAAAGTAAGCTACAGGCTGGGCGAGGTAGCTCATGGCTGTAATCCTAGCAGTCTGGGAGGCCAAGGCAGGAGAATCTCTTGAGCCCAGGAGTTTGAGACCAGCCTGGGCAATGTAGGGAGAGTTCATCTCTAAAAATAATTTTAAAAAATTAGCCAGGTGTGGTGGCACACACCTGTAGTCCCAGCTACTCAGGACGTACAGGCAGGAGGAACACCTGAGCCCAGGAGGTCAAGGCGGCAGTGAGCTATGATCGTGCCACCACACTCTGGCATGGATGACAAAGAATGTCATTTCTGTCCGGGCACAGTGGCTCACGCCTGTAATCTCAGCACTTTGGGAGGCCGAGGTGAACAGATTACTTGAAGTCAGGAATTCAAGACCAGCCTGGCCAACATGATGAAACCTCGTCTCTACTAAAAATACAAAAATCAGTGGCGTGCACCTGTAGTCTCAGTTACCTGGGAGGCTGAGGCAAGATAATTGCTTGAACCTGGGAGGCAGAGGATGCAGTGAGCTGAGATCGGGCCACTGCACTCCAGCCTGGGTGACACAGCGAGACTCCGTCTCAAAAAAAAAAAAAAAAAAAAAGATATTCTCATACATAGCTACGATACATTGGTAGTATAACACACAGTCGGCCAGGGGCGGTGGCTCACGCCTGTAGTCCCAGCATTTTGGGAGGCCAAGGCAGGCAGATCACTTGAGGTTGGTATTTGAGACCAGTCTGGCCAATATAGAGAAACCCTGTCTCTACTAAAAATACAAAAATTAGCCGGGCATGGTGGCACATGCCTGTAATCCCAGCTACTCAGGAGGCTGAGGCAGGAGAATCACTTGAGCCCTGGAGGTAGAGGTAGCAGCGAGCCGAGATCGCACCACTGCACTCCAGCCTGGGTGACAGAGGGAGACTCTCTCTCAATAAATAAATAAATAAATAAATATATATGTGTGTGTGTGTGTGTATGTATACATATATATATAGTCACACCCAGGGAATTTAATAT
>NW_012107141.1:5558582-5558993 GCF_000951045.1 Mandrillus leucophaeus
AATTCTTGTAAAGCCAAGTCAGATCATGTCACTCCTCTGCTCAAAATCCTCAGCAGGTGCCTGACTCGCCAGAGCAGGAGCCAGAGTCCTTCTCATCACCTTCGTGTGTTCACACCACGCTCTCCTTCCACCTCCACTTCTCCTCCTTCCCTCCTGCTCACTTACAGGTCTCCCTGCTGCTCCTGAGCACATCAGGCAAGCTCCTGTCTTGGATTCTGTTCTCTAAGAGAACGCTCTTTCCAGGAAATCTGCTTAGTTCAGTCTCTTACCTCCTTCAAGGTTTCACTCACATGCCACCTTCTCAATGAGGCCTAGCTTTTTTTTTTTTTTTTTTTTTTGACAGGGTCTCACTCCGTGGCCCGGCTGGAGTGCAGTGGTGCCATTTCAGCATTTCAGCTCATTGCAGTCTCT
>NW_012107141.1:5559043-5560688 GCF_000951045.1 Mandrillus leucophaeus
AATTCTTGTAAAGCCAAGTCAGATCATGTCACTCCTCTGCTCAAAATCCTCAGCAGGTGCCTGACTCGCCAGAGCAGGAGCCAGAGTCCTTCTCAACACCTTCGTGTGTTCACACCACACTCTCCTTCCGGCCTCCACTTCTCCTCCTTCCCTCCTGCTCACTTACAGTTCTCCCTGCTGCTCCTGAACACATCAGGCAAGCTCCTGTCCTGGATTCTGTTCTCTAAGAGAACGCTCTTTCCAGGAAATCTGCTTAGTTCAGTCTCTCACCTCCTTCAAGGTTTCACTCACATGCCACCTTCTCAATGAGGCCTAGCTTTTTTTTTTTTTTTTTTTTTTGACAGGGTCTCACTCCGTGGCCCGGCTGGAGTGCAGTGGTGCCATTTCAGCATTTCAGCTCATTGCAGTCTCTGCCTCCTGGGCTCAAGTGATCCTCCCACCTCAGCCTCCCGAGTAGTTGGGATTACAGATGTGTACCATCACACCCAGCTAATTTTTGTATTTTTAGTAGAGACGGAGTTTCACCGTGTTGCCCAGGCTGGTCTCAAACTCCTGACCTCAAGTGATTTGCCTGCCTCCACCTCCCAAAGTACTGGAGTTACAGGCATAAACCACCACATCCAGCCTATCAGTGCCTTTATAGGAAGAGGAAGACAGAGGGAGGGAGGGAAAGAGACAGGGTGGGGAGACAGATCACCTGAGGTCAGGTGTTCCAGACCAGCCTGGCCAGCATGGCCAAATCCTGTCTCTACTAAAAATACAAAAATTAGCTGGGTGTGGTGACACGTGCCTGTAATCCCAGCATTTTGGGAGGCTGAGGCAGACGGATCACTTGAGTCCAGGACTTCATGACCAGCCTGACCAACATGGTGAAACCCTGTCTCTATTAAAAATACAAAAATTAGCCGGGACTGGTGGCACATACCTGTAATCCTGGCTACTCAGGAGGCTGAGGCAGTGAGCCAAGATCACGCCACTGCACTCCAGCCTGGGAAACAGAGTGAGACTCTGTCTCAAAAATAAATAAATACATAAAATAAAAAGAGAGAGAGAGAGAGAAAGCTGGGTCTTGCTGTCACCACAGGAGCACAGGGGGAAAGTCATGTAAGAACACAGAGAGAAGGGCAAGTCAGGAAGAGAGGCTTCTTGAATTTTCTGGCACCTCGATCTTGGATTTCCAGTCTCCAGAACTATAAGTTTTAGTTGTTTAAGCTACTCATCCTAAGGTGCCTTGTTATGGCAGCCTGAGCTGAGACAATTATTGTTACTCATTATCAGTGGCCACTGGGAGCCCATCCAAGCTGGCTCCTGTGTCCTTTGACTTTTCCTCATCATTCTTTCAACTCCCCTTGCTTTCTGGCACAAAATAGCTGTGGCTCATCTTATACTCTCCATGACCCAGCCCTGGAATCAGGCCCTTAACCAAAGAGCCTTGGTTCCTTGTAGTGAAATGCGGTGTTTAGAAGCCAAGCCCTGGGTGCTGGGTGAGCTCATTGCTGTTGGCATATCACTGCGCCCAGGCTAGTGGACACACATACATTTATAACTATATTTATTTCTAGGTCTACCTGTATATTTTGAAGTCCATGAGTTCACACTGATTCCTACAATTCCAATTCAACACCACAGGGCCCACTCTGGTTCT
>NW_012107141.1:5561394-5569793 GCF_000951045.1 Mandrillus leucophaeus
GAGTCTTGCTCTGTCACCCAGGCTGGAGTACAGTGGCGCGATCTCGGCTCACTGAAAGCTCCACTTCCCAGGTTCACACCATTCTCCTGCCTCAGCCTCCCCAGTAGCTGGGACTACAGGCGCCCGCCACCTCGCCCGGCTAATTTATTTGTATTTTCAGTAGAGATGGGGTTTCACCATGTTGGCCAGGCTGCTCTCAAACTCCTGACCTCAAGTGATCCACCTGCCTCGGCCTCCCAGGGTGCTGGGATTATAGACTGTGAGCCACTGCACACAACCTACTTACTTGTTTGATCTACCCCCTCTGTGTACCCAGTGTTCCACTGCCACTCCCTTCCACACACAGAACCCTCTTCACTCCATCCTGGGCCTAATGCCCCCTGCCGGGATGCCCCAAATCATGTGCATGGCCTATTCGCTCTACTCAAGCTCTGATGCCTCACACAAACCTTCACCAATTTGGATGCCTCTTTGCCCTGGTGAGGTCCCAGTGGCTCACATCAGGCTGTCCCGCCTTGGGCTCGGTCTCTGACACTTCAAAACAACCCAACCCCATGTGTGGATTCCGTCCTCTCTCCACACAGGTTCTGACCTCTCACGCCAGGCCTTCCCCTGTGTGGACACTCTTCAGCCTGCTTAGACTCCCAACACCTCACACCAGGTCACCCCTCCACACAGATACTTGTCTTGCTCTGTCCCACTTAATGGTTTTAAGACTGGTTTAGGGAAGGGGATGAACATGAGGAAGAGGGACCAGGCTCTATTCTTTTCTTTTTTGAGATGGAGTCTCGCTGTGTCACCCAGGCTGGAGTGCAATGGCACAATCTCGGCTCACCGCAACCGCTGCCTCCCCGGATCAAGTGATTCTCCTGCTTCAGCCTCCCTAGCAGCTGGGATTACAGGTGCCTACCACCACGCCCAGCTAATGTTTCTATTTTTAGTAGAGGCAGGGTTTCACCATGTTGGTCAGGCTGGTCTCGAACTCCTGACCTCAGGTGATCCAACCACTCCCCTCGGCCTCCCAAAGTGCTGGGATTACAGGCGTGAGCCACTGCCCCTAACCTCTACTCTTATTTTTTTTGAGACAGAGTATTGCTCCGTCCCCCAGGCTGAAGTGCAGTAGTATGATCTCGACTCACTGCAACCTCCGCCTCCCAGGTTCAAAAGAATCTCCTGCTTCATCCTCCCAAGTAGCTGGGACTACAGGTGTGTGTCACCATGCTCACTAATTTTTGTATTTTTTTTTTTTTTCTAGAGACAGGGTTTTGCAGTGTTGTCCAGGTTGGTCTTGAACTCCTGGGCTCAAGTGACCCACCCACCTCGGCCTCTCAAAGTGCTGGGATTACAATCAGGAGCCACTGCACACAACCAGGCTCTACTCTTTATTGTTTCAAAGAACTTATCACTTTATATGAGTCTGCTAGGACTGTCATATCAGGCAGGTGGGGCCTTTGGGAGGCAATTAGGTCATGAGGGTGGAGCCCTTATAAATGGGATTAGTGCCCTTATTAAGGGACTGCACCTAGCATGGTGGTTTTCGCCTGTAATCCCAGCACTTTGGGGGCCGAGACAGGTGATCTTTGAGGTCAGGAATTAGAGCCCAGCCTGGTCAACTTGGCGAAACCCCATCTCTACTAAAAACACAAAAATTAGCCAGGCGTGTTGATGCGTACCTGTAATCTCAGCTATTCGGGAGGCTGAGGCAGAAGAACTGCCTGAACTCAGGAGGCGGAGGTTGCAGTGAGCTGAGATCTCGCCACCGCACTACAGCCTGCGTGACAGAGTGAGACCCTGTCCCAAAAAAAAAAAAAAAAAGGCAATGCAATGCAGACAACTTGCTTGTCCCTCCCACCACGCAGGAACACAGCAAGAAGATTCCATTTGTGAACAAGAATGTGCACCCTCACCAGACACCCAATCTACAGGTGACTTGATCTTGGACTTCCCAGCCTCCAGAACTGTGAGACATCAGTTCCTGTTGTTTACAAGCCACCCAGTCTGTTTCATTACAACAGCCCAAATGGACTAAGGCTTCAAACACGGGAATGTGGGGGGACATGATTCGTCTATAGCAGCTTCCCACCAGGCTTTCCAAACTGCGTGTTTCCTGTTTATCATATACCCTCCCACCCTCTGCATGTCAGCTTCTCACTGCAGGGATCGCGTCTCTGTGGCATCCCAGGTTCCTGGAGGGACAGCTGGAGGCCCTTGTACCCATGTGCAGAGGAAACGCTTGCGTCTGAAGAAGCTCCCGTGGGGAGCCTCACTCCCACTCTCCCCACTCCTCAGACCTTGGGCATGGAAAGTCGGAATCCCTGGGACCAGGTACAAACAGTTTATTTTTCTATGAAGAGCAAAGTACAAAGAGGCAGGGAGGGGAGCTGGGCACAGGGGAGCAGCCGTGGGCAGGTCCCAAGGCCCTGGCTGTGGTGAGGACATGCTGGCAGCTGCCCCAGGAGTAAATGGGTCTCCAGTGCGCAGTGGAGAAGGAGCAGGAGCGGCGAGGAGGAAGCCCACGCCTGCTGCTGGGAGTCACACAAAGCCAGGCTTCATGGATGAGCGGCGGCAGTTGGGACAGCTCCGGGTCCCGTTGTTTTGCAGGCACCTGGGGAGGCAAAGGGCCCTGTCCACCCCCGAGGCCTGTCCTTCCCTCCGGGCCCTGGGCCCTCTCTTCCTTGCCTGCCCTCTGCAGGGGCTGGGACACATCCTGGTGGCTGTTCAGCAGCAGTGGAAGGGAAGGGAATGGGGCAGGCTCCCACCGCACCCTGCGTGCCCCTCTCCTCCTCTGCCCCAGGGACCTCCAGGGCAGAGCATGGGCTGGGAGTTCAGAGGATGGGACGGAGCCATACCCAGGGCAGGTCTGGCCTGGATGTCTGACCTAATGACCTTTGAGGGGCCTCTCTGACTTCTCTTTGGGGATTATGATAAGAATGGCCACAGATCTCAGCTCACTGCAGCCTCTGCCTCCCGGGTTCAAGTGATTCTCCTGCCTCAGCCTCCTGAGTAGCTGGGATTACAGGCTCCCACCACCATGCCTGGGTAATTTTTGTATTTTTAGTAGAGACGGGGTTTCACCATGTTGGCCAGGATGATCTTGAACTCCTGGGCTCAAGTGATCTGCCCACCTTGGCCTCCCAAAGTGTTGGCAAGACAGAGGTGAGCCAAAACGCCTGGCCAAGGTTAAGTGTTTGCTATTGGCCAGGCGCGGTGGCTCAAACCTGTAATCCCAGCACTTTGGGAGGCCAAGACGGGCAGATCACGAGGTCAGGAGATCGAGACCATCCTGGCTAACACGGTGAAACCCCGTCTCTACTAAAAATATACAAAAAACTAGCTGGGCGAGGTGGCGGGTGCCTGTAGTCCCAGCTACTCGGGAGGCTGAGGCAGGAGAATGGCGTAAACCCGGGAGGCGGAGCTTGCAGTGAGCTGAGATCCGGCCACTGCACGCCAGCCTGAGCGACAGAGCGTGACTCCGTCTCAAAATAAAAAAAAAGTGTTTGCTATTAGTATTATTGCTGTGATTAGGCCAGCTGGGCCCTAGAGTGCCCCGCAGAGACCCTGCCCACCCCTGTCCACCCCCCGCAGGAGTCCCCACCTGAGGTGGAAGATGTGGGAGCAGGGCAGGGCCTGCAGCCGGCTGTTCTTCTCGCCTATGGACTCGCCACACAGGCCGCAGTAGAGCTCCGTCTCCTCCACACACTCGTGGAACCTCACGACATGCGCCCGCAGTTCCCGCTGCAGCCCTTTGCTGCGGTAAATGCTCTCGCTCAGACAGTGCAGCTTGAGCTGGCTCAGCTGGGGCCCGCGGGAGTGGAGAGTGGCAGTGGGGGATGAGAGCAAAGTCAGTGCAGGCAGGCTCCAGTCTCAGCCACTTCCCTGTCTTCCTGATGGACCTCGGGAAAACGTCCTGCCCTCTCTGGGACCTTGCTTCCTTTCATGCAGAATGAGGGGGTGGGGGAGATCAGAGGTCTTCACCCCCCAGAACTGCCTGGAGACCCCATGTTTTTGAAAGATTTTATGACCAAACCTGGCGCACAGACTCCGTAATACTTTGCGGCAGGGCGCCGTGGCTCATGCCTGTAATCCCAGTGCTTTGGGAGGCCGAGGCAGGTGGATCACCTGAGGCCAGGAGTTCAACACCAGCCTAGCCAACACGGTGAATTCCCATCTCTACTTAAAAATACAAAAATTAGCTGGGTGTGGTGGCGGGTGCCTATAATCCCAGCTACTCAGGAGGCTGAGGCAGGAGAATCACTTGAACCTGGGAGGCAGATGTTGCAGTAAGCTGGGATCGTGCTATTGCACTCCAACCTGAGACAAGAGTGAAACTCCATCTCAAAAACAATTTTTTTTTTTTTTGAGAGTGGGTCTCACTATGTGGCCCAGGCTGCTCTCAAACTTCTGGGCTCAAGTGATCCTCCCACCTCGGCCTCCCAAAATGCTAGGATTATAGATGTTAGCCACCGTGTCCAGTCCACTGTTAGGAGTTTTAATCAACAGCAGGAAGCTTCTGAGGAATTTTGCTATGCTCCAAGCTATGAAACTCCTGCCCTGCCCTCAGGAGTGCTCTCTGTGTGGCAGAGAGAGAGCCAGGGTATGGGGTTGGCTGCAGGCAGCTCCCAGGATCAGGAAGTGCTCATGATGGGAACAGGCTCAGGAAGGCCTTTCCCCAGACCCAAGTCCCCCACTTGGGCCCCTGACCCCAGACCCAGGACACAGAATCAAGTCTGACCTTGTTCCCCACCTCCTCAGCCAGATCCTGGGCTCTCTCGATGACGTCCAGAGCCTGGAAGGTGAGCACAGGCCAGGGCTGCGGGCAGAGCTGTCTGACAGGCCTTGCTCACAGGGAAGCATGGGGTGGGGGGCAGGCCTGGGGAGGGTGACATGGCAGCTGCCCTGTGTGTGAAGGCAGCAGGAAGGGCCTAGGGCATAGTCATAGGGGCTGTGTGGGCAAGTGACCTCCTGCCTCAGTTTACCCAGCAGCCTGGGTTCCAACCCCAGCTCCAGGCCTTTACTAGCTGTGGGCCCCAGGGCAAGCGATGGGCCTTCTCTGAGCCCAGAAAATGACCAGGAATGTCCTGGCCTCGTAGGATCAGAGTGAGGCTGACGTCAGACGAAGTGGCTGAAAGAGCCAGTCGACCTACTGGCCCCAAGTAGGGAGCGCTGGGAGGGCTGAAGGGTATGGGAAAGGCCTGACCTCACCTTGTCCAGCGCCTTTCTGGCTACCCAGCACTTGGCCACACCCAGCAGCGCCTGCACTTGCCCCAGGCGGTTTCCGATCTCGGTCATGATGCTCATGGCAGAGTCATACCTGGGGAAGGCTGTCTGCAGAGCCAGGTGGGGGATGGAATCAGACGGCATCAGGCCTGTGCCCCAGTCCCCCGCCCCCAGCCCCTGCATCCCGGTGACCTCACCTCCAGGTCCCCACGGCTCCGGTGGATGTCAGCGAAGCAAAGTAGGCAGAGCGCCTGCAGCGGCCGGTCCCCATGCTGCAGTGCGATCTTCATAGACTCCTGTGAGGGAGGCCAGTGGCTCAGGCCTGCTCCTCTGCCACCGCCACTGGAGTGCCCTCCCCTCAACGGGCCCCTCTGAAGGGACAGCCCAGGGAAGCAACATCCTCAGAGCCTAGCGAATCTATCATGGTGCTGAGGCCTCACGCGCCGAACCACTGAAGTCACAGCACCCAGCAAGGTGGGTGGAAAGTGAGGCTCATAGAGAAGTGACTTGATTGGGGTCACCCGGTAAGTGACAAAGCTGGGATGTGAACCCAGGTCAGTGGGACTCCAGAAACTGGCCCTGTACCATCTCTACCCTTCAAAGTACCCCATATAGGGTGTTGGGGACAGAAGGACGCCCCCTCCCCTGCAGATGGATTGGAAGGGAGTGGGGTTTGGGATGAGGCTAGGGGACAAATGTTTCCTTCAGGGGCTCAGCTGTAGAGAGGGTGGGCCAGGGGCAAGCCCTGGGGGGCCTCTGGGGGCTGGTTTGGAAGAAGGAGGCCCTGCTGTCCCAGGCCCCAGTCCCTGGCCCACACCACCTCATCACCCACCTGCCCCCTTCCCCGCTGCCCCACCTCGCAACACTCCATGGCACTGCCCAGGTGGCCCAGCAGGCGATAGGCCACGGCCATGTGGTACTGGCTCATGGCCCGGTACTTCAGGCTCCAGCCTTTGCCATAGTCGTTGACGAGCTCTGCGGCTTTGCAGGGGAAGAACAGGGCTTTCTCATAGTCCTGCAGGGGATGTGGGATGGAAGGAGGCAAACTGAGTGGCAGAGGCTGCCCCAAGTCGAGGGCTCCTGGGCCAGGCTTCTTTAACAGCAGGTAGGGGCGGGGGGCCCAAGTGTCTACTCATTCATTGTGGCATCCAGGACAAGAGTGGCCCAGGTAGAGGGAACAGCCAGTGCAAAGGTGTGGGCTCCGTGGACTCAGGGATTCTCATCTGGTCTGTGATGCATCCCAAGAGCCTAGCACAGTTCTTGGTACTTGGTGGATACACAATAAATATTTGCTGAGTGAATGAATAAAAAGACAAGAAAATACAGTTGGCTTCTCTTTTCTCCCAATGCCAAACGGACTCCTCAGCTTCAGAGATGCACAGGGACGGGAGATACCAGGTCCCTCCACTAGAGCTTGCCTGCTGGCACCCAGAAGCAGGTGTTCACTGAAGCTCAGTGGCAGACTGGCAGCACAACAGGCTCAAAGAACATCAGACAGATTCAGCGAGGTGACGCAACCATTGGCTTGTACTTTCTCCTCAAGCATCGAAATGCCTTTTCTACCTGCCCACGGTCAGCTGATGACCTGGCCTCACTGCTCCAAGAGGAAAAGGAAGAAAATCAGGGAGAAGCTCCTTCCCCTCCTGTCTCCACCAGATCTCCCACCTCCGCACCTCTGCTCCCACGCTCCCTGCTTCCTTTCCTGTCACTGTGGAGGACGGCTCCTGTTCCCATCAAATGCCAGCCCCCGATGAGCAGTCTCTGCATCGTCAGGTTCTCTCTTTCTACAGAATCTTTCCCATCCACGTGCAAACATGTCTGGCATTTCTCATCTCGTTTAAAAAATAAAAACTGGGCCAGGCACAGTGGCTCAGGCCTGGAATCCCAGCACTTTGGGAGGTCAAGATACGAGGATCTCTTGTGCACAGGAGTTTGAGAATGGCCTGGGCAACTTAACAAGACCCCGTCTCTACAAAAATAAAATCAGCTGTGCATGGTGGTGCATCCCTGTAGTCCCGGCTACTCAAGAGGCTGAGGTGGAAGGATCACTTGAGCACAGGAGGTCAAGGCTACAGTGAGTTGAGATTGCACCACTGTACTCCAGCCTGGGTGACAGAGGTAGACTCTGTCTCACAAAAGAAAAAAAAAAAAGAAGGAAAGAAAAAAGAAAACTAACCCACCTTCTCTTGACCTCATTTCCCTTCAGCTAAAGCTCCATTTCACTGTTCTTTTTCAAGGTAAATCGATTTGATCTTTCACTTAATATTTAACAAGCAGCTCCAAGTTAACACGACCAAAAGAGAAGTGTCAATAACCCCAATAAAAACCTTTTCCTAATACGCCTTATTACGTACTTTTAAATTTGAAGCCATATAAATGTTTTACAGGTTAAAAAAATTAAATTGAATTTGAAAAATATCTAAAAATAGAAAATGGAGGTCAGGTGCAATGGCTTATGTCTGTAATCCCAGCACTCGGGGAAGCTGAATTGGGAGAACAGCTTGAGGCCAGGAGTTCAAGATCAGCCTGGGCAACATCGCAAGACCATTATCTCTACAAAAAATTTAAAAATTAGCCAGATGTGGAAGAATGTGCCTGTAGTCCCAGCTACTCAGGAGGTTGAGGAGGGAGGATCGCTTGAACACAGGATTTTAGGTTACAGTGAACCGTGATTGAGCCACTGCACTCCAGCCTGGGTGACAGAGGAAGACCCTGTCTCAAAAAAAAAAAAAAAACAAAAAACAAAAAACAACTAAGGCTGGGCGCGGTGGCTCACGCCTGTAATTCTAGTACTTTGGGAGGCCGAGGTGGGCGGATCACAAGGTCAGGAGATTGAGACCATCCTGGTTGACATGGTGAAACCCTGTTTCTATTAAAATACAAAAAAATTAGCCAGGTGTGGTGGCACGTGCCTGTAGTCCCAGCTACTTGGGAGGCTGAGGCAGGAGAATCACTTGAACCTGGGAGACAGAGGTTGCAGTGAGCCGAGATCACACCACTGTACTCCAGCCTGCAACAGAGTGAGACTCTGTCTCAAAAAAAAAAGTAAATAAATGTCCCTAACCGTGTGTCTTATTACTACGACAACACACACAAAATAATTATTTTGGCCGGGTGCGGTGGCTCACGCCTGTAATCCCGGCACTTTGGGAGGATGAGGCGGGCGGATCACGAGGTCAGGA
>NW_012107141.1:5570493-5577234 GCF_000951045.1 Mandrillus leucophaeus
GTGGCATGCGCCTGTAATCCCAGCTACTTGGGAGGCTGAGCCAGGAGAATCGCTTGAACCCGGGAGGTAGAACTCGCTTGCAGTGAGCCGAGATCCAGTCACTGCACTCCATCCTGGTGACAGAGCAAGAATGTAGAGTGTAAAAAAAAAAAAAAAAAAAAAAAAGCCAAAAGAACAGCAAATAAATCTTAAACTTCATTCAGTTGTCTTTATTTTCTAGAGTTATACTGGTATTGTCTTTTGGAATTATTTTATGTATTTTGTAGAGTAAAGCAAATATTTAATTATGTTGTTAGAAACTAAGATTTTTCATCTAAGAGAAAAGACAAGTTTACAATAAGTTAAGGGGAGCTCCTGAAACATTAGATTTGAATTGGAAATATCAGTATAAACCTCAGTTGTTCTCGTAACTGAAAAGATTTAGAAGCATGGACATCCCACTAGCAATGAGCACCCCATAAGCCCACACTTGTGGTTTTTTTTTTTCCTCTCACACAGGGTCTTGCTCTGTTGCCCAGACTGGAGTGCAGTGGAGCAATCATGGTTCACTGCAGCCTGAAACTCCTGGGCTCAAGTGATCCTCCTGCCTCAGCCTCCTGAGCAGCTGAAACTATAGGTGTGAGCCACCATGTCTGGTTCATTTTTTAACTTTTGTGCAGTTGGGGTCTTGCTATGCTGCTCAAGCTGCTCTCAAATTCCTGGGCTCAAGCAATCCTCCTGCTTAGCCTCTCAAAGTGCTCAGATTATAGGCATGAGCCTTGCCAAATTAAAAAAAAAAAAACTGTTTGTAGAGGCTGGTCTGGAACTCCTGGTCTTGAGTGATCCTCACCCCTCAGCCTCTCAAAGTGCTGAGATTACAAGTGTGAGTCACCATGCCCAGCTTACTTTTCTTCAGAATTAAAAAGGTTTTTAAAAACCCCTGTCCCGCCCTAGTCCTATCTCATCTCACTGAATGGCTCCCCCTTACATCTGCTTCCGAAAAACAAAGTCCTGGCTGTCATCCTTGGTGACTCATTTCCGCCCATCCCGGCTTGGATCCATCAGCATTTATCCACTTACTAACTCCAAGATGTATTAAGCATCGACTGGGGCCAGGCATTAAATCCCCCATGGACCAAGCACGGCACAGATACCTGAGTGGAAAGGGAACAAAAATACCCAGGGTCGGCCGGGCGTGGTGGCTCACGCCTGTAATCCCAGCACTTTGAGAGGCCAAGACGGGCGGATCCCTGAGGTCAGGAGTTCAAGACCAACCTGGCCAACATGGTAAAATGCCATTTCTACTAAAAACACAAAAATTAGCCGGGCATGGTGGTATGCACTTGTAGTCCCAGCTACTTCGGAGGCTGCGGCAGGAGAATCGCTTGAACCCGGGAGGCGGAGGTTGCAGTGAGCGGAGATGGCGCCACCGCTACTCCAGCCTGGGCAACGAGAGCAAAACTCCGCCCCTGCCCCACCCCCCGACAAAAAATACCCAGGGTCAGAACCTGAAGTCGCTGACCCTATCAGTTCCTTCACAGCTGACCCTCCTCCTCTCACCTCTCTACCTCCACACAGACCTGAGACACACCTGACAGCCATGGTGGCCTCTGTCCTTCCTGGAACATTCCAGGAAACATTCCAGGGTGCCTCCCCAGGGTCCAGCTTGCTTTTAGGGGTTCCCCCATTTTTGCCTAGAATGTTCTCTCACCAGATTTCTGCATGACGCCCCCTCTCTTCTTCAAGCCATCAAACATCACCTCCGCGAGGCCCTCCGACCACCGTGTTTGAAATTATGACACCCCCACACCCAGTGCTGCCAGCCCTTTGCCCACTTCGCTTTCTCCTAACCACTTGACTTCCTGACTGTGGTGATCGTCTTTCTTCCCCAACTAGAACGGAACCCTGGTGAGGACGGGGACTTGGCTGTTCTACTCACTGCTACACCCTGGGCCAACAGTCTTGGGATATGGTAGATGCTCAATAAAGATTTGGTGACTGACTCCATACAACCCCACTGTAAGGTGAGTCCTACTCGCCTTCATTTTACAGATCTCTCCCAAGGTTCAGAGAGGAGAGGTGACTTGCCCAAGACCACACAGCAAACATGGTAGGGCAGGCCGCTGGCCTGTCCTCACAGAGGAGCCTCCCATTATTCCTCCAGGAAGTCAGACAGATCAAGGTTTGAATCCTGGCTCTGCCCCTGCTGGCCTCCTGGCCAAGCTGTTACCTCCCTGGAAGAGCCTTTTCCCTCTCTGATTCTCACTTGCCTCAGCCCTCCCTAAAAGGAGGGCTAAATGAGGTAGTGCTACAGGGTGTGTGCCTCATGAGAGGGGAGCCCCAAAACCCTCCACTGCTGTCCCCCTGGGGCGCAGGCCCACCTTGACCTGGGCATAGAAGCTGCCCAGGCTGCAGCACACGCGGCACTCGAGCATGGCGTCATCGTTGTTGTGGGCGTAGCGCAGGGCCTTCTCGAAGCTCTCCAGGGCCTTCTGGAAGACGCTGAGGCCCAGGAAGGCATTGCCCATGCTCAGGCTGACCTGGCCTCCGAGCTGGGCACCTGCCCTGGTACCAGGCAGCCCAAGGCAGGTCTTGCAGTAGGAGATGGTCTTGTGAAACTCGCACAGCTTCTCGTTGCTGCGGGCCAGGTTCAGGTAGCTCTCCAGGAGGAAGTCGGCATCCTCCAGCTCCCGGGCCGTGTCGATCTGGACCACAGCGAACTGTACACCGCGACGGTGGGCAGGTGGTGCTCAGCCTGGACTCTGAGCCTTGGACCCCAGCCTGCACTGCAGGCTCAGACCTGGAGGCCCCACACCCACTCCCCAGCCTCACACCCAAAGCAGAAGATCCCAAATATTCAGACCCAGAGCTTCTACCCACCAGCCTCAGCTACCTTCCCTACACTCCAGCCTCACCTCCCAAGCTCAGGCTCGCAGCCTTCACCTTCTATCCCAAGCCTCAGATCTGGAATCTCCACCACCCACCCACCCCCAGCCTCAACCCTGGAGCCCACACCCCGCCAGGCTCAGATACAGAACACCAGACAGGAAGGCTGAAACCTACACTGGGCTTGAGACCCACGAACACTCGACCCTGAGGCCAGAGAACCTCAGTCTCAGAGACTCGGGCACTGCAGTTCAAGGCCACAGGCCTGAATCTGACGCCAAGACTCAGCATCTAAGAGCCACGGCCTTAGATATAAATTCAGAGCCTCAGGCCCCGGCTGCCAGCCTGTGGGACACAGGGGAGCCCGAGGAGGCTGAGAAGGGACTGGGGAGCCTGGGAGACATCCAGCCCCAGCCTGACCCTCGCACGTCCCCAGGCCGGGTACACCCACCTTCAGCATCTCCTTGTATCGGCCCATCTCTGAGTGGGCCGTGACCAGGCAGCCCAGCACGCGGAAGCGCCCCATGAGGTCCGAGCTCTTCTCCAGCACCTTCATCCACACCTGCAGTGCTTTCTCTGTCTGGTTGGACTGATACAGCTGGAGTCCCTTCTCGATCTGCTGCTTGGTCTGGTCCTGCCCCATGCTCCCCAAGCCCTGTGCCCCACGTGGGGTGACCCCTCGTGGCTCCGTGCCTCTAGGCACTCATAGCACAGGAATCACAGTGCCGGCTGCCCCCTGAAACCTGGGAACAAAAGCAGCATCGGGTGGGAGCGGGAGTGGGGCCTGGATGGAGAGCAGGCGCCACCCTGGGAACAAGGCTGGTTCAGTCCCTGTCCGCAGCTGTCCCTGCCAGTTGGGGCCACGTGGCCTCTGAGGAATGTCAGCAGCAAGGTCACGCGGGCCTCTGCGCACCCACTCGCGAGCTGGGACGTGGCTTCCCTGAACATACAGGCATCTTGACACCTGGGCACCCCCTTGGGCGTCCCTGAGGCACCTCCAACACTGACTCTGACCGCCCTGGCAGCACGGGCCCTCCCAGCAGCCTCGCCAAGGGGCCAGCTCCAGCAAGTGGGCAGGCCTTGGACCAGAGGTGCTTGGGGGAAGGAGAGCAAGGCTGGACCTGCAGGTCTGGGGAAGCCAGGTGAGCGCCCAGCCCTGCTTCTCCCCCATCAAGACACCCCCCACCACAGCCTCCCTGGGCTCTGTTCCTGAAATTCACTGAGCACTGTGGGTCACTCATTCAGGCCCAGGCCGACACCATTCAGCGCCTCTCACCTTAGAGAGTCTGGGAAAGGCCTCCAGCTGGTGAGAGGCCTGAGCTCTAGCCTGGCTTCCTTCGAACTCCCAGTGGGACCCTAGTCAAGTGACCCGGCACCGTGGCCTGAAGGGAGGAATGGTACCTAGCTCACTGGACCGCTATAAGAACTCAATGATGAAAGAGTTGAGAAGGACTTAGGACAGTGCACGCTACAGGAAACCCCGTATGTGCTGCACGAGGCTATCTTGCTTGGTGGCAAATGCCCACCCGGGCCAGAGCCCAGCTCTTGAAGTTTCAGTGTCTCAATTCCAATCCCAACCCCGGGTTGAAAGGGTCCCCATAATGAGCTTTAACACCAGATACTGTGGAGAAGGGCAAGGTCTTATGTAGTACTGGGACCCCAGCCAGCAGGCCAGCTCATCCAGCCCCCTTTCTCCTCTCTCTGCATGCCAGCCTTCTTCCTGCCCCAGTGCAAAGTTCATCCCTTCCGGCTGGCCAGTTCAGCCGTTTTTAGTATACTCACAAAGATGCACACTAATTACCACTAATTCCAGAACATTTTAATCACCCCAAAAAGGAGACGCACACCCAGCAGCAGTTACACCACTCCATTCCCCACCTTGATATGGCTGAATCATGTCCCCCCCCAACCAAATGCATATGTTTAAGTCCTAACACTATCTCAAAATGTGACTGTCTTTGAAGACAGGGTCTTTAAAGGGTAATTAAGGTAAAATGAAGTCACATGGTACCTCATCCAGTAAGACTGGTATCCCCCCCGCCCCTTTTGAGACAGGATCTCACTCTGTCACCCAGGTTGGAGTGCAGTGGTGCAGTCACAGCTCACTGCAACCTCTACCTCCTAGGCTCAAGTGATCCTCCCACCTCAGTCTCCTGGGTAGCTGAGACCACAGGTGTGCATCACTGCACCCAGCTAGTTTTTTGTAGAGATGAGTTTCACCATGTTGCCCAGGCTGGTCTTGAACTCCTGGAGGTGGAGGTTGCACTGAGCCGTGATTGCGCCACTGCACTCCAGCCCAAGCAACAGAGCAAGACCTTGTCTCAAAAAATAAATAAACAATAAATTTTTATTTTTAAAAATTATTTTATTTTTGAGATGGAGTTTTGGTCTTGTTGCCTAGGCTGGAGTGCAGAGGGACAATCTCAGTTCACTGAGACCTCTACCTCCCGGGTTCAAGTGATTCTCCTGCCTCAGCCTCCCAAGTAGCTGGGACTACAGGTGTGCGTCACTATGCCTGGCTAATTCTTTGTATTTAGTAGAGACAGGGTTTCACCATGTTAGTCAGGCTGGTCTCGAACTCCTGACCTCAGTTGATCCACCTGCCTCAGAACCTCCCAAAGTGTTGGGGTTATAGGTGTGAGCCACCATGCCTGGCCACAACGTTTTTTGTTTTTGTTTTTGCTTTTGTTTTTGTTTTTTAGACAGAGTTTCCCTCTGTTGCCCAGGCTGGAGTGCAGTGGTGCCATCTCGGCTCACTGCAACCTTCCCCTCTCAGGTTCAAGTGATTCTCCTGCCTCAGCCTCCTGAGTAGCTGGGATTACAGGTGCCCACCACTATGCCTGGCTAATTTTTGTATTTTTAGTAGAGATGGGGTTTCACAATGTTGGCCAGGCTGGTCTGGAACTCCTGACCTCGTGATCTGCCCACCTCTGCCTCCCAAAGTGTTGAGATTACAGGTGTGAGCCCCTGCACCTGGCCCACAATAAATGTTTAAAAAGGACACAGTCACATAGAAGAAGAGTATGTGAAGACACAGGGAGAAGATGGCTATCTACAAGCCCAGGAGCAAGGCCTTACAATGAAACCAACTCTGCCAATTCCTTGTTCTTGAACTTCTAGGCTCCAGAACTGTGAGAAAATAAATTTCTGTTATTTAAGCCACCCCGTGTCTATGGACCTGTCTATTGTGGACCCTTCATAGGAATGGAATCATACAATATGTGGTCATCTATGACTGGCTTCTTTAACTTGGCATAATGTTTTCAAGATTCATCTACGTTTTCAACCGTATCGGAACTTCATTACTTATTGTGGTTGGTTAATACTCATCTGGATATACATTTTGTTGATTCATCAGTTAATGGGCATTTCGGTCGTTTCATTTTTGGCTATTATGAATAATGATGCTATAAAAATTCATGTACAGCCTGGCACAGTGGCTCACGCCTGTAATCCTAGCACTTTGGGAGGCCGAGGCGGGCAGATCACAAGGTCAGAAGATCGAGACCATCCTGGCTAACACAGTGAAACCCTGTCTCTACTAAAAATACAAAAAATTAGCCGGGCGTAGTGACGGGCGCCTGTGGTCCCAGCTACTCAGGAGGCTGAGGCAGGAGAATGGTGTGGGCATGGGAGGCAGAGCTTGCAGTGAGCCAAGACGGCGCCACTGCACTCCAGCCTGGGCGACAGAGCGAGACTCTGTCTCAAAAAAAAGAAAAAAAAAAAATTCATGTACAAGTTGGGCTGGGCACAGTGGCTGACGCCTGTAATCCCAGCACACTAGGAGGCTGAAGCAGGCAGATTGCTTGAGCCCAGGAGTTGGAGACCAGCCTGGGAAACATAGTGAGACCCCATATCTACAAAAAATACAAAAAA
>NW_012107141.1:5577284-5580246 GCF_000951045.1 Mandrillus leucophaeus
AAAAAAAAAAAAAAAAAAATTAGCTGGGTGTGGTGGTACACAGCTGTGGTCCCAGCTACTCAGGAGGCTGAGGCAGGAGAATCGATTGAGTCTAGGAGGTCAGACTGCAGTGAGCTGCAATCACACAATTACACTCCAGCCTGGGCGACAGAGTGAGACTCTGTCTCAAAAAAATAAAAACAAGGCCAGGCACGGTGGCTCAAGCCTGTAATTCCAGCACTTTGGGAGGCCGAGATGAGTGGATCACGAAGTCAGGAGATTGAGACCATCTTGGCTAACACAGTGAAACCCCGTCTCTACTAAAAAATACAAAAAACTAGCCGGGCGAGGTGGTGGGCGCCTGTAGTCCCAGCTGCTTGGGAGGCTGAGGCAGGAGAATGATGTAAACCCAGGAGGCGGAGCTTGCAGTGAGCCGAGATCAGGCCACTGCACTCCAGACTGGGCAACAGAGTGAGACTCCGTCTCAAAAAAAAATAATAATAAAATAAATAAATAAATAAAAACAAAAAATTCACATACAAGGTTTTATGGGGACATGTTTTCATTTCTCTTAGGTATATGCTTGGAGCAGAAGTGCTGAGTAATATGGCAACTGTTACATTCTGGTAACTGTTAGGTTCAACCTTTTGAGACCTGCCTACCTGTCTGCCCCAGGGCCTTTGCACCTCCTAATTCCTTCTCTGCTTGCCACACCCACACTCTGCTTCGTAAGTCATAATTAGGATGAATCAGCCTATTATCCTCTCATTGAATTACACTGCATTCTGATACAGGACTTAGCTCTGTGATTTTGAGACAGGGTCTCACTTTGTCACCCAGGCTGGAGTGCAGTGGTGCAATCTAGACTCACTGAGGCCTCAACCTCCCGGGCTCAAGCCCCCTACACCTCAACCCCTGCAAGTAGCTGGGAATACAGGAGTGTGACACCACGCCCAGCACATTTTTGTATTTTTAGTAGAGAGGGGGTTTCGCCATGTTGGCCAGGCTGGTCTCGAACTCCTGTGCTCAAGTGATCCGCTGGCCTCAGCATCCCAAAGTGCTAGGATTACAGGCATGAGCCACTGCGCCCGGCCTCTCTGTAATTTTATATTAGTGAGGTTGTTTGCTGAATGTCTTTACTCCTCACTCAAATGAGGTCATATGGCTGGGCCCTAATGCAGGGCAGGACTTTGTCTCCTTCACCACTGACTATATTCCCAGAGCAAGGCCTGGCACACTGTGGCCCCTCAATAAATATGTCAAATATCGGTGAATGGGGAAGAAGGGGAGGAAAGACGGCTTCGCCAGGAAATTCAGAGCAACTACACGGCCTGATTCCTGAGAGCCCAACGGGTCAGAGGGGGCGCTCTGGGGGTCAGAAGGCAAATACCCCGCTGAGGGCTCCATGCCCCAGGCTCAGCAGAGGCAGCGGGGCTATGGGAGCAGGCCCTGGGACAGGTGGCTGGGCAAGGCCACCTGGTCTCCCCACAGGAGTGCTCCTAAGCCTGGGAAAGGGAGAGCTGGCTGGGGTCTTCTATCATCTCAGGGAGGCCTGGGTTGATGCTGAGCTGCAGATAGAAGGAAGCTGGGCCCACAGGGAAGGTGTGAAGAGCACATTCTCCCCACTTCAGGGTCCAGACACTGCACATTGAGGCTCTGGCAAGAAGGAATGGAGGAAGGGCAGCCTGCATCTACACCCCAACAGAGTCGGGGACCACAGCCTTCCTCTTTCCTGGGGAACTCAAATGACCTCAAAACTTGAAAACTTGATAGGATCAAGCTGTCCTTTCCCTGAGGCAGCTCTTTGTTCATCTGACTTCAGTGATGGGAATATGCCCATAATTGCTTGTTCTAGGTAGCAGAGTACCTTATGTTTCCTTGAAACATTTCATTTCTTCTTTTTTTTTTTGAGATGGAGTTTTTCACTCTTGTCACCCAGGCTGGAGTGCTGTGGTGGTGAGACGTGAAGCCAGCTGGACTTCCTGGGTGGAGTGGTGACTTGGAGAACTTTCCTGTAGCTAACTAGAAGTTTGTAAAATGTACCAATCAGTGCTCTGTAAAAACTCACCAATCACCACTCTGTAGCTAGCTAGAGATTTGCAATATGGACCAATCAGCACCCTGTACAATGAACCAATCAGTGCTCTGTAAAATGGGCCAATCAGCACTCTGTAAAATGAACCAATCAGCAGGGCATGGGCAGAGACAAGGGAATACAAGCTGCCTCCCCCACCTCCCCCGAGCCAGCAGCAGCAACGCGCTCGGGTCCCGTTTCACCCTGTGGGAGCTTTGTTCTTTTGCGCTCCACAATAAATCTTGCTGTTGCTCACATTTTGGGTCTGCACCACCTTTAAGAGCTGTAACCCTCACTGCAAAGGTCCGCTGCTTCATTTCATTCTTGAAATCAGCGAGACCACGAACCCACCAGAAGGAACCAACTCTGGACACAGTGGGATCTCAGCTCACTGCAAACTCCGCCTCCTGGGTTCAAGCAATTCTCCTGCCTCAGCCTCCCGAGTAGCTGGAATTACAGGCGAGCATCACCACACGTGGCTAAGTTTTGTTGTTTCAGAAAGATGGGGTTTCACCATGTTGGCCAGGCTGGTCTCAAACTCCTGGCGTTAAGTGATCTGCCCGCCTCAGCCTCCCGTGAGCCACCATGCCAAGCCTCAAAAATTTCATTTCTGAGCACGTTTTCCAGAAATCAGCTACTGTGGTTAGGTTAAAGGCATGCTCCTCTATGGCAAGGGCTGTGGTTTACTTGTCTTTATACTACTAGTAACTAACTGCACAGCCCCTGGTAAGGTAAGAGGAGACCAACAGAAGAATCCTAACTAACATTTTCTGAGTTAAGCATTTCTTCCAGTTTACAAATGAGGCAACTAAGGCATGGAGAGGTAAGGTGACCTGCCCAAGACTACACTGCCATCTGCTGGTCCCAGACAGCTGGGACCAAAAGCAGTGTGGTTGTAGGAGTCTCGTT
>NW_012107141.1:5580425-5583769 GCF_000951045.1 Mandrillus leucophaeus
GGTCTCGATCTCCTGACCTCGTGATCCGCCCATCTCGGCCTCCCAAAGTGCTGGAATTACAGGCTTGAGCCACCGCACCCGGCCTTTTTTTTTTTTTTGAGATGGAATCTAGCTCTGTTGCTGAGGCTGGAGTGCAGTGGCACAATCTTGGCTCACTGCAATCTCCAGCTCTTGGGTTCAAGTGATTCTCATGCCTCAGCCTCCCAAGTAGCTGGAATTACAGGCGTGTGCCACCACGCCCATTTGTATTTTTAGTAGAGACGGGGTTTCATCATGTTGTCCAGGCTGGTCTCGAACTCCAGACCTCAGGTGATCTGCCTGCCTCGGCTTCCCAAAGTGCTGGGATTACAGGTGTGAGCCAACACACCTGGCCAGAGGAGTCCCATTCTTAACCATTATACTGTACTAGAAAGGAGGTGAGGACAAGGGAGATGGAGAAAGTGGAGAACAGAGCAATAGTTTTGCAGAATTCATTGTGATCTTTACCTGAAGCACAGCAAAGTCACTGGGAACTTATCCAAAGCTGTAGCCTGGGTGGGCAGAAGATGTGTATTACAGAGAGGGTAAAGAGTTAAGACTTGCTTACCAATGCCCAGTAGACAAAAAGCCCTGGAAGGTGTTAGGGAACAGCCACAAAATGAAATGGTCTTTTCAGAGCCACTTAACCTCACAAGGTGGTGAGACAGTCGGGGGGTTCAGGGCTCTCACCGGGGTGCCTGGTGTGCCAGGTACCAGCTGCACACCTCACATTTTAGGTCTCTGTTTTATAATTAAAAGTAGAAAATTAAGTTTGGGCCTGAAGCAGGAGTCACAATCTGGCATGTGAGGACTGAATATTTCTGAGTTCATTGGCAACATTTGTTAGCTAGGAGATTTTACATAAAAATCTACATTTCCTTGCTTCTCTTCAAGAGTGGAAGCTTGGCCCAGCGCAGGGGCTCACGCCTGTAATCCCAGCACTTTGGGAGGCCGAGGCAGGTGGATCACCTGAGCTCAAGAGTTTGAGACCAGTCTGGTCAATATGATGAACCTTCGTCTCCATGGAAAATACAAAAAATTAGCCAGGCATTGTGGCATGCACCTGTAGTCCCAGTTACTCGGGAGGCAGAGGCACTAGAATTGCTTGAACCTGGGAGGCAGAGGTTGCAGTGAGCTGAGATCGTGCCATTGCACTCCAGCCTGGGTGACAAGAGCAAAACTCTGTCGCTAAAAAAAAAAAAGAAAGAAAAAAAAGAGTAGAAACTCACGCATGCTCAGACCTTGACTGCCTACCAACCAGTCAAGTGGTCGAGGTGTGGCCCCAAGAGACCATGAATGTCTTACTGATTCATTCACTGGGACCATGCACCCCTGACTCCCTGTTCTCACCTTGACACTGAAGCCAAATGCCACTTGTCTTAAGCTGGCCTTCTTTCACACAAGTACCTCACAGTTGCAGCCCCTGCTCTAGATGCATAGCGAATGTAACTGGAGGGGACAGTCCCAGGGTCCCTCTACCACGACTATGAGGATTCTTGGGAAGTCTCCCCCTCTTACCAAGTTAGTTTCCCCAATTAAAAAGATACTGGCCAGGCGTGGTGGCTCACGCCTGTAATTCCAGCACTTTAAGAAGCCGAGGCGGGCGGATCACAAGGTCAAGAGATCGAGACCATCCTGCCCAACATGGTGAATCCCCGTCTCTACTAAAAATACAAAAATTAGCTGTGTGTGGTGGTGCATGCCTGTAGTCCCAGCTACTGGGGAGGCTGAAGCAGAAGAATCACTTGAACCCGGGAGGCAGAGGTTGCAGTGAGTCGAGATTGCGCCACTACACTCCAGCCTGGCGATAGAGTGAGACTTCGTTCCAAAAAAAGAAAAAAAGATATCACCTCTCTGGCAACTTTTCTGTGAAAATCAAATGAGATGATATAGTAACTTGCTTTGAAAAGAAGCCATTGAACTAACATCCCTCTGTTGGCTTATTATTTATGATAGTGAAAAACTAGAAAGAATTTGTGTCTGATATAAGGGTGTTCATAACCACGAAGTGTTACGTAGACTCTAAGGAAGCAGTAGATACCTGTGTACCCAGGTGGTAGGGAGGCCAGGGCATAGTAACTTAAAAAAGCAAACTGCTGGGCACGGTGGTTCACAGCTGTAATCCCAGCACTTTGGGAGGCCGAGGCAGGTGGATCACCTGAGGTCAGTTCAAGACCAAGCCGACCAACATGGTGAAACCCGGTCTCTAATAAATACAAAAAATTTGCTGGGCGTGGTGGTGGATTCTCCAGGGGCTGAGGCAGGAGAATCCTTTGAACCTGTGAGGCAGAGGTTGCGGTGAACCAAGATCATGCCACTGCACTCTAGCCTGGCAAACAAGAGACTCCTTCTAAAAAAAGAAAACAAAACACAAAAAGCAAGCTGCAGAACATTCTGTATATTATGGTGTGATTTATTATTATTATTATTATTATTATTGAGACGGAGTCTCGCTTTGTCGCCCAGGTGGAAGTGCAGTGGCGCGATCTCGGCTCACTGCAAGCTCCGCCTCCCGGGTTCACGCCATTCTCCCGCCTCAGGTTCCTGGGTAGCTGGGACTACAGGCGCCTGCCACCACGCCCGGCTAATGTTTTGTATTTTTAGTGGAGACAGGGTTTCACCGTGTTAGCCAGGATGGTCTCCATCTTCTGACCTCGTGATCTGCCCGCCTCGGACTCCTGAAGTGTTGGGATTATAGGCGTGAGCTACCGTGTCCAGTCTTTTTTTTTTTTTGAGATGGAGTTTTCGCTCTCGTTGCCCAGGCTCCAGTGCAATGGCACAATCCCGGCTCACTGCAACCTCCGCTTCCCAGGTTCAAGCGATTCTTCCGCCTCCGACTAGCTGGGATTACAGGCATGCGCCATCATGCCGGGCTAATTTTGTATTTTTAGTAGAGACAGGGTTTCACCATGTTGGTCCGGCTGGGCTCGAACTCCCAACCTCAGGTGATCAGCCCGCCTCAGCCTCCCAAAGTGCTGGGATTACAGGTGGGAGTCACCGCGCCCGATTTTTTTTGTTTTTGTTTTTGTTTTTTGAAACAGGGTCTCACTCTGTTACCCAGGTTGAAGTACAGTGGTGCGATCATGGCTCACTGCAGCCTCAACCTCTCGGGCTCAAGTGATCCTCCCGCCTCAGCCTCCCAAGTGGCTTGGACTACAGGTGTATCCCATCACACCTGGTTAATTTTTTTATTTTTTATTTATTTTTTTATTTTTTTTATTTTTTGAGACGGAGTCTGACTCTGTCACCCAGGCTGGAGTGCAGTGGCCGGATGTCAGCTCACTGCAAGCTCCGCCTCCCAGGTTTACGCCATTCTCCTGCCTCAG
>NW_012107141.1:5584563-5588529 GCF_000951045.1 Mandrillus leucophaeus
TCTCGATCTCCTGACCTCGTGATCCGCCCGTCTCGGCCTCCCAAAGTGCTGGGATTACAGGCTTGAGCCACCGCGCCCGGCCTGCTTTTTGTATTTTTTAGTAGAGACGGGGTTTCACCGTGTTAGCCAGGATGGTCTCGATCTCCTGATCTCGTGATCTGCCCATCTCGGCCTCCCAAAGTGCTGGGATTACAGGCTTGAGCCACCGTGCCCGGCCTATTTTTTGTGTTTATAAGGAAAAATCCTGGAAGCATATGACCCCATCTGTTACCAATGGGCTGTGGGATGGAGCATTCGCTCACTTTAAACCATGACTTACTGTTGTTACTAGCGACTTTAATGAGTGCTTGCCAGGGGCAGTAGCTTGGCGATTTGTTTGTGCATTTATTCTTTTTGTAGAGACGGAGTCTTGCTATGTTGCCCAGCGTGGATTTGAATTCCTGGGCTCAAGCAATCCTCCCGCCTCCACCTCCCCATGTGCTGGGATTACAGGCATGAGCCACCACGCCTGGACCCTTTGGCTAGTTTTTGAGACACTCTCTCATCTTCCCAACTGTACTGGGGAGGTGCTTTTGTTTCCATTTAACAGATGAACAATCTGGGGCTGAGAATCGAGTAATTTGTCCAAGGTCACAGGGCTGCTGATGGTAGACTTGGTATTACAGGATTAGGGAATTCTTAAAGATTTCCCCAACATACTCTAAGCCTTTTTAAGAACCACCTAAATGTTTTGCCTTAAAAAAAAAAAAATTCAGGCCAGGCGCGGTGGCTTACGCCTATAATCTCAGAATTTTGGGAGGCCGAGGCGGGTGGATCATGAGGTCAGGAGTTGACCAGCCTGGCCAACATGGTGAAACCCCGTCTCTACTAAAAATATAAAAATTAGTCGGGCGTGGTGGCACGTGCCTGTAATCCCAGCTACTCAGGAGGCTCAGGCAGGAGAATTGGCTGAACCCTGGAGGCGGAGGTTGCAATATGCCGAGATCACGCCACTGTACTCCAGCCTGGGCAACAAGAGACTCCATCTCAAAAAAAAAAAAATTCAAACCCTCACCTGATTTTGTAAACAAGTCATTGCTGTCAGGTGTTTTGGGCTCCAGGCATATCCCATTCTAGGGAAGGGCAGGTTAGTGGCACTCTTAGGGCTGAAGGGCCACAGGTAGGCTCCCCTCCCCTGGGGCCTTCCCTGACTGCCAGGGGGAACCTCTAATAGCACAGGGTCCTGCTACTGAAACAGGTGCTGGCACCAACTTCAAGTGGCAGAGCCCCTGGTGAGCGGCCTCAGGAGTTGTATTAGAATTCCTGTAAAGTGGCTCTCAGGGACTTGGCTGTGATTAGTGTTGGATGGTGACGGAAATGTCTACTGAAAACTTACCTGCCAGTGTGTGAGGAATGGTGAGGCCTCCAGTGAGAAATGAGGTAAGTATGGCTCCTGCCTTCATGAAGCTGTTCCAGAGGTGGAATTTAAACCAGGGCACCCCAGGGTCCACCTTAATGACCCTTCAAAGGAATATGTTCTACAGGATTACGGGGTCAGCTTGGCCTGCATGAAAAAGCAGCTGTACTACTTATTAGCCACATGAACAGAGGAACTGCGGCTTCTCTGTGCCTTAGTCTATCTTCCTATGCTACCAGTTGCTGGGAGGACCAGTGCAGTGGCTGTGGCTGATTAATAAATGGCAGTTTTTGGGCCGGGCGCGGTGGCTCAAGCCTGTAATCCCAGCACTTTGGGAGGCCGAGATGGGCGGATCACGAGGTCAGGAGATCGAGACCATTCTGGCTAATATGGTGAAACCCCGTCTCCACTAAAAAATACAAAAAATTAGCCGGGTGCGGTGGCGAGCGCCTGTAGTCCCAGCTACTCGGGAGGCTGAGCCAGGAGAATGGCGGGAACCTGGGAGGCGGAGCTTGCAGTGAGCTGAGATCCGGCCACTGCACTCCAGCCTGGGCGACAGTGAGACGCCGTCTCAAAAAAAATAAAAAAAAAAATAAATAAATAAATGGCGTTTTTTTCTTAAAGGCAGAATAGGTCAGGCGTGATGGCTCATGCCTGTAATCCCAGAACTTTGGGAGGCTGAGGTGGGCGGATCACTCCAGGTCAGGAGTTCGAGACCAGCCTGGTCAACATGGTAAAACCCCGTCTCTACTAAAAATACAAAAATTAGTTGGGCATGATACTAGGCGCCTGTAATCCCAGCTACTTGGGAGGCTGAGGTGGGAGAATTGCTTGAACCCAGAGGGCAGAGGCTGCAGTGAGCCAAGATCCTGCCACTGCACTCCAGCCTGGGCAACAATGAGACTCCATCTCAAAAACAAACAAGCAAACAAACAAAAACAGCAAACTGTCTAGAACAGGTCCTGCCACTGCCCGTGATAATAGAAATGTTCTGTACCGGCACTGTCCAATAGGAGAGCCAGTAGTCACTTGAAATATAGCTTGTGAAACCAAGGTACTACATTTTTATTTATTATTTTAAGGGGGAGTTGCGCTCGTGTTGCCCAGGCTGGAGTGCAATGGCGTGATCTCAGTCTACTGCAACCTTCACTCCCGGGTTCAAGCAGTTCTCCTGCCTCAGCCTCCCGAGTAGCTGGGATTACAGGCATGCGCCACCACACTTGGCTAATTTTGTATCTTTATAGTAGAGACGGGATTTCTCCATGTTGGTAAGGCTGGTCTCGAACTCCCAACTTCAGATTATCTGCCCGCCTTGTCCTCCCAAAGTGCTGGGATTACAGGTGTGGAGAGGTAAGGTGAGCCACTGGCTGGGCCCATATCTAGTTATTTAAATGAAAAAAGCTACAGTGCCTAGTGGGTAACTGTATTGGACAATTGTGGGTCCAGAAGCCTTTCAGATTCAGGCTGAGGCAGATAAGACCGGCAACCAGAAAGAGGAGCTGGGAGAGCTGCAAGGGACGGGGGCTGCAGAAACAAGGCTGGATTGGGGGCAGACAAGCTCAGGACGAGGGACGACAGGAGCAGGTGCCACAGTGGGTGCTGCCCCTAGTTTTCAAGTAGGAGGAAGAAAGGAGAAGATACCTCAGGATGTTGGCTAAGTGAAGGCCAGACACAAAAGGCCACATATCCTGAGTGTATTTTAATGAAATGTAATTAAAAAGTAAAGATACAGAGGTATATTTGTGGTTACTAGGAAATGGGAAAGGGAGTGAGGGAGAGGATGGGGAGCGACTGCTAAATGAGTATACGGTTCTGAAAATGTTCTAAAATTAGGCTGTGTTCATGGTTGTACAACTCTACAACCCAGTGAATGGTATGCTTTAAGTGGATGAGTTGTGTTGTGTGTGAATTATACTCAATAAACCCGCTTATTCTTATTTTTTTCTTGACACAGGGTCTCGGTCTTACTTTGTTCCCTGGGCTGCAACAGTGGCACAATCTCCGCTCACTGCAACCTCCGTCTCCTGGGTTCAAGCAATTCTTGTGACTCAGCCTCCTGAGTAGCTGGGATTGCAGCCATGCGCCACCATGCCTGGCTAATTTTTGTATTTTTAGTAGAGAAGGGGTTTTGCTGTATTGGCCAGGCTGGTCTTGAACTCCTGGCCTCAAGTGGTCCACTGGCCTTGGTCTTTCAAGGTGCTGTTATTACAGGCATGAGCCACCACACCGTGTAATAAAGCTGTTTAAATACAACCCAAATCTCAAGAGGCCTCAGATTAGTAGGACCCATCCCCACAAACAGAAAAACCTTGGGTAGGGCAGCCCAAAGCTGGGCATGGAAGGCGTCGGGGACTGCGGGAAAGCCCTTCCTGGTTGCAATTTCCCATCGCAAGGCTGCCTTCAATGTTATTTATTTATTTTTTTTGAGACGGAGTCTCGCTCTGTCGCCCAGGCTGGAGTGCAGTGGCGTGATCTCGGCTCACTGCAAGCTCCACCTCCCGGGTTCACGCCATTCTCCCGCCTCAGCCTCCGAGTAGCTGGGACTACAGGCGCCCGCCACCACGCCCGGC
>NW_012107141.1:5588579-5631150 GCF_000951045.1 Mandrillus leucophaeus
AGCTCCACCTCCCGGGTTCACGCCATTCTCCCGCCTCAGCCTCCGAGTAGCTGGGACTACAGGCGCCCGCCACCACGCCCGGCTAGTTTTTTGTATTTTTAGTAGAGACGGGGTTTCACCATGTTAGCCAGAATGGTCTCAATCTCCTGACCTCGTGATCCACCCGCCTCAGCCTCCCAAAGTGCTGGGATTACAGGCTTGCGCCACCGCGCCCGGCCTCAATGTTATTTTTTAGATGGGAGTCTCACTCTGTTGTCCAGACTGAAGTGCAGCGGAATCATCTTAGCTCACTGCAAGCTCCGCCCGCCGAGTTTGAGATTCTCCCGCCGCAGCCTCCCAAGTGGCTGGGATTACAGGTGCCCACCACTGTGCCTGGCTAATTTTTGTATTTTTGGTAGAGACAGGGTTTCACCATGGTAGCAGTGCTGGTCTCGAACTCCTGATCTCAAGTGATCTGCCTGCCTTGCCCTCCCAAAGTGTTGGGATTACAGGCGTGAGCCATCGCGCCCGACCTGCCTTCGATTTTTAAAAAACAGAAGCTGCTCCCTACAGCTGGAGTCTTCACCCAGTACAGAGAAAGTCAATGCATGCAAAAGAAATTAAACACCAGATGGTGGGGGTTGGAAAGGACTACTGAGAGGGAAGGAAAACGCTTGAAGGCAGAAGGTGCAAGGCAAGGCCATCTCCAATCTCTCCTGAAGGGAAATATTATCAGACATTAGTCTGACATTCCCTGAGGTGCAGGGACAACCTGGTGTTTAATTTCCAGCCTGGTGGCTTTTCCTTATCAGAGACTGAGCTGCTCAGGTGAGCATAGTATGTGAGCATTAGGGAAGCTGTGTGCTGACCAATAAAGTCAGTGCAGAGGTGCCTCTGCCAGCCAGATGAATAGGAATGTGGCAAAAAGTAGGTGCTGAGCAAGCTACAGAAGGATGAAGTGGTTTTCAAAGAATATAAAACATTGGTCGGGCAAGGTGGCTCATGTCTGTAATCCCAGCACTTTGGGAGGCCAAGGTAGGTGATCAACTTGAGGCTTGGAGTTTGAGACCAGCCTGGCTAACATGGTGAAACCCCATCTCTACTAAAAATACAAAAAATTAGTCGAATGTGGTGGCGCATGCCTGAGGCTGAGGCAGGGGAGTTGCTTGAGCCCGGGAGGTGGAGGCTGCAGTGAGCAGACTATGCCACTGCACTCCAGCCTGGGTGACAGAGCAAGACTCTGTCTCAAAACCAAAACCCAAACAAAACAAACTCCAACAAAACATTTAATTAATAAAGCTTTATTGGCTGGGCACGGTGGCTCATGCCTGTAATCCCAGCACTTTGGGAGGCCAAGTGGGGTGAATGACCTGAGGTCAGGTGTTCGAGACCAGGCTGATCAACATGGTGAAACCCCATCTCTACTAAAAATACAAAAATTAGCTGGGTGTGGTGGCATGTGCCTGTGATCCCAGCTATTCGGGAGGCTGAGGCAGGAGAATTGCTTGAACCCAGGAGGCAGAGGTTGCAGTGAGCCAAAATTGCACCACTGCACTCCAGCCTGGGCAACAAGAGCAAAACTCCGTCTCAAAAAAAGATACAGCTTTATTATTATAAATATGCAAAAGCCTAAACTTTTTAAAAAGGCTGAAATAGTACTTGATATATTCCCTTTTTTGGGTCCATTTTAAAGAGAAGCAACAGCCTTTAAGCATGATTTCAATTAAAAGATGCTCAAGTTGTACTTCATAATCTATTTTTAGATAAAAGGCCCAGGAAGAGAGTCTGAGGAGGAAGCCTCTGATTCTCTACCCTTGCCCTCCACCACACCAGTTCCCCCAAGTGTGAAATGCAGAACTCACTGAGAAGGCACTCCATGTACATTTTATATTAGTAGTTATAAATATATGTGTGTGTGTGTGTATGTGTATTTTTGGAGACAGGGTCTCACTCTGCCACCTAGGCTGGAGTGCAGTGGCATGATCATAGCTCACTGCAGCCTGGACCTCCTGGGCTCAAGCAATCTTCCCACCTTTGCTTCTGGAGTAGCTGGGACCACAGGTGTGTGCCAGCATGCCTGATTTTATTTTCTGTTGAGATGGGGTCTCACTCTGTTGCCCAGGCTGGTCTCAATTGATCCTCCCGCTTTGGCCTCCCAAAGTGTTGGGATTACAGGTGTGAGCCACTGAGTCCTGCTAATGTGTATTTTATAATGTAATGATTACAATATCAAACTTGTGATTTCACAAATATCAGTGGGTCAGAATGAAGCTGAAAAAAGTACACTTCAAGTTGATTTACAAAATTAGGTGGTAATGAGGCTGGGCATGGTGGCTCATGCCTGTAATCCCAGCACTTTGGGAGGCCAAGACAGGCAGATTGCTTGAGCCCGGAAGTTCAAGACCAACCTGGGCAACATGGCAACACCTGTCTCCACAAAAAATACAAAAATTAGCTAGGCATGATGGCATGTGCCTGTAAGTCCCAGCTATTCAGGAGGCTGAGGTGGGAGGATCACTTGAGCCTGGGGAGGCTGAGGCTGCTGTGAGCAATGATTGCGCCGCTGTATGCCAGCCTCGTTGACAGAGTGAGACCCTGTCTCAAAAATAAAAAATCAGGTGGTGATTGCACAAGCATTGTGAATGTGTTTAATGGTAGTAAATTATAAAATTATAGGGAGTATATATTCACGGCAACTTGAATCTATACTCCAAAGTAAAACAAAATTTTTAAAAACTATACTTAAAAGTGGTTAAAATGGCAAATTTGATTTTGTCACAATAAAAACAAACTGACACTGGGTAAACAATGGTTGAGCTGGTCTCAGATCCAGTGACGTGAGAGTATGGAGAGGAGTGCCATTTAGAAGTCGCCCCCTCCCCCACAGGCAGCGGCACCCTGCAGGAGCCCACTGACCAACCAGTTACAAGTGAACCTCTCAAACACCAAAAGGCTGCTTTAAAGAGGGTACAGCTGCAATGAGTCACCTTCCAAGGGAGCCACAAAAGCCACAGGTCCTCTAAGCTCCTCTCACTGGGGCCTGGAGGACAGAGAGCAACCATCTGTGATGAGACACAGGTTAACTGAAGCACATTTACTGGCTTTTGAATTCTTTCTATTCAGTAGTGGTTAGGAGAAAGGACTCAGGAGTTGGGCAACCTGGTTTGATTCCCAGTGCACACCACTTTCTAGCAGGCAACCCAATTTCTTTTAACCTGTTTGCTCATCTGTAAAATGAGGATGGGAACACTAACTACCTCCTAGGGATGCTGTGAAGCCTGGAACATGTAGTGGGTATCACGTGTATCCTGCAGCGCCTGATTGTGGTAAACAATCAACATTAGCTAGGATAATTATTTGCATATAAGTTCTGATTTTTAAACATTTTTAATGTTTAATTTTTAAACACTTTAATGAAAAATGGGGATGTGAACAAAGGAACACCCAAATGCAGAACTTGGTAGACAAAATCTTCTAAAACCCCCAAGCTGCCACTTGTTTTTGAGAACAAGTGGACAGCAAATGGGATCCCCAGTCTGGGAGACGCTTGGCTAAATCAAGTCTGAGGCTTCTTTATTGCCTAATTTCAGAGAGAACATTCTTTATTGCAGGGAAAACATTCACAAACTTATTTGTGTTAAGAATTGTTATTTCATAGAACATATTAGGGGCTAGTACTCAATAGAACCCCCACTGAGAAATGCTACCCAAGACCCACTCCACATAGAGGAACATGCAGGGGAAGGCTGAGGCCTGGGCCATCCAGCACTACTGAGCAGTCCACAGAAGCATGCCATTCAGGGGCCTTGTACTGAGGTCAGAGTGAGGGAAGTAGAAGTTTAACCACTTTGGGCCAGAGTTTTAAAGGTCTGGAGGGAGGAAGACTGCCGGGCTCTGGGATTCGTTGCTGGCCAGCAGAGTCCTAGGGAGCAGGGACTCTGCAGCACTAGGGAAGAGATGAGCACTGGCAGGTCTGGACCAGCTCTGTTGTGTGGCAGCCAAGGAGAACAGGAGATTGCTCAAAAACTAGGTTTGGCAAAAAATTTTAAGGTGTTTCCTTATAAGTAGGAGAATACAAAAAGTATTCCTGGAGAATACAAAAAGATGGGGAAGGCAGTTTTCTGGGGAGAAATTATGTTTTCCTTCAGGAGCTTTTGGTGGGTTCAGTTATACACCTTCAGGTACATCAAAATGAAGCCTTACGTTTTGAAGAGGAACCCACACCCCCTCTTCAGGAACACCGCAAGCCCACCCGCGCCAAGGACACACCGCCCTCCCCAACCATCAGTAACTCTGAAGACATCAGTTCTTCTCAAACAGTTTAATAGCAAATAAACAAAGGAAGGTACCACACTTGGCAGATACAAAATGACTTTTTGTCCGTGTGTCTGTGCAATTAAAACAGATTTAGGTTCCCCATTGGGACAAAAGGAAAAACACACAAAAAAAAGGAAGGAGATTCCTTTGAAACACATACTCCCTTGACCCAAACTTGTAACAATTTTTTTTTTCTTTTTAAATTCACTACACAAACTCTGTGATTAGGTAAGAAAAGCAACGAGAGCTCTTCTTGCCTTTTTTTAAACCATTAAAGTAAAATCCATAATTTTCTACAGAGTACAACACAAGTTCACACAAAAAAGACATTTTCTTTTGCAAATCAAAACAGGAAAGAAAAGAAAAGCTCAAACAAGATAAAGGAAAAGCATTTCTACGGCTGAATCACGACTGAGTTGATTGAATCCCGTTGTTGCTGCAGAACAGACTGTGCGTTTGGTCATAGTGGCAATTTTTTTTTCTCTTCACATTGTGAAATCACTTTACATTGTTTTCTAGTAGAAAAGGCAAAAAACTGTACAAAACCCCTAGTGTTAAATACAACGTTTGTACCAATAAAAAACTCACACAGGTTTGTCTCCAAAATGTAAAGTTTCTTTTTTTTTTTTTCTTTTTAAATTATTCACAAAAAGCAGCTGGAAATCAGAAAGGCAGCTGCCGCTCCAGGGTCTCAAATCCATTAAAACCACCACAGAACAATTAAAACAATCAGAGAGAGAAAAGGAAAAGGAAACAACGTCCAACATTTGGCATTTGGTTTTATCCACAGGTTTTCCCAGAGCTCCTCTTGGAATTGAAAGCAAAATATATTGGCAAACACGGCTTCTCAATACACAGGAAGGGGAGCCTCAGTGCCTCCTGCCAACAGAGGCGGCTCTGTGCAGTCAGACTGTGGGGCGCACAGCAGTCTCTCAGGCTGGGGTTTCTGGCCTCTTTCCATCCAATCACCCCTTCCAGGAAATTCAGCAGCCTACCAGACACTGGGCCTCTGCCTGGCTGCCCTTTCCCCCAGGCAGAGTGGCCTTGGGCATAATACCGGGCAACCCGCCAGCCCCAGAGCAGAAACCCTGCTGGGATCCCTTCCTTCATCAACGTTGGTGTGGAGGATGCTCAGCAGCGCTTCCACCTCCCCATCCCCAGCCGCTAGCTACATCTCTCCACCCTTCCCTGGACAGTCCTACTTCCCAGCTCGCCCACCCACCAGCAGCTTAGGTCTAGGTGGGATCTATCATCAGCTCCTCCCCCTGCAACCTCTTCCCTCCACAGATCCACCCTGTGACCTCTCCTCTCCTCGCCTCTCCCCCTCCACTCACATTCTTACTCAAGTCTCCAAGACCCTGAGGCTGGATGGTGCCACAAGAGAAGAGGGTCAGTTTCCCTCAGGGAACCAAAAAAACTGGCTTGCTCGGCACCCAGGGACAGTAGCTGTTTGGCTCTTCACCCAATTTAAAACACAAATCCCTGCCCTTTCCCCCCACCCCACCAGCTAAGCAAGAGCAGAGCTGTGGTGAAGAGCCAGTGCGGGGTGGCTGGTGCCCAGGGCTGTAAACAGTGTGAAGACTGTAGTATTGTGCTTGTCACCTAGGAAAAGCGCCAGCAGGTGAATTGCCGCTTGGTGCGCAGATGGCCTCCTACTATGGGGTGGTTGGGAGCGCCCTCCTTCCTCCAGGTGCTCACTGCCCCTAATGCGCTAAGTAAGCCTCTTGCCCACCTGCTGCCACCTTCTAGGCTCTACTTCTGCTTCTTGTGTCTCTCCAGGCCCCCTTCCCACCCTCTCTGAGCAGAGCAGCCAGCCTCCTGGACACCCTGCTGAGACCTGGAGGCCACACGAAGTGACAGTCTAAGTGCACAGGCAAACGCTCTAAGGGCAATAGAGGAGAAAGTTGCCACTTCAAAATAAAACAATACAATCTTGAAAAAAATAATCAACCCTACAACAATTTAAAACAGCTTCTTTGAAACCCTTTTAAATCAGTTTTTGCACAAACTATAGAAAACAGAGAGGTGAAGGTGATATATACGAAGGTGTGAAGAAACAGCAGGAAACATGCAAAACTTTTTTCTGGGCATAATCTTAGTAGGAAAGGAAAAAATTCAAAACAAAAACACAAAAACAATACAAAAACAAAAACAACAACAAAAAATCAAAGCATCACATTTTGCTGTGGAGACTTTAGGAACAAGCATGGGGCTGAGGGGAAGGGGCAGGCGGGATCCAGGACTCCCCACAGAGTCGCTCCAGGGAAGAACCACAAAAGAAAAAGAAAAAGGGCTGGCTGGGGCCCAAACTGCAGCCTGCGGTCAAAAAGGAAAGGGGGTTCAGGTGCTCTCTGCAGTTGAGAACTCAGAAGAAAAACAAAAGAAAGAACAATACATGCGGTCTCCTCAAGCCCCACAGACTGTATCAGCAAAATGTGCTCAGGAGCCTCAAAGGTTTTAGTGACATCTTTTATTTCATTGTTTACTTCAAAGTTGTCTTTAAAACTAAGCACACAGAGAAACAAAGCCTAGAAACGGACTGGCTGTGTGTTCACAGAAATACAAACACCACGCGGTATGTGCTAGTAGGGCTGCTCTGAAGACAATTACAAAGAATTGGAATCACAAAATCAAGTGGTTATCTTATGAAGTTCTAGAAAAATAGATTTTTTTTATATTCAAATGCAAGTTTAAATATTTCCCCTTCAGCAGTCGTTCTAGCAAAACCAATTTGGCAGCACAAAAGGGAAAAAAAAAAAAAGGAAAGAAAAAAAGAAAAAGAAAAAAAAAACGAAGAAAGAAACAAACATAATAAAAATACACGTCAGCATCAAAGGTCAACACAAGGTCAAAGGTGAGAGTTCAAGCATCAGAGAAGCTGAAGAGACAGGGATTTGGACGATGTACTTGACGCCACATCGACATGCTTTAGGCACAACGATGAACAAACGGCAGGAATCTAGAAAAAAAAACAAACCAGAAAGAGGGAGACCCACTGAGTTACACAGAGCAATACATCCAAACAAAGAGAGAGAGAACAGGACACTCACTGTGTGTACAGCCCTGAAATGAGGTGGGCGGGCAGGGATTGGGTAATGACAGGGAACTTTTGCACATGCTAACAATGGACACAGGGAAAAGTCAAAAAGGACATGGAGGACACCAAGAACACATCTAATTGCCAGAGACAGAAGGGAACCTAAGGCTTGGATTTTCCATGAAGCACCTAACTCCTAAGAGAAGGTCTCCAGGGGAGCAGAGCCTCAGCCTCTCTCCCCACTCTCTGGTCACAACCCAAGGGGAAGCAGAAGATGCTGGCTGGGGTGGGGAAAATTTTTCAGGGAAGAGGACCAGAATTTCTGCTCTTATCTTATGGGGATGGCCCTTTGTTCCCAGAAATCCAAGCTCTTAGCTTCCACCCAGGCCCTGGCCACTCAAGTGGAACCCAGGAGACAGTGGTCTGGCTGCATTCAAGGCAAATCAATTTCATGATGTAACCCGAGTAAGAAACAAAACTACAACAAAAAACACTTTGTAAGTGAAACCTTCACACAACAGAAAAGGATTGCTTAAGACTTGACAGCGAGTCTCCACTCTGAGCTGAGCCCTTTCACACATGAGACTTGTAGGGGAGCAGCTTCTTCACAAAACCATCTTTGGCCTGGGGAAAGAACTGTGCTCAAGGGCAGTGCTACTGCTGTGCTAACTCACTCGGCAGGGGGAGGAGAGAACAGAGAAATGCATGGTCTCACCAGCTGGCTGCTCAAGCAGCCCAGGACCCTGCTGGGGCAAGCATTCCTTTTAAGAGAACCCATCAGCAGGTATGAAGCCCTCAGGGTCTGGTTATCAAAGGTGGGTGGATTGCACCTTGGCCTCTTATGTCATTAGGAAAGGGGTTTCATAAGGTCCCAGAGCCCAAGACAAATCCATGGACAAATAATGGTGAGATGGGGGAAGGCAGCGAGAAGAGGGGGATGTGGGAAGGGAGTGACGTTTTGGCTAAGGAGGAAGACAGAACAGAAGGCTAGGGAGCACAGCACCGGCAGCACCCTGTGGAGCACAGCTCTCTCCTCTGCCAATTCACAGCATTAACACCTTCCCCTTGGGCAGGTTAGCTGGGCTGCAAACGGGCCACAGAAAGTCAGTAGTTTCAATCATACACAGCACCCTGTGTGTATAACAATCACATTCTGGATTCTACAAAATCCTGGCCTTTTCCAGAGATATAATTTAGGTAATAAATATTCTCCACCCCGGAGCTGTATAAAACTTCTATAAAAATAGAAACGACATTCTTGGTTCCAGCCGGTTGGGATTCAGAACAGCGCCTCCCCAACCTAGCATTTTTTTCTTTTTTTTGTTTTCTTTTTTCTTTTTTATTTTTATTTTTTGCATTTATTAAAAAAATCCCATCATGACCCTGGAAGCCTTTAGAACAGTTTTATCCTTTGAAACACAGGACACATTTCTCCCAGTGCGCAGAATTTCAAGTTTACGTGGTTCAGCTTAAGAAGTGTATGTTTCACGTTCCTTAGAGGACAACAGACCCAAGTTATCACTATGAGAAAGGAACAGCTGTCCCAGCTTCAATGGGATAATCCAACACCACCAGCTACCTGTACAACAGTAAGATGGTCAATCCCTGTCTGTTACCCACAGGGACAGCATGACAAGGAGAGAGCCCCCATCTGACTTAATAGCAAACCAACCCCTTTATTCTTATCTCTGCTGCTAGGGGTCAAGACTGGCATTTGTGAGGTTTCAGATTCCAGAGACCCAGGGATCCCGTCCCTGGCCGTGGCTATAGTCATATCTTAACAGGGCCACCTCTGCCCAGGTGTACATTCCCAACAGCATGTCCTTCCTGGTTCTCTACCCCCACAGCACTTCTTAGAGCAGAGGCAGAGCCCAGAAGCTGTGTGGGTCACAGGCAAGAGCTGAAGTAAGACCTGCAGGAGGCAGCAGGGAGCTAACTGTAGCACGAGGACAAAAATGAACACGGTAATACTGAGGTAAATGAACACTCAATTCATGTGGAGGCTGTAAACGTCCTAATGTCACCTCTGCCTCAAAAGCAGAAAATGTGACTGGAGTGGTTACAGGAGGGGTCTGCCAGACCCCTGTGGGAATACTACATCTGGGACACCTCAATCAAGGAGGCAAGGGAGGATTTCTGGCCACTGGCAAATGAAGCATACTGGCTTGCAGGGACCTTCTGATTCAAGTACACCAAGAAACAAGCTCCTCCTCCCTCGACTAGATGGCATTGATCACTCTGCCCACAAGTGGTACCCCTTCAGCAAGAACTGCAAGCCCTTCTTGGATTTGCCTTCATGAGAAAATTGTGACTTGGGATGGAGGTGACGTTTCTTGCTGTGGTGAACTGCAAGGAAGGAAACCAGGCAATGTATTCCATAGAGGCCTTCTTTAAAGAGACCTGTTGGAAATGGGCCATGGTCTAATTTGGTGTTGAAATAAACTAACCTCTTTGGCTGCTTCTCCCAAACTGCCACCAGCCAGGCAGGGCCAATCCAATACTGACCGCTGGCTGGGGGAGCTGGTAATGGGTGATGCCGCCCTGCTTTTTGCATATGTCAGGCTAACAGGTGCTCTATTTCCAGAGAATTGTTAACACTCTTTCTTGAAAAGAGCGGCAGAAATTCCGGACAAGAATCTGAAAAATATGTGTCAAAAACTATTTCCCAGAAGGCAGTTGTGCAGAAGTTTGAGTCTCCAGCTGCCAGGGCATTAGGTGTCACTCCACTCTCCCCCAAAGTCGCTCTGCTCCCCACAGCTCCCAAGTGTCAGTTCTCATTCTACCCACCCTCACACTAAGGGAGGTTCTGGGGGTCACTTTTTTGTTCTACTCAGTCCTCTCTTTTGGGGTGGTTTGGGGCAAATCCCGATCATTGTCTGTGTTAAATGTTTCCCTGTCCCCCTTCCCCAGGGTGGTTTTTGGTGTTGGTCCTTCTCAACACACACTGGTTACAAACACAGCAAACTTTAAATAAAGGAAAAAAAAAAAAAAAAACAACTCAGGATATGGCACCTAAACTCCAAAGTAAAACACTGGAAACCAAAGCACAAACTTGTCCTCTGTACGAAGCGAAACTCCCACAGAAGGCAGTAGCCGAGTCTTCAGGGCAAGCTGTGCCTGCGAGAGTGGCAGGGATCAGGGTCCAGGGCTGTCAACACACAGCCTCAGGGCTTCGAATCATTAAGGGTGCTCCTCCCCCACTTACCAGAAGACCCTCTCACTCCAGTCTCAGAGGGGAGCACGCTCAGTAGGGCTTGCTGTCATTCTTCGAACGTTTGAGCTGCACTTTAAGCCGCTTCATGCCAATCTGAAAGCCGTTCATGGACTGGATGGCAGCTTGGGCCGAGACAGGATTGTCGTAACTTACAAAACCTGTGTGTCCAAGCAGAAACCTAGGTGAGGGACATAATGAGGCAAGGAGATTCTCAGTCCTCCTTATGCAAGATACCTTATGTGCTTCATCTAAAATGCCAATTTTACTCAGTAGGGACAAGAAATCTGGACATTATATCATATGAAATAAATTAGGTTCTTAATAGTACCACTTAACATCTACATGGTAATTTAAAGGTTTTTTTCTTTTTCTTGAGACAGGGTCTTGCTCTGTCACCCAGGTTGGAGTACAGTGGTGTGATCATGGTTCACTGCAACCTCGGCCTCCTGGGCTCAGGTGATCCTCTCACCTCAGCCTCGAGTAGCTGGGAACACAGGTACACGCCACCATGTCTGGCTAATTTTTTGTAGCCATGAGGTCTCACTCTGTTGCTCAGGCTGGTCTCAAACTCCTAGGCTCAAGTGATCCTCCTGCCTTGGCCTCCCAAAGTACTGGGACTCATAGGCACAAACCTGGACTGTTTTAAGGTTTTTTTGCAAACCATTTTCCATATATTATTTTTTCTCTCTGGAGCAACAGTGTGGGTAGAAATCCTTACCTCCACTACAGCAATGAGAAACTGGGGCTCAAAAAGAGGTTATATGACCTGCCCATGGCCAAGTTAAAACAACAACCCAAACTCATATCCAGCTCTTTCTACAGTGAGCTCCTTCTTTCTCAGTGGTAAAATACTAATCCCACCCTGACACCAGAGAGAAGCCAACATACCAAAACACTTGCTCAGGTTTGTCTGCTTGTCTATGAAAACCTTGGCAGACACGACATTCCCAAAGGGCATAAACATCTGTAACAGGTCCTGATCGCCAAACTCCTGGGGCAGGTGGTAGATGAACAGGTTGGCTCCCTCTGGACCTTCAAAATACCCAGGAATTGGAAAGGTATCAGTGTCAAACATGCTCGTCACCAGTGGTCTTCCTCATTTCCACCTATGTTAAAACCGTCACAATCCCCAAAAGTAGAGATTCATCTGGGGAACTAAACAGATTCTCTAAATACAAAGCAAGAAACCAAAGGGCAAACATTAAAACAGATTCCTTCCCTCACATTCAGCCAAGCTCCATCTCACTGAGGATGTGAGAATTCTACCTGGAGGAGAAGTGCTGGGATAATAAAGCAGGCCGACTTGTGTGTGGAGCAGGAGAAGAGACTGCAGGCTCAGAGAGGAACACAGAAGAGGGGGTGAAAAGGGGTTAAAAACAAAACAGGTTTCCAAATAATGCCTAGAAACCCCAGGTACAGCAAACAGATGGGTAGTTGCCAGACGCAAGATGTAGAAGCAGGGAATGAGTACAAAGGGGCACAAGGGAATTTCTAGGGGTGATGGAAATGTTCTTAATCTGTGGTGATGGTTGCAGGACTGGGTCTGTTTGTCAATACTCATATAGCTCTATGCCAAAATCAGTGAGTTTCATCATATGTAAATTGGACAATAAAAAGAAATTAGTTTTAAAAATGCACCCATGATTAACACTGAGCTTAAAAGCAGAATACACATTCTTCATCTGATTACTTATACTCAATGATTTTCTTTCTTTCTTTTCTTTTTTTTTCCGAGATGAAGTCTCGCTCTGTCACCCAGGTTGGAGTGCAGTGGCATGATCTCAGCTCACTGCAACCTCCGCCTCCCGGGTTCAAGTGATTCTCCTGCCTCAGCCTCCTGAGTAGCTGGGATTACAGACAGGCGCCACCACGCCCAGCTAATTTTTGTATTTTTAGTAGTGATGGGGTTTCATCATGTTGGTCAGGCTGGTCTGGAACTTCTGATCTCATGATCCGCCCGCCTTGGCCTCTCAAAGTGCTGGGATTACAGGCATGAACCACTGCATCCAGCCTACTCAATGATTTTCTAACCAAAAAGTTTTATTACAATTGCAGTCCAGCCATTCTCCAGCCACCCTGGCCTCCTTGTTTTTGTCAAACATATCAGGGAACTTTGCTGCCCGAGGGCCTCTGTACTTGCTTTTCCTATGCCCGTTACTCTTCTTTCTCTAAATTCAGGCATGGCTTGCTTCCTACTTCCTTCAGTTCTCTGCTTAAATGTCAACTTAGACAGACATTCTCTGAGCATTCTGCATAAAATGCAGTGCCTCTGACACTCCCTATCTCTCTTCCCCGCTTATCATTCTCCAGAGGATCATCTGAAACACCTCATGCCCTCATTTATTTATTGTCTATCTCCACAAAAATATTGGTTCACGCTACGTTCTCCTACTACCACATCCCTAGGGGATATGTGATTCAGAGCAAGTGAGGAGGGATGAACCAGGACTTCTTTCTGCTGTGATAAGAGGACACTCATCTTTTTCCTACATTAGTGCTTATACCAGCTCCTGGTTATAAAAACCCAGTCAAATCTGAGCACAGAGGTGTCAACAGGACTTTCTATTCATGTAAGTCACCTTCAGGCCTCTTTCTGGCTAGACGGTTTCTCCTAATTTTTTTTTCTCCTAAATTGAATACCATTTGTGTCAAATGACATACTTCCCACTCCATCAACTCATGGGCCAAACTGTCCCATCACCCCTCAGTTTGTCTTCAATCAGGACAAACATCGATCAGAAAGTGAGGAAAATGCCAAATGACACAGCTAAAAGGGACACTGAGACAGAAGACATCCAGACAGAAGATCCTCTGATAGATTTGTAATGTGTAGAGAAGACGTCCTAACAGAAACAGATTCTTGTCAAATGTGTCAGACGCGATAAGGTCAGTGTCTGTTGCTTCGTCTAAAAACTGGAGCCCCATTCCAAGAGGGCACACAGAGGTTCTGATCTGAGACACATCCAGAAAACTTTTCAAAAGCAGATCACATTTCACAGGGTTTCTCAGTCTACATTTGACACTATCAAAGAAAAACAATGGTCTGAAGACCTAACTGGTTCCCTCAGCCTTTGCTCTGCCTTTCAGTTCTGGTATAGAAGGAGGAATACCCCCATACCTGACCCCGATCTCCCTTCGCACTCACCTTCCTTCTGGCTTCCAGCAGCACCAATACTCTGCTGTGTCAGAAGATTCTGGTTGTACAGAGTGGGGAGTGCAGCAGCAGCATATTGCTGGATACCCGAGTAGGCCTGAGTGAGGGCCTCCATGGTGCTCCCGGTGCCATTGGAAAGGCCACTGCTGCCCAGGCCACCATTTAAAGCAGCCATTCCTTGGTTGGAGGAAGAGAAGTATTAATATACTGGAAAGACTAAACTGATGCCAAAGACAAGTCTACTCAGGGCCATCTAGAAGAGGGAAAACTCCAAAGTTCTTCCCTTTATCTCCCTCTTAGTTTCTCCCTGAGAAGAAACTATCTGACTGGCTAGATTTCAGGACATTCGCCAGGCCTTGCTAATGGGGACATTAAGAAATGCCATACGTGGGTGTGGTGCTCCCCATTACCTTCATCCAATCTGTGGAATGACAGGCTCCATATTCTATCTGGCTATTCTGCCACTTTCTTATAATGAGCTAGAATGCCATAAAAGAAGAGTCCCAGGACTGCGAACTCAAAGGGGTACATGTGATTTCTGACAAGATGAGGATGAACCCTACCATTAAAAGAGCAACTAACAGGTCCTGAGTACATTCTATGTGTCAGCCACTGTACTATGCAATGTGCTCAGCAGCACTTTATGTTCCAATTATTATTATTATTATTATTTTTGGAGACAGAGTCTCACTTTGTGTTGGAGTTCAGTGGTACAATCATAGCTCACTGAAGCCTCAAGCTCCCAGACTCAAGCAATCCTCCTGGCCTCAGCCTCCCAAGTAGCTGGGACTACAGGGATGCACCACTACACCCAGATAATTTTTGTAGAGATGGAGTTCTCACTATGTTGCTCAGGCTGGTCTGGAACTCGTGACCTAGGGTGATTCTCCTGCTGTGGCCTCCCAACTGCTGGGTCTATAGGTATGAGCCACTACACCTGGCCTCATTTAATTTTTAACAACCCTTCAAAGTATTCTATTATTCCCACTTCAAAGATGAGAAAATGTCCTTAGAAAGGTGCTCCAAAGTTATAGCTAGCTAAGGGACAGAGGTGGGATTTAACTCAGGTCTGAATAAAAAATCCACCACCCCCCCCCCTTTTTTTTTTTTTTTGAGACAGAGTCTCCCTCTGTCACCCAGGCTGGAGTGCAGTGTCGCAATCTTGGCTCATTGCAATCTCTGCCTCCCAGGTTCACGCCATTCTCCTGCCTCAGCCTCCTGCTGGGACTACAGGCGCCTGCCACCACGCCCGGCTAATTTTTTTGTATCTTTAGTGGAGATGGGGTTTCACCACGTTAGCCAGAATGGTCTCGATCTCCTGACCTCGTGATCCGCCCACCTTGGCCTCCCAAAGTGCAAGGATTAGAGGCGTGAGCCACCACGCCTGGCCCCCATGATTATTTTTAACTTTACTGGGCCACTGCAATCATTCCAGTGGTGCCCCTACCAGGGTTAAGATGTGCTACCTGCACAAAGAATAGTCTGATGACAGCCAGGGGCTGCCCCTTACCTGCCAAAGAGCCAACATTGAGGCCAGCCGTTGCTCCAGCTAATGTCTGCAAGGCTCCAAGTGAGGCTATGGGGTTGACAGAATTACTGCTGCTAGAGCTAGGTGAGGACCCTGCTATTAGAAATCCATGAGTTAAAATTCAACCCATCACTTGCATTCTCTTGTCAACAAGAGCCAAATACAAGAAAGAGTGTCACTATCCAAGTATGCTATTTGCAAAGGGGTTTTCAGTTACTAATTCTAATAACTGTCCTTCCAGGACAGAGACAAATAATGGCCACAGCATATTAAAAATCAGGAAGATTTCTCTTAAGTTCAGAAGATGACATTTGAAAATTTGTTGCTCATAATCTGACCTCTCTGGAAACAGGTGTTAACTATTTTCCCTTCCTAGACTCTGCCTTTAAAAGCAAAGGATCTGTCCAAGGCACATAACGGCACAGTGGGTCATCCTCACGCTTACCTGAACTAGTGAGCACGCTGAGGGGACTGCTGGATGTAGTGAGAGCATTGGTACCACTTGGTGTGTTCTGAGCTGCACTAGCTGCAGCAGCTAGTGCAGCCAAATTCTGTAACTGCATTGCATTCAACCCTGCAACATCCAAAGCAAGAGATTAGCCAGCAGATAAGGGTGCTTCATATCCATTCCAGCCATGACAAGCACACACTGGCAGAGGGCTGGTTCCTGACAAAGAGGAACTGTTCTAGATAAGCCTTACAAACAACATTACAGGGCTCCAAAAAATATTCAGATATCACTCATTAAGAAACTTGAAATCATTTCCTCAGAGAAGAGATGGCTAATCCAATAGCACACCACACCAAATGTACATTAATAAAGGTGTGGGCAATTAGGAAACCAAGAAAAACTGCCTACCATGGGGCCAGGAGCACAGGAGAACAATGCCACAGCCTACAGCACAGAATGGGACTGCATCCAGGCCCCTCACTCACACTTTACAGGGGATTCGCTCTCTGTAACAGAGGGGAACACGCAGAAAACGTGGCAGATGCAAAAGGCCCAGGAAGAAACAAGGGAGAACACAGGAGAGCAGCAATGACACAAAGAATAAAGACACCACCACTTGAACAGCAGATTCATCACCAGAAAGAGGAGAGAGGAACAATCACTGAGTGAAAGACTTCCAAGTAGAGCCTAGCAACACAGTTGAAAGGGGAGGAAGAAATCTAAACTGTGCTGTCAATGCTGCAAACCATTTACTAGACAACGGAAAGATGGATGGGGTGAGAGGTGGGGGGAGTGGAAAGAGTAAATGAGAATTAAAATACAATATAGATTACAATCTAGCAACTTTCCAAAAATATAGCCAACTATAATTTCCTAAGACAAAGTGAATTACTATCAAAAATTTCCAAACAACAAAATGCAGTTCACTGAAAACTACACCTTTCTCAAATGCACATTTGACCTAGCCTAAATCCAATGCAGAGGGTGTAGGCACAGGCAGCTTTGAAGTTGCCCCATGCCCTACCCCCCACCGACTCCTGGTGGCCCCTGGCTCAGGTTTGTTGAGGCACTCCATTTAAGTTTTCTGTGTACGTTAATAGCAACAACAAAATAGGAATTCACCTAAGAAACAAGAAGTATAAGATACACAGGTAAACTAACTGCCTGGGTTCTAGAAGCTTCAAGGTAGGCCATTTGCATGGAAGCCATCTTTGACTTTTCTGCAGTCACTGGAAAAGTCACTTTAAAATGGAAATAAAGAGTTCTTGCAGTTCTTTCCCCTTATCAGAATGGACTCAGTCTATAGGAGCTAAACAGTCCTTTTCCATATTCTTCTCCAACAGTGACCTAAAAGGTTAGGAGGCACCAGATAACGTGAGAGCAATATGGCATCAACCAGCAATAGAGCCACTGTATAGAGACAAGGCAACTGAGTCCTGGGATGTTCATCTTAGGTCAGGTTTACATAATAAGCAAAAAAATGTTTTCACAGAAACGATGCCAAACTCCCAAGACTGTTGTTAGCTGGGTCTGCTGGCCTGGGTGCTGCTGCTCCTCTGCAGCAGTGAAACACTTACCTCCCATTGGGTGGAGGCTGCTCAGGGTGTTGAGGTTCCCAGAGGAGGCAGTCTGCTGAAGGAGCTGCAAATAAAGCTAGACATTACACCAAAAAACAGAACAAGAGTGAGAGTGAGGGCTGGTTCTGCATCTGGGATAACTCTACAGCACAGCAAAGCGAGAGTGCAGAGGCCCCCAGAGAGAAGAAAGTCAAAGACAAGAACCCAAGCCAACACAACAGAAACATGAGGCTTATGACAGCACAGGACAAAAAAAACAAAAAACAAAAAACAAAAAACACACAGTTAAAGCACTGGCCTAGATAGTATGTTCACTGAGTACTGAGCAGACCTCAAGTCCCTGGGCAGTAGAATTCAGCACAGCAGAGGACAGAAGTACTAAGCTTGGGGACAATAAGCTAAACTTGAGCAACTTATCCAGTCAACTGTGATTTTTGTCTGCGAATGAATGACTGCCATTTCCAGTTACCCTCTCCAAGTTCTCCTTAGTTAGGTCCACACATCTCACTCTGCAGACTGTTTCCATCTGGATACCCAATTTCTACTTCACACAACTATTTTAAATATCAAATCTAAACATTTCCTAGTATTTCTTGGAGTTACCCTTTACTGGTCACAATGGACTACATGACTAATAATCACTACAGCTACACATCTATCCAACTTTATTTACTTCCTCCCCTCCAAATTGGTTTTCACTGTTGCAGATGATCAAATGACTAATGGATTAGTCTATACCAGGTTCAGAGTACGTTCTCCTTCAATGATTGCCCCATGACAAAGTAAGAGGGCCTGTCCCTGAGTTTATGGCATTAGTTTACTTTGTATGTTGACAAATCTAACCAGCTTGCTGAAAACTTTTGCTCCAACTAAACCCAATTAATATTGCTTATGGAAAACTGGTATTCTTGTACAGGATCCTTTTTATTCAACCTGTTTCCCATTCCTATAAACATCTGACCTGGTTTCTCTGTCACTGCGAATCCTTCCAGGCTAGAGATCATGGGTAAGTTTTAGGAGGTCTACAAACCTCCAGGAACAGAATGGGGGGAAAATCCACCTTCACACCCTTTTTTCCCACCACTTCTCAAAGGATAAAAAGATTAAAACCAACTCCTCCAGGACAGTAGAGCCTCGCTAATTCAAGTCCACAGAGTCTAGAAAGAACCTCATAATTAATGATGATGTACTATCACACAGTCGACTAGCACCACGTTTACTTTTTTTTTCTTTTTTGTCTTTTTTTTTAAAGACAGAGTCTCACTCTGTCACCAGGCTGGAATGCAATGGCATGATCTCAGTTCACTGCAACCTCCACCTTCCAGGTTCAAGCGATTCTCCTGCCTCCACCTCCCGAGTAGCTGGGACCACAGGTATGCACCACGCCCAGCTAATTTTTGTACTTTTAGTAGAGATGGGGTTTCATCATGTTGGTCAGGCTGTTCTCAAACTCCTAACCTCAGGTGATTCGCCTGCCTCGACCTCCCAAAATGCTGGGATTACAGGCATGAGCCACTGCACCCAGGCTTTTTCTTCTTGGCAATGAATACATTGCACCTTGGGCAATGTATTCAGTCCTAACTGGTAGACTGTGAATACTGTACTTGGTCCCTGCATTTCCCTCCAAATGAGGTTAGCTCTTAGGGCGAGAATCATGTCTAACCAAAACAAAGAGAACACAGCTCTCAACATACGCCATCATGTACTTGCTGGTAATGGCAATGACAACAAAAAGGTTAACCTTCCCTAAAAGGGGGCTCCAAAAGTCTCTAAGAAAAGCAAATGCATAGCATGTAGACCATTTTCAAAGCATCATCATTTCTGCAGACGACTAAAATCTCTCTGAATTTTCTGAACGTATAAGCAATTTTTCAGCACTAAGAAACAATTTATTCTGTTGAAATATAACCGGACGCAGTGGTTCACGCCTGTAATCTCAGCACTCTGGGAGGGTGAGGTAGGCAAATCACTTGAGGTCAGGAGTTTGAGATCAGCCTGGCTCACATAGTAAAACCCTGTCTCTACTAAAACTACAAAAATTTGCCAGGCGTGGTGGTCCATGACTGTAATCCCAGCTACTTGGGGGTTGGAGGTTGCAGTGAACAGAGATTGCACCACTGTTCTCCAACCTGGGCAACAGAGCGAGGCTTCAAAAAAAAGAAAAAAGAAAAAAAAGGAAAAAAAAGAAATATATATTTTTTAAAAAACTTCACCCTGCTAGGATGAAATGGGGTTTTTTGTTTTTTTTTTTTTTTGAGACAGAGTCTTGCTCTATTGCCCAGGCTAGAGTGCAATGGTGCAATCTTGGCTCACTGCAACCTCTGCCTCCTGGGTTCCAGCCATTCTCCTGCCTCAGCTTCCTGAGTAGCTGGAAGGGATTACAGGCACCTGCCACCACGCCTACGCAATTTTTTTGTATTTTTAGTGTAGACAGGGTTTCACCATGCTGGCCAGGCTGGTCTCAAACTCCCAACCTCAGGCAATCCGCCCGCCTCAGCCTCCTAAAGTGTTGGGATTACAGGTGTGAGTCACAGTGCCCAGCCTAAACTGGGATTTCTCATAAGATACCAGAAATATGAAAACCACTGGAACTAAACCAAAATTCAGTACTGGGAGACAGAAATCCGTGCCTTTTGTCTGTTTCCATACAGAATAATACTTGAAAGAATGAGGAATAAATGACTATACTAGCTATTTCTATGGGAATATTTTTGTATCATCCATACAAATCTAGTGGTTTCACCAGTAATAGCCTCAGATGACCTTTTTCCTCTTTGACTCACAGATGGGTGGTTTTAAGTGTCTTGTGCTGGCTCCAATTCTTTTCCGTTAATAATCCCCTGTAACATATATATTGCAGACCTGGTAAATCTAAATCACAAATTGGGGCCAGACCTTCTTTTGGACTAGACAACCTTCTTTTGGCTCACAACAGGGAGATCAAAATAAAGGAAGTCTATTTACAATGTAGTAAACTTGAATACACACCTATAATGCTCATTTAAAAATGTTCATGTTAATCTCTTGATCTCACCCAGGCGCAGTGGCTCACACCTGTAATCCCAGCACTCTGGGAGGCCAAGGAGGGTGGATCACCTGAAGTCGTGAGTTTGAGACCAGCCTGGCCAACACAGTGAAAGCCCATCTCTACTAAAAATACAAAAATTAGCTGGGTGTGATGGTGTGCGTCTGTAGTCCCAGCTACCTGGGAGGCTAAGGCAGGAGAATCACTTGAACTCCAGAGGCGGAGGTTGCAGTAAGCCAAGATTGTGCCACTGCATTCCACCCTGGGCAACAGAGTGAGTGAGACTCCGTTACAAAAAATAAATCAATAAATAAAGCAAAAAAAAAAAAAAAAAAAAAATCTCTTGATCTCTCAAGTCCGCTGAAAGAAACATTTATCAAACTCTTTAGGAAAGACTCAATAAGGATTTTAATGATGCCCTCTACATCTGGTAGAAAGAGATATGGAGAAAGACACTGGTGGCTGAGATTCCCTAAGGAATTTCTTTCTTGGAAGTAAGGACACAAGACGTTTCTAAATCTTTAAAATGGGAAACCAGGAATCCACTTCAGCTGCAGCAAAAGCCTCAAGATATAACCAGAGATGCATGTCCAGAGACATACATACATATATATATATATATATAGAGAGAGAGAGAGAGAGAGAGAGAGAGAGAGAGGGAGAGAGAGACTAACAGGACTAAAAGAAATAGTACTACCTGAATTTTTACATATAATTTCTATATGCCAAAAGTTGTAAATGCCACTGTGTTTGTTAGCTAGGGACAGCAGAAGAAGAAACAGCTGGGAGCTTGCACAGTCTGCAGAAAGCAAACCACAAAGACTCACTGCTAAATACTGGGGTCCAAGAGTATTTAGACCAGCAAGATTTCCCCACACAGATGCTGCGCTGATTTGCTGCATCTGCTGCTGGAGCTGCTGGGCCATTCTCTTCTGTTCTTTGTCCTTCTGTGTATCAGCAAATTTTACCACCATGGGTGACGAGCAACCCTGTGAAAAGACCAAAACCAAAGGGTCAAATTCCTCCACCTGGGAAAAGAAAAAAATCTTCCTTTTGGATGGCATGCAGGTTACATTCTAATTTCATTCATTGCCAAATGATTCTCCTCATGCTAGACACAAGAGACTGTAATCCCAACACTTTGGGAGGCTGAGGTGGGCGGATCACTTGAGCCCAGGAATTTTAGACCAGCCTGAGCAACATGGCAAAACTGTCTCTATTAAAAAAATACAAAAATTAACCAGGCGTGCTGGTGTGTACCTGTAGTCCGAGCTATTTGGGTGGCAGAGGTAGGGGGAATCGCTTGAGCCTGGGTGGCTGGGGCTGCAGTAAGCCATGATCTTCCCACTGCACTCCAGCCCAGGTGACAAAGTAAGACCCCATCTCAAAAAAAGGGGTGGGGAGAGCATTTCCAGTATGTTAATTTTAAAGAAATCAGTGGTTTTTAACTTTAAGATGTTGGCTGTTTAACTTTCTGGGCAATCAGATGCTGCACATGCTGCTGGACTTTAATAGCCAACTGTCCCAGCATTCCCAAGCTGAGAAATTTTCCCCATCACCTATCTGCTCCCTACCTCCATGGTCTGTGCTTGGTGCATTGCCTTGATAGCCGTCTGTGCCATGGCTCTTGTTGTAAAAGTCACAAATGCACAACCTGGTAAGAGAAGAGTCAGTAACTCATGCATTCATTCATTTCTCTGACAGACATTAATTGAGCACCTACTATGTGCTGACTATCATGCTAGCAATACAGACACAGTCCTTGTTTTCAGGGGATCATGTGCTAGTATGTTGCAACAGGGTGATATGTGCTATAATGAAAAAACAGAGAACCACTGACAGAAAAAAAAAATGCCTATCAAGAGAAAGGAGGAATCATATCCTCTAGTTCCTCTTGAAAATAAAAGAAAATGGGAGAAGAAAATATTTCCATTTTGGCATCAAGAATCTTGCAAAGCACCAAAAGAGAAAATTTTAATACATGACAATGAAATACAGAATGTAGACTCCTTAGAGGGGCTAGGAGACAAAAAGAATGAACTGATAGGAGGAGTCAAGACAGGACATAGATACACAGCAGGAAGCAGCAGGCCCAACCTCTTTATCTTGACCGGACCATGTTGGCTAGGGAATCACTGTGGCTAGTTTCCACTGGTCCAATTAAAAAGATTCCAAGGCCGGTGCAGTGGCTCACACCTATAATCCTGGCACTATGGGAGGCCAAGATGATAGGATCCTTTGAGTCCAGGAGTTCAAGACCAGCCTGGGCAACACAGGGAAACCTTCTCTCTCTAAAAAATTTAAAAATTAGCTGGGTGTCGTGATACATGCCTGTGGTCCCAGCTACTCAGGAGGCTGATTCTGGGAGGTTCAGGCTGCAATGAGTAGTGAAGGCACCACTGCACTCCAGCCTGGGTGAGACAGACCAAGACCCTGTCTCCAAAAAAAACCCCAAACCAAACCAAAATAAAAAAACCAAAAGATTATTTAAAAGCTAAAACTGTATCTACCTCGGCTCAGGCCATCAGGTCCCCGCAATATCCGGCATTCTTCAATCTGTCCAAATGAAGAGAACATGACTCGGATGTCATTTTCAGTGCACTTCTTGGAAATCATACCAATAAACAGCTTCCTGTCTTCCACTGCTAAGAGAGTAAAACACAAAAGACTTGAATATTACTATGAAAAGAGGCAATGTGGCACAGACTCGGGAGCCAGACCGCCTGGGTTTGAATCCTGGCTCTGTGCCTTCATACCATATTTTACAGATTCCAAGACACACATTTGTTTTTCATATTTTTCACATTTCTTTTCTTTCTTTTTTTGAGACAGAGTTTTGCTCCTGTTTTCCAGACTGGAGTGCAATGGCGTGATCTCGGCTCACCGCAACCTCTGCCTCCCGGGTTCAAGCGATTCTCCTGCCTCAGCCTCCTGAGTAGCTGGGATTACAGGCATGCACCATCATGCCTGGCTAATTTTGTATTTTTAGTAGAGACGGGGTTTCTCCATATTGGTCAGGCTGGTCTTGAACTCTTGATCTCAGGTGATCCACCCGCCTGGGCCTCTCAAAGTGCTCGGATTACAGGCGTGAGCCACCATGCCTGGCTTCACATCTCTCCTTATAACCAACATTATCTTAAAATTATAATTAGAAGCATTTAGATGAAATATGGTAGCTTTGTAATCTTGTGAAAGTTACTTAACCATACTGTGCCTGTTTCCTCATCTAACTAATAGGAATAATCAGGTTTACTTCAAAGGGTAGCAGTTGCTATTAAATGCAAAGTACTTGGCATCTTCCCTAGTCCTTTGTAATTGTTTGCTCTTTTTGAGACAACAGTCTCACTGTCACCCAGGTTGAAGTGCAGTGGCATGATCATGGCTCACTGTAGCCTTGACCTGCTGGATTTAAGCAATCTTCCCACCTCAGCTTCCTGAATAGCTGGGACCACAGGTATGTACCACTACACCCAGTCAATTTTTTGCAGAGAGATCTCACTCTTATTACCAAGGTTGGTCTCAAACTCCTGGGCTCAAACAATCCTCCGGCCTCAGCCTATTAAAGTGCTGTGATTATAGGTGTGCGCCACTGTGCCCAGCCAGCATTGTTTGCTCTTACTAGCAACACTACTAAAGAAAGAAGAGGTTTTCACACTTACTTGATATGACAAGTGGAAGAGAACATACCTTTCAGTGAGTGTAACTGTCTACTTTTCTGACTTTTTTTTCTTTTTTTTGAGACACAGTCTTGCTCTGTCGCCCAGGTTGGAGCGCAGTGGCATAATCTCAGCGTACTGCAACCGCCGCCTCCTGGGTTCAAGCGATTCTCCTGTCTCAGCCTCCTGAGTAGCTGGGATTACAGGCATGCGCCACCACACTCAGCTAATTTTCGCATTTTTAGTAGAGACGCGGTTTCACCATGTTGGCCAGGTGATTCGCCCTCTTTGGCCTCCCAAAGTGCTGGGATTACAAGCATGAGCTACGTCACCCAGACTAGACTATTTTCCTGAGAATTAAGTTCTCCTTCCTAATTTGTTCATTTTGCCCCCTCATTCCTGTCCAAAAGATATTATACTGACCAAGTATACTCCAGTTCATTCTACAATGTTCTTATAATATTTCTCTGTCAACTCTGTTTTTCTATTTATCAGACTTTAAAGAAAAAACTGACACAACTTAGACAACATTACTTAAAGCACAATTCCATTCAGATATCCTAAGAAAAGCAAATAAACTAGGCAGAAATCTTTTTTTTTAAATTATTTTTTGAGACAGAGTCTCACTCTGTTGCCCAGGCGGAAATACACTGGCATGATCTTGGCTCGCTGCAACCTCCGCCTCCTGGGTTCAAGAGATTCTCATGCTTCAGCCTCCTGAGAAGCTGGGATTATAGACATGCACAACCATACCCAGCTAATGTTTGTATTTTTAGCAGAGACGGGGTTTCACCATGTTGGCCAGGCTGGTCTCGAACTCCAGCCTCAAGCAATCCACCTGCCTTGGCCTCCCAAAGTGCTGGGATTACAGGTGTGAGCCACCGCGCCTGGCCTAGGCAGAAAATCTTAAGGGGAAGAGTGTATACATTTGCTTACCATTGTTCTTCTCACTGTCAGCAGGTTTCATCTGTATAGGGTGATGCATCTAAAAAGGAAAAATATGATTATTATCACTGTATATATTAATGGCATTCAGAAATACATACAGACTCTAAAATACCAGAACTAGAGCTTTAAAGAGTTCTCTCTGAACTCATGTCTGCTTCATGATCTTTCCCCAGAAAATGAAAGGTGAGTCAAGAAGTCAAATACACAAGACTCTTGGCTGAGAGAGAACTACTGTCAGGTAATCTTTGAAGTGCTCCCTTTATGTCTTCCTTTACATCAATTCCTGCGGAAATTACCTTTTCCCCAAAATGGTTTTCAGTGTGTGCCTGATATGTGTAAGTATATCCCATATATCAAAGTTACCACATTTCCATTTACTAGTGGGAGCCTTCTTACCCCTGGAAGGACTTTCATGTTGTGAAGAGCATTCTGAGCTTCTAATGCAGCTTTACGGGTGTAAAATGTAACAAAACAGCACCCTGCAATAAATAAGATTTCATAAAATAAAACTTCGAAAGCAGAGAATTCCTACAGCAACCCTTCCTCCACTGACATATCAGATCTTCAAAGAGGGCTGGGTTTATTAAAATTAGTGAGAGGGGGAGGGCAGTGGAAAGGAATGAATATGAATATCTAGCAGGGGAATAAGATTATTTTCTATACACTTTATTGTTTTAGTCTCCTCCTAGTTACACCGTCTTACTTAGCTGCTCATATAACTTCTCTGGAAAAGATGACTTCTCTTATAAAGAAAGGTCATGTGCCATTTGACTCAAGCTACCCTACTTGGAACACCAGGTGGTATATGAGACAAGAAGACAGATGGGGCTCTATACTTTTGCAGCCTGTAGTCTACCAGGAACTCTTTCTTTCCCTGCTCTCTCAGAATAAACCACTCCCTACTTCGTAGCCAGATTCTACCATATGCCTCAAACATAATTATCACTTATTAAATTATAAAATGACTTAAGAGCAAGCACCTCTTAACATCTTTTTCTGGACTCTTGGTTCTCATCAAATATAATTAAGCTTCTAAAAGCACATGGTGCTGCCTCAGATCTGTAGATTTTGTGCTTTGAATCTTTATTTAGGGTAGGAGGAGAGGAAGTATATCTTGTAAATCTTGGGCTTAAACGTTCTGACACTCCCATATTCTCATGAGATACAATATAGATTTTTTTTTTAAATAATGCTGCAGCAGTTAGAATTATAAATTACTGAAGGTTATATTGCCAGTCATGTTCAGAAACTATTATACTTTATATTTTTAGTTAACTACGCCAAAAAGAGAAAGTAATTCCTCTGCTTCTAGATCTTCTGCTATTAAGCTGGTTTCAATATGACAATCATGTTTGCTTACATTTGCACTGTTGGAGAGCTTTCACAGAGAATTACCTGAAAACTGGTAAAATGGAAAATAAGAACAGGTCTGTGTGTATATGGGGCAAAGTTAATACCTATCTACCATCAGTCCTGTGAAACTTCCACTCTGCTAGGCAATTCTGGAGGCAGCTCCACCTTTCTTCTTCTCCTGCTCACTTTGTGGCAACAGCAAACAAGCTGCCTAAACAAATCCTTTCTATTTGATAAATCATCCTGCAAGGCCTCTGTAATACTAACAAGAAACCTACGGGTATGTGGACAGTTTTTCTCTTTCAGCTTATGCTAGCCCAAACACTAAAGATAACTTTATGTGGTTTACTTCAATTTTATCTTCGTCATTCTGTTCCCGAGGTCAAATGAGACACGTGAGTCTGTCTCTTAAATTTAGAGCCCTCACAAAGCACTGCCCAAGATCCAATTTACAAATTATCCTCATGCTAACATCTTAACTTTTTAAAGCCATTAAATATATTTGGATTACAAGATATTACTACTATAAAACGACAGATTTTTTCCAACAGATAGACAGACAGACAGGAGTATTCTGGCAATGACAGAGAGAATGCATATGAAAGAAATTACATATAAAAAACCAATTTTTTGTATCCTGTCAAAAACCCAAAGCCCTCACCTGCTCTGAGAGTCAGTGGGAAAAATAAGATAAACCAAAACCCAAAGCCCTGACCTTTGCTCTGAGGAGGGTTTTGGCTCCTATCCCTTAGGACGTTGATTTCATATACAGCACCATACTGTTCGAAGAGTTCCCGCAAGTCCTTCTCAGACCAGGTCCTTGGAACCTGGCCCACAAACATCTTGATAGCATCAAGATCTGGTTGGTCTGGGTGGTCCAGGGTGCCGTTCATTTTCTTTGAGCTGTGTGAGATAAAATGAAACTTCTATTATGTAATAATGCTGCCTTCCAGAGGAAATTTTCTTTTCTTTAATGATCTTAACTACTTCTGAGAATGCAGGGGAAAAAAATCCACTTCCTTCACTTCTTCTATTCAGTTTACCAGAGTTCCTTGGTTCTCCCTCACCATGACCACCCATTCCATCAGATGCCAAACTAAAGTCACCATTCTGATTGGGACATCCCAGCTGTTACCAGGGAACTGACAATGTACATTTCTTATCTAGCATGAGAATTATCATGTTAGAGGAGGAACTTAAAGGGTAAAACTCCCAAAACAAGATCAAGTTTTAATAACTTTTAAGCATGGGTAACAAAACAAACACTAAAAAAAGGCCCATAAAATAACAGAGGACTACTGATTACAAGTAAGAGTCAGAACACTTCAATGTATACAATGACAGGTGAAGTTTCCTTTCAGTAGAAGTTAGAACAGAAACACTTGATTTCCAAGGCTTAAACTAAGGACTAGAATGCTGGCCTTTGAATGCAGCTGACTCATGTATAATCATAATGCTCTTGAGTTAGGTCTCCCGACCAAAACAGAGCTCTGCCTCTTAAATTTCCAGATGATTGTGCAATGAACATCAACAATGTTACCATCATTCTAGATTTTGTTTCTGAGTTATCCAATTTACTGCTATTACTCTAAGACCAGTTAGATTCCCTTACTGAGTGAAACCATTTTAACGATCCCAAATTTCTCTAGTACTATCACATTGTACTTGTAATTCTCCTATTTCAGTTTTATTACCTTTAGAACCTGAAGGATAATCAGCTATTTTAATACCCTCATTCCTACCTTGCCACTGTAAACAACCTAGGTGAATTCTTACACTATAGATGTTTCCACTCAGAACATACTATCTTTTTTTCTGAAACGGAGTTTCACTCTTGTTGCCCAGGCTGGAGTGCAATGGCCCGATCTCAGCTCATAGCAATCTCCACCTCCTGGGTTCAAGCAATTCTCCTGCCTCAGCCTCCCAAGTGGCTGGGATTACAGGTGTCCGCTACCATGCCCAGCTAATTTTTGTATTTTCAGTAGAGGTGGGCTTTCACCATGTTGGCCCAGGCTGGTCTCGAACTCCTGACCTCAGGTGATAAACCCGCCTCGGCCTTCCAAAGTCCTGGGATTACAGGTGTGAGCCACCGCACCTGGCCTCATACCATCTATTTCAAAGTCCTTCTTCCTATTTGTTTCTAAATTGAACTCTGAACATTTATCTAAACCATTAATAACTTAAATTCCAAATAACTAGCACTATTAGCTTTTCTATTAGTATTTGCTTAATCCAAAAATCATATTAAAAATTGCCAGGTTCTAATATCCAATCCCAAATAACATGCTAGTTTTTTGTTTTTTTGTTTTTTTTTGAGACTGAGTTTCGCTCTTACTGGCCAGGCAGGAATGCAATGGCAAGATCTGAGCTCACTGCAACCTCCACCTCCCAGGTTCAAGCAATTCTCCTGCCTCAGCCTCCCAAGTAGCTTGGATTAAAGGCATGTGCCACCATGCCTGGCTAATTTTGTATTTTTAGTAGAGATGGGGTTTCACCATGTTGGTCAGGCTGGTCTCGAACTCCTGACCTCAGGTGATCCGCCCACCTCGGTCTCCCAAAGTGCTGGATTACAGGCGTGAACCACTGCACCCAGCCAATGTGCCAGCTGTCTTTAAACAACAACAAAAAATCATTTTTCCACCACTGCTATCTTCTGAATAGTGTCTGAAGATCCTTAAGAATGCTGAATCTGTGAAAGTAGCTCAACTTCTTTTAAGTACTACATATTTCTTTTCTTTTCTTTTTTTGAAATGGAGTCTCGCTCTGTCGCCCAGGCTGGAGTGCAATGGTGCCATCTCGGCTCACTGCAACCTCTGCCTCCTGGGTTCAAGTGATTCTCCTGCCTGGCTCCCAAGTAGCTGGGATTACAGGCGCGTGCCACCATACCCAGCTAATTTTTGTATTTTTAGTAGAGATGGGGTTTTGCCATGTTGGCCAGGCTGGTCACAAACTCCTGACCTCAGGTGATCTGCCTGCCTTGGCCTCCCAAAGTGCTGGGATTATAGGCAGGAGCCACTGTGCCCGGCTTATTTCTTTATTTTTTATTTGAGACAGATTCTCTCTGTCACCCAGGCTGGAGTGCGGTGGCACAATCTCAGCTCACTGCAACCTCCACCTCCCAGGTTCAAGTGATTCTCATGCCTCAGCCTCCTGAGTAGCTGGGATTACAGGCATAAGCCACTATGCCTGGTTAATTTTTGTATTTTTAGTAGAGCTGGGGTTTTGCCATGTTGGCCAGGCTGGTCTTGAACTTCTGATTTCAAGTGATCCACCTGCCCTGACCTCCCAAGTGCTGGCATTACAGGCCTGAGCCACCACACCCAGCCTTGAATCTTTTATAATTCAATACTTACAGGGGTTATTCTCACATCACTTTTGATGACTCTAGCACTATCTAAATTCAAAAGCTGTAAGACAAATGGCATATAAACCAATTCCTGACCCTATATCTGTGAAGGCTCCCCATATTCTTCCAGGTTAACTGATTAGCTACAATCCTAGGACTCCAACAGTACTAAATTTCCACCTTCGTTGTGGAAATTTTAGCATTAAAACTATGCTTAACAACTTTGAACATAATCAGGCTGTATCCACCTCTTCCCAATTACACTGACAGCTCCTTGCAGGCAGAAACTATTTTATTTCCTATTCATTCCTGTAACCACACCTGGTATAGTATTCTGGTTCAAAGTAAGCACTCAAATGTGCGAAGGGAGAAATTTCTTAAGTTTCAACAGTTCCCATTTAACCAATTAGCTCTGATAAAATGAGTGCTTATGCACAAAAACAGCACCCAAATTTAAGAGCAACTATTATCTCCTATGATTATTTGATTGCCACAGGATCAGTAGGCCATTTTCTTTTAAAGACAAGGTCTCGCTCTGTTACCCAGGTTGGAGTACAGTGGCATGACCACAGCTAACTGCAGCCTCGACCTCCCAGGCTCAAGCGATACTCCTACCTCAGCAATCCCAGTAGACGGAACTACGGGTGTGCGCCACCACGCCTGGCTAGTTTTTAACTTTTTCTGTAGAGAGAGGGTTTCACTATGTTGCAAGGGCTGGTCTGAAACTCCCGCGCTCAAATAACTCTCCCACCTCATTTTCCCGAAGTGCTGGGGTTATAGGCATGAGCTACCACACCTGGCCTATTTTCTTTTGAGTGTTTTAGACGGCATCATCTTACTGGTTTTCCTGTAATCTATTAATTTAAAACGTGTGGCAGGTCATGGCAAAAACATAATGTGACTGCTTTTAAATGCTTAATCCTAATGTTGCAACAGAAACCAGCTACCATGATGAAAAAAGCCCTATGGTCGGGCATGGTGGCTCACGCCTGTAATCCTAGAACTGCGGGAGGCCGAGGTAGGTGGATTACTTGAGGTCAGGAGTTTGAGACCAACATGGTGAAACTCCATCTCTACCAAAAAATACAAAACAATTAGCTGGGTGTGGTGGCGTGCACCTGTAATCCCAGCTACCTGGGAGGCTAAGGCATGAGAATCGCTTGAACCTGGGGGGCGGAGGTTGCAGTGAGCTGAGATGGGGCCACTGTGCTCTAGCCTGGGTGGCAGAGTGAGACCTTGTCTCCAAAAAAAAAAAAAGGCAGCCCTATGACTAGTGAAACACTGGCTGTTACTCCCTACAACCTGTCCCGACAACTTTAATTACCAGTTGTAATAGCATTTTACTAAAATGTTGCTAATCTTTCACTATATTTCTATTCTAGACAGAGTTAACAAAGAACCCCAATGGTGCCCAGAAAACGTTTTGATAAGGAAGCTGACGGCTATTTCTGAAAAGCAGTTTTATCAATCTGTATTACAGTGGAGGCAACTGCTCTCAGCATGCTCCTTCCCTCTGTTGTTTGTGTGCCAATTCTAAACTTTTGCATCCTGTTTAGTGCTAAAGCATAAACACAAGTCAATATACGTAGATTACAGTTTACCCAAAAGTTTAGCAGAGACTCAAGATTCTAGATTCTTCTTTAGCTCTCCAAATCCTTCTCTATTTTTTCATGTCTACCTACACCATGAACCTCCCCTTCCCTGTTTATATACCAATTCAATAGCCAGAAGACTCCCGTAGAGTAGTGCTGTTCAAAGTGTGGCCCAAGAGGCTGGGCACAATGGCTCACTTGAGGCCAGGAGTTTGAGACCAGCCTGAACAATATGGTGAAACCCCATCTCTACTTTAAAAAAATAAAAATTAGCTGGGCGTGGTGGCACACACCTGTATTCCCAGCTACTTGGGAGGCTGAGGCAGGAGAATCGCTTGAACCTGGGAGGCGGAGGCTACAGTGAGTCAAGATCTCGCCACTGCACTCCAGCTTGGACAACAGAGCGAGACTATCTTAAAAACAAACGAACAAACAAACAAACAAAAAACCAAAAGTATGGCCTAAGGACCAGCGGCAATCTTCAAACTTAACTCTTACAGAAATTTTTACAGAAATTAGACTGAGCAATTTTGTATTTGTTCAATCTAATAATAATAAATATAAAATACAAGCTTGTACCTTATTTTTTCCTCTACTTCATTTTCACTGTATTTTTCAAGGGAGTGGGGGATGGGGGTGGGGAGAGATATGGTCCTTTACCACAGCTTGAGAAGCACTATCCAGGTATAGCAACAACTGCATGTATACCCATGTGTATGTAATAAGCAGTCACAAACTTTCTCTGATATTGTATCTGAAGAGAAACAATACTCTCCCTCTTCTACATATACTTCCAATATGCATCTTGTCATTAAGATTAAAAGTAACCATTGTATTAAAAAAGCCATCTGGCTACACATCAGCCACCACATCAGCCACTTACTCTATGTATCACTAAATACACTGTCAAATTTGTACTTTACTTCCCCATTCGATGGAGAGTTATATATATTTATCATCTCCACTCAAGAACCAGTGAATTCAGCAGTTCCCTGGAGAGGTATCTATAGTGTCCCTGTCATTCCTAAGAGGCCAGTCTACGGAAATTCCTATTCCCTGGAGCAGTACTGCCAGCCCTGACCTGGGAACAGGATATAAGAAGGGCAAATCACGGCCTGCAAGAATGTGAAAAGGAGGAAGATGAGAAAGTGGCAAGTGTTTTAGGGGAAAGGGATGAAACCTATCCCCTCTCTTTTTATGTTTCTACTACTGGCAGCAGAAGCAGTAATAATACCTGAGGAGGTAGTTGCTCTCACTGTTGCTTCTGCTGCCATTATTAAGAATGAGCAACTATGAAAATTCAGGACGAGAGGCTGTCTCGTCTACCTTGATTTCTGCTGACACATACTATGAGAAAATACAATAGGGACACAACTGGGAAGAGACACACGAAGGAACAACAAAGATCTGTATTTTCAAAGTATGTATTTCTTCAAAATTCTTGAACACTCTCTTCTCTTCCTCCTTTCCTTTCCCCTCTCAAAATTTCCCCACCCCAGGCCTATCTCAGGGGCAGCACAAATGTTCTATTCCACTTTTTCCCCCATCCTCTGGCCCCAAGTGACTAAACCAGGGGGTGTGTCTTAACCCAATGGCAAGCTGATCCATTGGCTGGCCAGAAACTTAAGACCCTTGACCTATGCTTAAAACAAAAACACGGCTGGCCAATCAAGCTCCTTTACAGCTGCACTGAGCAATACAACAGCCACTAAGTTATTTAAATTTAATTTAGTTGCAACTAGAGATAGCATGGGTTAAATGGAGAAGTGCAAAGTACTGTGGTCAAAAGATAATGAGTCACGCTACAACAAAGACCTTGAAAACATTATGCTAAGTAAAAGAACTCAGTCACAAAAGGCCACATAGTGTATGTTAACATTTATATGAAATGCCCAGAACAGGCAATCTACAGACAGAAAGTAGGTTGGTGGCGAGGCGCGGTGGCTCACGCCTGTAATCCCAGCACTTTGGGAGGCCGAGGCGGGCAGATCACGAGGTCAGGAGATGGAGACCATCCTGGCTAACACGGTGAAACCCCGTCTCTACTAAAAATGCAAAAAAATTAGCCGGGCGTGGCGGCGGGCGCCTGTAGTCCCAGCTACTTGGGAGACTGAGGCAGGAGAATGGCGTGAACCCGGGAGGCGGAGCTTGCAGTGAGCTGACATCCGGCCACTGCACTCCAGCCTGGGTGACTGAGACTCCGTCTTCAAGGGAAAAAAAAAAAAAAAAAAAAAAGAAAGTAGGAGGTTGGTGGTTGCTTAGGAATGGGGATGGGGGAAGGGTGATGTGGGGAGGAAGAGGGGAATGGTTGCTTTTAGGTACAGGGTTTCTTTTGGGGTGATGAAATGTTCTGCAATTAAATAGTGGAAATGGTTACACAACTCTTGTATATACTAAAATCACTGAATTGCTCACTTTAAAGGGTAAACTTTATAGTATGTGAATTATGTCTCAATGTGGAGGGGAGGGAGAAGGGATCTGAAGAAAGGCCATGTTGCAACCAAAGTTATAAGGTAGTTAAGAGTAGAAAGGAGGCACATGTAGAGTGAGCAGTTGTGTATCCTGGGGTCAGAAAGATACAGTTTCTAGGTTTTCTAGCTGCAGAGTTCCTGATTAGATGACAGTTCAGTCCACCTGAGTCCTTATAAGAAAGCCCTTTCATATATGCTAGCTTGAGTGGACATCTGTTCCTTGCAGCCAAACAAGACCTTCAAATGGGACCTGTTTAAAAATAATTCCTGAAACCTTTCATTACTAATTTTTTCACTCCCCCCCTTCCATTACCTGTTGACTTCCCTTAAACTATACAAATAGAAAAAATTCAGATACTTACCAATCCCTCCACCTCCCCAGCAGGCAAAAATACTTGTTGCATTCCAAACTTCAGCCACCACCCACCCTTATATACAAGGTCCCTCTGGCTCACATACAGTGCTGTGGAAAAACTGGAACAGAAGTGCATCAGAATAAAAAGGGCCCAGAAACACTGGCCTGTGTTACTTACCAGCTGCTCCCTAGTGAGAACAAGACAGAATAATACATTTACGCTGTGAGAAAGTAATTTTCATTTGGATAAAGGGCAATCTTCCTATCATGTGGGGTGTTAGGTACTAGGAAAAGCTATCTCTAAGCACAATAAAGACAATAATAATTTAAATTCACCATCCAACAATAGAATAGCTAACAATATGCTTTTAAAGGTTTTCAGCCTTCTTGCCTGAGGTATGAAGATAAGATCTGGAGATCTTATCTCTGCAATCATCTTTAATATCATTCTCAACTGTAATACCCAAGCTTTTGCTATGGTGCCAGATACTACACACTACAGGGCTCTATAAGACTGAGCAATATGTGACCTTGAGGCAATGTCACTGGAAAAGTAGAAGGGCACAACTATAATCCTCTACAAATCCTATAAAGGAATGTTTAAAAGTTCTATGAAAGAAGTGGCTAATATGATTTTACTTTATTGGAGGAGGGGGAGGTGTGTGTGCAGAGATTTCAGCTGCATAGAGTAGGTAAGTAGAAAAAGTGCAACATGGCAAGGAGGAAAGAGGCCTAAGGGTGACGAAGAAATGGTAAGGACTGAGGAGATACTGGAAGAGTGGGATAACGTTAGAAGGGAGAAAAAGGACTTGAGAAAGTTGTGGAAAGAGTACAGAAACAGAGGGGATCATACTAGAAAGTTGACAAGAATAAAGAGGTAGGTCAGAGAGACCCAGTGAAGGGCTTTCCATGTTATATAGACAGGCTTGGAGTTTATTCCAAGATTTTAGATTAAGTGAATGATCAGATCTGTCCTTTTAAAAGATACCTAAAAATAATCTAGAGGATGAAATAAGGCAGGGAACATGGAGATCGGAAGGCTCTTGCATAAACTACTACCTAGATTAGCGCCCAGTCTCAGACAATACTGAGAAATTTTGGGCCAGGATACACTAGGACCTGGAGTTCACTTGAACTCCAAGGAGGAGAGGAAGAGAAAGAAACTAACAACTCTTGGGTTCGAGTGAAGACAATATGGGAATTATTTTTTGTGGGGAAGTCTCTAGATGAAAGTAACCAATGAGCAGTATTTAGAATAAAGTCATAGACCTCAGAAGACATTCGGGGGAACAGAGATCTGAGAAGCAGAGAAGCACATCAGTGTCCCCTTAAGCAATGGGAGAGTGAAAAGTAAAAAGTTTGGGACACAACTCATGAAAATACCCATATCTTAGGGTGCAAGCAAAGTAAGAAGCACCAGTGGAAGCTTAAGAGTGATCAATGGAGAATCAAGAACATTGGGTAACGGTTCACTGACACGAGAGGCAGCCTGGTCTAGTGGGCAAAATATAACAAGACCTTTACCTTTAAACTTGTACTTTAGGCCCAACATTGATTACTATTTGTCCTCAATCTCTCTCAACTGGGTCTCTCATGTTTAAAATGGGGGCAATAGCCTACGACCAGGCACCCTTGCAAAGCTTTGGTGAAGATGGATGACTAAAACAGATGCAAACACACTTGGAAAAAATGTTGATAATTCATTCCCCGATTGACTCTGAGAATGACCTGCGGTAAGTCCACTAGCTCTCAAACTTTAGTGTGCATGAAAAACATGCTGGACACTTGTTAGACTAGAGTCTAGGGGGACCTATTCTAGCACAAAAACATCTGAATTTTTAAGTTTCAGGTGACTTTCATGCAGTGGTCCATGATCCAGATTTAACGGGATACTGAATGAGTCCAATATCTTAAAAGATTAGAAAGCAGGCTGAGAAGAATGCTGTGTCAATGCTGGGTTGAACACCAGGCAGTGGCAAAACACAGAAAGTGTTACAGTGAAAGATAATTTAAGCAACAGTCTTGTTTCTAAGGATCATAAATCCTGGGACATGGAAATATCCTTATTATGTATTAAATCTTTCTGATGATATTCACTGTAATTTCACCTGTTACTGCTAAAGTAAAATTTTAGTAGTAAAGAATTCTCATAAAAAGACATTTAAATTACTGTAATTTTGGAGACTACAGAGGAGACATAAGATCCATTTCAAAAGAGTAAGATAGGCCAGGTTCTGAGGCAGCAGGATAGCTTGAGCCCAGGAGTTTAAGACCAGCCTGGGCAACACAGGCAGACCTCATATCTACAAAAAATTTAAAAATCAGCCAGGTGGTGGTGCATGCCTGTGGTCCCAGTCACTTGGGAAGCTGAGGCGAGAGGACTGCTTGAGCCTAGGACATTGAGGCTACAGTGAACTGTGACTGTGCCACAAAGCAAGACCCTATTTCAAAAACAAAGAGAGAAACAGCTAACTTTGAACCCTGCCCCCCAACTATTCCACAAAGAACTGTTTGGTATCTACTATTATCCACACCTGTTACATCTAATCCCAGGGTAGATTGATTTGTACATGGAGGCCTAACCTCAAAGACTTGCATTAACACCTGTTATCTAGAGAATATTCTATCACTTAATATTCTTGGCTTTGAATAACCTAAAGCTCATTTGCTGGAGGTTCCAAAACACTCTGAAGCCTGGTTACAGTGACTGAAATCAGGGGTTGGAAATGTGTCCTTCTGTACAAAGTCCAGAATTCAGGTTTCCAGCAGCTACAACTCAGGGCTAGGTTAGCATTTTGGCTGTGTACAACAGCAGTTCTTGAACAGTACTGCAAGCCAACAAGGTTTCTCGTTCTCACAATTTATTTGGGCAAATTGCCGATCAAGATTGATCCAGTTTTGCTTTTTTTGGAGGGTGAAGGACAATTTGATGTTCCTAAAATCATGTGCTGAGCTGCATTTTCAATGAGACTTGGGAGGGGTGGGGATCAAGGTCCAGGATTACACATTGTATGTTAATACTGAATGTTGTAGATGATACTAAACACACTGACTGTAGCTACCAGTCTCCTCTGTGATATGAGACTAAGAATCTAATAATTTAAAATAATAAAACACTTCCTTCCCAAAAGATTATTTGAAATTGCATGTCCAACCCAAAGCAACAATGCTATATATATAAAAAAAATACCTTGGAATCTATCATACAGGAAAACACTACAGTTTAAAGGAATTGGAACTGGCACACTTGAGCTGATGCTGCTGGTCATATATCAAGTGCACCTTTATATAAATAACTTAAAGCCTTGAGGAAATAAGCAGTAATGAGACAGACTCAGACTACAATTGAAAATAATAGCATGAGAAAATTCAGGTTGTTTTGGCTTCCTTTCCCATTTTTTTCTTCCCCTTCTTAAAAAAAGGAATCAATGTCATCAAATAAAGAAACAGCCCAGTTCCTCTGCTTATGATAAAAATTAGACAACAAAAATACTTACACGGGACTGGAATTCAAAGAGCAATGATCCACCATCATTTCTGGAAGGAAATCCAACTTAAACGCAGCCATCACCTCACTCTCCCCTTCAGAAGCCAATGATATTAACTTGCTGCACTTGTCTGATCCACAAATACACACAGCTTTAGCTTCCTGGGCCCCACAAAAAACACAAAGTGGAAACAGGAGCTCAGGGAAACCAGCAATAAGTGCCACAGAAAGAGGCAGGACTGGGGAAGGGGTAGGGAAAGGGAGTATTGGATTAAAATGGGGATGTGACCATGTGAAGGGAGGCTCAGCCCAGCACACAATGAAAGTGCTGATGCGCCAGGCTTGTTTTGTGCGATTTTCCCTGGCGAAGCAGTACTAAGTGCACTGTCAGATAAATAGAATGTCAGATCCATGAAGATAGCAGTGGCTAACAGAGCAGAAGAAACACAAACTTGTTTCACATCCTCCAAACTCCTCCCTGCAAACCAGTTTTTAAGGTCCCCCAAAGCCTGAAACTAACTGAAGCGAGAAAAGGCTTACCGAAGAAGTGGGTTGTTAGCCTTGCTTTTAAACTTACGTTTCCATGTGCCACAGACAGCAATGAGCACAGTACTTAGGTCCAAACTAACCTCAGAACAGTCACATAAAGAGGAATGATAAGACCATCAGAAGCAGGCCAGAGACAAGCTGGTTGAATAAACTGGCCACCAGAAACTTACCACTCACATACAACTGCCTACAGTGGGTCAACCTTACTTTTTTTTTTCTTGATATTTTCAAAAAAGCATCAATTTCTCAACTGACCTTGCTTTCTCGATGATGTGCTATTTAATGGTTAGAGTAAGGTGTGCTCCTCATCTAGGTGAAAGACTTCAAAAATCCTTTGTTCAGCAACACTCATTAGATGGCACACAGAAATTTTCTTTACTAACTCTGAAGCTTAATTTGCCAGAAAATAAAAATGGAATAGTAATATTCTGCCTCTTACTAGCATACTAGGAAATAATGTATTTTCAGTTCTCTGTTGTCCTTTCTAAAGAAACAAAGAACAAAAGCCACTATAGTGATAATAATGAAAAAGAACTAGGGCCTATCAGGGACAACACTCAAACATGTAAGGGAAAAACCAAGATATGAAGTCTCTTCATTGTCATTTTCCTCCTTTAAACTGTTGCTAAAACCAAGACTAGTGAGTGCACACATAAAAATTCTATTATGGGTGAGCAGTAGAGATGGATATACTTAGCAGTCAAGGCAGATGTGTGCTCCCGTTCTCAATTTAGCTCCACATCCCCCCAAACAACAAATGGTGGCATTTCAATATTTAGGCAGTGACTCTAAAATGTTATCTCTGAAGGCTCCCAAATTTCACAGGCTTTCTTTCCATTTTTATCATTAGAGTTGCCTTACCTCAAAGATTTCACTTCACCCAAGCTCAGTTCACAACACAGGGAACTTTGAAAAAAAGAAGTTATGTTCAGCCTGCAAAGAAGTAAAACGAATGAACTCCTAAACACACAGTTAACGTTAAAAAAAAAAGAAAAAGAAAAAGAAAGGAAGGCACCATAGCATAGGCCTAAAAGTTCTAATCTGTGTAACAATGGCTGACATCTGTCTGCATCTGACCCAGGAAGGTGAAAACTGTCTCTTCTGTTCATGTCCAGACGTCATCATCCAAAATCTAGAACTGTAACAGCAACTTACTGCTTTTTCTATTTTTGCCAGAAACTCGCTCATCTGATTTACTACTATAGAGGCAGAAGTGGCAGGAGCTCTCTTCCACCCTATTAAAGCAGCAAAAACAAGCTGCAAGTGAGAGGAGACTGTGCAACTGACACACAGTACACAGTTTACCCAGCCATGCCTGTCAGACAGAAGATGGTAACCCTAGCTGGGACTGGTTAGATTACTGGTTATATTTGTCCTAGTTTTTCCTATGTACACTGGAACTGATGGCATGCCTCTTCCTATAGAAAGCTGCCTGGACCAAAGAATAACTCTGAGTCGACAACCAAATTACATCTTTTAGTGCAAGAATTCCTTTAAAAAGACATTCCAGGCTTTAAAAAGGCTGAGCAACATCAGCTCACGGTGGTTCACGCCTGTAATCAATCTCAACATTTTGGGAGGCCAAGGCAGGCAGATCACCTGAGGTCAGAAGTTCAACGCCAGCCTGGCCAACACAGTGAAACTCCATCTCTACTAAAAAAATACCAAAAAAAAAAAAAAATTAGCTGGGCGAGGTGGCACACGCTTGTAACCCCAGCTACTCGGGAGGCTAAGGCGGAGAACAGCTTGAACCCGGGAGGCGGAAGTTGTGGTGAGCCGAGATCACACCACTGCACTCCAGCCTGGGCGACAGAGTAAGACTTCGTCTCCCCCATCAAAAAAAAAAAAAAAAAAAAAAAAAATTCCTTTAAAAAGGATTCAATAAATTTCAAGGAACTTACTGGTTATTGTGTGTTTAATATTTACTAAAAACATACGAAATCTAATTGTATCTCCAGTTCAAATCAGAATCATATCTGTAACAGACTACTTAAATGGAGACATTATTGAGTTGCCAGGCACTGCCCAATGTATGAAAGGATGTGTTCTCCTTAAAATAGTTTTCACTAAGCCAAGGGCTGGGAAACATGATTTAGAGTAATGTCTTAAAATCATTTTTTCCCAGTCATTGAACTTTCATTCAAAAGAAGTTTCTAGAGGCCCAATTTATAAAGCAGTGCTTTATACTGCTTATACTCTGTGCTTATACTGCTATTAAAGTCCATCTTATGATTTATAAAGCAACATTGCTTTAAAAACCCACAAGATGGAAATGTCATTACATGAAAGAGGGCACTTCTTTTTAGACAGGTCACAAGAGTTATCTCAGTATAATTAAATTCAACATGCTTTGGGAAAAGAGCACAGAAATTAATCACAAGTCAATTTTAGAAAGAGGTTATGAAGTTAAGTGATAAATTATGGGAATACAAAAATGCAAATATTAAGGGAAATTTAAAAGTAGAAAAGAAAGTTATTCACAAAAAACTGCCCGTGTGTGTGTGTGTGTGTGTGTGTGTGTGTGTGTATGTGCGCGTGTGTGTGTTTAAATGTCTTAATTCATCTGGGCACGGTGGCTCAAGCCTGTAATCCCAGCACTTCAGGAGGCCAAGGCAGGCAGATCACGAGGTCAGGAGATCAAGACCATCCTGGCTAACACGGTGAAAACCCGTCTCTACTAAAAATATAAAAAATTAGCTGGGCGTGGTGACACATGCCTGTAATCCCAGCTACTCAGGAGGCTGAGGCAGGAGAATCACTTGAACCCGGGAGGCGGAGATTGCAGTGAGCTGAGATTGCGCCACTGCACTCCATCCAGCCTGGGCGACAGAATGAGACTGTCTCAAAATAAATAAATAAAAAAATAATAAATAAAAATCAAATAGACATTCCAGCCTTTTCCCACAAAGGAAGCATTAGAAATACAGAGGTGACCGAAGGGGTTATAACCAAGGGTCTGCTGCAAAGGAAGGCCTTAACTTTCCCTCAGCCTCTTTTTATCACCTGTTCCTTTCACTCTGAATGTACTTTCATGGTTTCCTCTTCTCTCCCTGGTTGTCCGTCTGTCTGTTTTCTCTGCCTTGAATATTCTCTACTATTTAAAAGAGCAACAATTCAAAGCCTGATTAAGTGAAGGTAGGAGCAATCAGCCTGCTGTAACATTAAGAACCCAAATCATTAAAAATGATCAATATAGGTAAGAAAAACACTCAACAGAACAGCATTCATTGCATTTAGGATATAAGCATAGTATAAACTTAACAGGAAGATGTAAAACTGGATTAGAAAAGAGAAAGGCTAGCAATCACAATATGTTTTGCCAAAACGATGAAAAAGCAAACAAAAGCACAGTTAAGCAAAAAAGCCTAGGTAGCTTATGCAAACGTCTACCTTGATAGATAAAACCAGGGAGTTCTACGACAGGTGAACAGATTTTACACTTCCACCCCAATAATCTAAGTATGTTTGAAAGGGCAATAAAGTGAAGTCTAGTTATATAAGCACAGAGGAGATTAGAAGCTACTACTGAAAAGGGAATCAATGTCATTAAAAATCACCATCAATCTATACAAGGGAATTCAAATTGCAAAAATCTAGGGAATGGTCATAACCTCAGACTGCTGCTAAGTGGACTGGGTATTTTACCCCCGAGTTTCTGGCAGTGAGATGATATAAGAGATTAAAAAAGTAAGCAATTGATACTTGAAAATAACCAACTATAGTAACTTAAATTTTTACACAGTACCTTTTTGGACCTAAATTTCATTTCTTAAATTGAGTATTTATAATATAATTAGTGGGTCTCCTGAGCTCCCAACCAACTACATTGCACAGGTAAAATATGCTGACACAAATTGGTAATTATTTCTGTGGTAATTATATTTCACTTGGTGGAAGATTTTTGTTATTGTTACAAAATGTAACAGTTAAGAATAATTTATGGGCCAGGAACACAGGCTCACGCCTATAATCCCAACACTTTGGGAGGCCAAGGTGGGCAGACTGCTCAAGTCCAGGAGTTTGAGACTTGTCTGGGCAACAAAGCAGGACCGACCTCTACAAAAAAATACAAAACATTAGCTGGGTGTGGTGGTACACACTGTAGTCTCAGTTACTCAGGAGGCTGAGGCACGAGGAGTGACTGGGCCCAGGAGGTCAACGCTGCAGTGAGCCAAGATTGCGTCACTGCACTCCAGCCTGGGCAACAGAACAAGACCCTGTCTCAAAAACAAACAAACAAAGCTAACTTTTCCATAAGAATCTAGACAATGTAAAAATTTCTGCATGGTGGGAAAGGAGGTTAAAGAAGAAAGAGAAATATTGTAAAGAGAATTTTTCTGGCTGGGCACAGTGGGGAACACTTTTAATCCTAGCACTTTGGAAGGCCAAGGCAGGAGCATCGTTTGAGCTCAGGCAAGACTAGCCTGGGCAACATGGTGCCATCTCCACAAAAAAAATACAAAAAATAGTGAGGCATGATGGTGCCCACCTGTAGTCCCAGCTACTTGTGAGGCTGAAGTGGGAGGATCACC
>NW_012107141.1:5632990-5633870 GCF_000951045.1 Mandrillus leucophaeus
GCGCGGTGGCTCACGCCTGTAATCCCAGCACTTTGGGAGGCCAAGGAGGGCGGTTCACGAGGTCAAGAGATAGAGACCATCCTGGCTAACACGTGAAACCCTGTCTCTACTAAAAATACAAAACATTAACCAGGCATGGTGGCGCATGCCTATAGTCCCAGCTACTCGGGGTATTGAGCCAGGAGAATCACTTGAACCTGGGAGGTGGAGGGGTTGCAGTGAGCCAAGATTGTGCCACTGCTCTCCAGCCTGGGTGACAGAGCAAGACTCCGTCTCAAAAAAAAAAAAAAAGAAAAGAAAAAAAATCTCATGTTTTAAGAAAGTTCATAAATTTGTATTAGGCTATATTCAAAGTCGTCCTGGAACACATGCAGCCCACAGGCCGCGGGTTGGACAAGTCTGGTGTAGAGTATTCCTCCCAGCTCCCTCCAACATACACACGTTCATCCCAACAGCTGTAAGAATTAGGCAGTTTTAGTGGGAGATAAGCCTGCCTTGGAAAATAGCTAAGTTTGAAAGAGTTGGAAAAGAGGGCAAGAAAATATTTCTAGCTTCCCAGAGACATACATTTTGCAAATGTTATCCCATAATGTAGAAAAGAAGCCATCACCTTTCTAAAAGCAACTTTTTCATATCTGCATAGCAGGCCTCATGCAAGAAGGTTAAAAAGAGAGCCATGGAGCACACCCATTCAGTAGTTAGCCCATACCTGTAGCTTTACACTTCCCTCTCTGGACTATGTCTTCACTCTAAAAAACCAAGGAAAGAAAAATAAGTGGGCCATGCCTAGATGTCTCTCATGACTCGAGATATATAGCCTCTTTCCAAAGAAAAGCCCCTTTGTCACCATGGCAGAAGATAAAAATACGTAGCCTTTTTT
>NW_012107141.1:5633920-5635650 GCF_000951045.1 Mandrillus leucophaeus
AAATAACCAACTATAGTAACTTAAATTTTTACACAGTACCTTTTTGGACCTAAATTTCATTTCTTAAATTGAGTATTTATAATATAATTAGTGGGTCTCCTGAGCTCCCAACCAACTACATTGCACAGGTAAAATATGCTGACACAAATTGGTAATTATTTCTGTGGTAATTATATTTCACTTGGTGGAAGATTTTTGTTATTGTTACAAAATGTAACAGTTAAGAATAATTTATGGGCCAGGAACACAGGCTCACGCCTATAATCCCAACACTTTGGGAGGCCAAGGTGGGCAGACTGCTCAAGTCCAGGAGTTTGAGACTTGTCTGGGCAACAAAGCAGGACCGACCTCTACAAAAAAATACAAAACATTAGCTGGGTGTGGTGGTACACACTGTAGTCTCAGTTACTCAGGAGGCTGAGGCACGAGGAGTGACTGGGCCCAGGAGGTCAACGCTGCAGTGAGCCAAGATTGCGTCACTGCACTCCAGCCTGGGCAACAGAACAAGACCCTGTCTCAAAAACAAACAAACAAAGCTAACTTTTCCATAAGAATCTAGACAATGTAAAAATTTCTGCATGGTGGGAAAGGAGGTTAAAGAAGAAAGAGAAATATTGTAAAGAGAATTTTTCTGGCTGGGCACAGTGGGAAACACTTTTAATCCTAGCACTTTGGAAGGCCAAGGCAGGAGCATCGTTTGAGCTCAGGCAAGACTAGCCTGGGCAACATGGTGCCATCTCCACAAAAAAAATACAAAAAATAGTGAGGCATGATGGTGCCCACCTGTAGTCCCAGCTACTTGTGAGGCTGAAGTGGGAGGATCACCGGAGCCCAGGAAGGTCAAGGCTGCAGTGAGACTTGTTCGCACCACTACACTCCAGCATGGGCAACACAGTGAGACCCTGCCTTACAAAACAAAATAAATAAAACATAAAAAGTCTCCATTTCAGGCTGGGCGCGGTGGCTCATGCCTATAATCCCAGCACTTTGGGAGGCCGAGGTGGGCGGATCACTTAAGGTCAGGAGTTCTGAACCAGTTTGGCCAACATGGTGAAACCCCATCTCTACTAAAAATACAAAAATTAGCTGGATGTGGTGGCGGGTGCCTGTAGTCCCAGCTACTTGGGAGGCTGAGGCAGGAGAATTGCTTGAACCCAGGAGGCGGAGGTTGCAGTGAGCCAACCCCATGCCATTGTACTCCAGCCTGGGCAACAGAGTGACACTCCATCACACACACAAAAATTTCCATTTCAAATCTAAAATCACTGTACCAAAAAAAGCACTACGTTTAATAATTTGTTGTGTGCAAGTTGCTTTGCCTGTAAAATTATCACATATGGTATACTGAAAGGATATGACAAAAACATCACCATTTTGAAAACTAAAAAGTTTTCCATTTCCTCCCCCTATCCTTAATCACAGAAAGACTCTGTACTCAGCACTAGCATAGCCTCAGAGCCTTCCTTGGAGTATCTGTAAGTAACCCTGACCCAACAAACAGTCCTGTCAAATTGTGACCATCCTTCCAATCAAGTCATACTTTCAGATTCCACACTAGTTCTGGAACTTAAGTGCATTTCTTAGTTGGTAACAATATATCGTAAGTTTATACTTTATTTAAGCTCCAGTGCTGATTTAAAAACCAGTATGTTAGGCCAGGCGCGGTGGCTCACACCTGCAATCCCAGCACTTTGGGAGGCCAAGGCGGGCAGATCACGAGGTCAGGAGAT
>NW_012107141.1:5637420-5639960 GCF_000951045.1 Mandrillus leucophaeus
TAGTTAGCCCATACCTGTAGCTTTACACTTCCCTCTCTGGACTATGTCTTCACTCTAAAAAACCAAGGAAAGAAAAATAAGTGGGCCATGCCTAGATGTCTCTCATGACTCGAGATATATAGCCTCTTTCCAAAGAAAAGCCCCTTTGTCACCATGGCAGAAGATAAAAATACGTAGCCTTTTTTACTCCTGCGCCCTTTTTACTCAATACCTTAAAGATAAGTTGCATTTAGTATCTCAAGGCTAATTTTAAAACACCATCAACTTAAACGATGGGGGAAGTAAAATGCTAAAAGGCTTAAAAGAGTCTTGCCCTAAAATGTCATAACAAATAGCAAACCAATGACTAGAATTTATGAGGTTGAATTTCAATACATCTAGGTCACTAAAACAATCATTTTTAACATCTGCTTTTGGACGGGAGACTAAGAAAAACTAAAGGCTGTATAATTATTTTAGCAATTAAGGATCATGTTATTAATGTGGAGAGACCACACTATTTCCCCAAAGCAACCTTCCTGAATACATAGGTGCCGGGCATGAAACCCTACAAAAGCAACCAAGTTCCTGCCACTGTAAATGCATCTTGGTGGCCCTAGTGTGGCGGTGAACCACTGAAACCAAAAAAAATCAGAAGATGGGGAAGTTAATTGAAGGTAAAAGCAAACAGAGGAACCACAAAACCAATTCGTTTTATTTTTAAACATTATTGAACAATCTTGCAAGTAAAAACTGATTATATAAAACTGCCCAAATCCCTACAAACTTCCACGTACAACTCCTGCCAGCTGTATTTCTATCTGGCTCTCATTACAGACAATAAACTATTCAAAGTCACCAAGGACAATGTCTACATTGGAAAGTACAAGAATTCTGAAAGACAAAGCCAGACCCAGAACTAACTAATAAGACACTGCCTATCCTCCCTGAAGACAGAGACATTTCTTAACTGGCATAAAATAGGTGCTAAGTATTAACTTTTCATGCAGACTTAATTAGTTTCCAATTTTGCTAATAAAGTAGTGATGTGTTCCAATAATTTTAAGGGCAAAGCTTAAACTAATTTTTAAAAAAAGAACTTCCTAAAAGCATTTATTTGCATCTGTCTATACCATCAAAAGTCATCAAGAAAAAAGGAACTTCCATTTACTAAGTTCACAAACTTCATTCAATCCTTTATCATTATGACCACTTAAGGTGAGGACTACCCTAAGGATTCAGATGCTAAGGAAGATAAACTGCCCATGGCTTCTTGGTAGGTCTGTCTCTCTAGAGAAATGTGACCATAATTCAGGAGGTACCAACTTTTACTGAGATAGTGTGTCTTGAGAAGGCTCTGTAGTGGTTATCACAGATGGTAGACAGCAAGTTAAATTTCTACTTGTTAAGAGTTCTTCTGGAAGACGTAAAGAGCAAAGAAAAGGCCAGGGAATCACATTTCCCTCCAAATTTTATGTGAAACACAGTTTGAAACACAGTGTTATTATGTGATGGGTTTTCATAGGCATCACTTCTACCCTCTGAGACCAGACTCAGACTGCAAGCTAGTCAGGGAATCTCCAAGATAAAGAGAGCAAAAGGGAGACCTGGAGTTGTTAAGGATCAATACATGAAAGGGTAAGGGACAGGTATCTTAAGTCCCAGAGAACACAGCAGCCCTTAGGGGGCTAGGAACATTTTAACTGCCAGTCCAAGAGAAAGAAAAAAAAAAATGAATTTAAGAAACAAAACAAACAAACAAAAAACTCCACATAAACAGGATATCATCCTATTCCTAAGCCACTGAAAGACTTTTTAAAGGAAACCTCACTTACACACACACACACACACATGCCCCAATAAATAAATAAATAAAAAAAACACACTGTAATCTTCCACACAGGATCCTGTCACTTGGAGAAGGGCAAATGAATAAATAGTCCACTACACAAAAAAGGTTGTTTGTGCTGGCCGAGCCGGGCAGATCACGAGGTCAGGAGATTGAGACCATCCTGGCTAACACGGTGAAACCCCATCTCTACTAAAAACACAAAAAATTAGCGGGGCGTGGTGGCAGGCGCCTGTAGTCCCAGCTAATTGGGAGGCTGAGGAAGGAGAACAGCGTGAACCCAGGAGGCGGAGCTTGCAGTGAGCTGAGATCACGCCACTGCATTCCAGCCTGGGCAACAGAGCGAGACTCTGTCTCAAAGAAAAAAAAAAAGGTTGTTTGTTTGTTTTGAGACGGAATTTCGCTCCTGTTGCCCAGGTTGGAGTGCAAAGACGCGATCTTGGCTTACTGCAACCTCCGCTCACCAGGTTTGAGCAATTCTCTGCCTCAGCCTCCTGAGTAGCTGGGATTATAGGCATGCGCCACCATGCCCAGCTAATTTTGTATTTTTAGTAGAGATGGGATTTCACCATGCTGGTCAGGCTAGTCTCGAACTCCTGACCTCAGGGGATCCGCCCACCTCGGCCTCCCAAAGTGCTGGGATTACAGGGGTGAGCCACTGTGCCCGGCCTCAAAAAAGTTGTATATATATATAAATATATATATATATATA
>NW_012107141.1:5641842-5646975 GCF_000951045.1 Mandrillus leucophaeus
GTTGATGGGTGCAGCACACCAACATGGCACAAGTATACATATGTAACAAACCTGCACATTATGCACATGTACCCTAGAACTTAAAGTATAATAATAAAAAAGTAGCATTAAAATGTGTATATGACAAAAATAAAATAAAATAAAATACAACCTCATAAGTTTTTAAATTGTTCTTGACTGACAGAAAAGGCTCTGAGATCACCTAAAAGCCTTTCTTAGACTAGGCAAGGTAATAAGCTTTTTATAAAAATTTCTTAGTGTTTTCTACTGGCCTATACAGCTTGTACACTGAGTAAATGACAAAACGGTGTCTTTCCCAGGATGACTGGCATTGACTCAGTCACCATCAGCAGCTCTTACATAGAACGTGCTATATCGCAAACTCCAGAGACAAGGGCCTGTGGCACAATGATGTTCAATAACATACATAAGTCCTAAGCCCATGAACTTGGCCTCATGAGTAAGACTCACTGTTCTTTTTTTTTCCCCCCCGAGGGTCTCGCTCTGTCGCCCAGGCTGGAATGCAGTGGTGTCATCTTGGCTCACTGCAACCTCCGCCTCCTGGGCTCAAGCAATCCTCCCACCACGGCCTCCCAAGTAGCTTGAACTACAGGTGCGTACCACCACGCCCGGCTAATTTTTGTATTTTTTGTAGAGAAAGGGTTTTGCCATGTTGCCCAGGCTGGTCTTGAACTCCTGGGCTCAAGAGATCCAGCCCCCTTGGCCTCACAAAGTGCTGGGATTACAGATGCAAGCCCCCGCATCTGGCCAACTCACTCTTACTAACAACTGTTAGTAAGCAACCTTAATAATTCCTTGAAAAACTTTTTTGATATAAGACAGGGAACTAATAAAGAATTTAGCCAGGAAAAAAAGAATTTAGCTGGGTACAGTGGCTCATACCTATAATCCCAACACTCTGGGAAGCTCAGGTGAGAGGATTGCTTGAGCCCACAAGTTTGAGACCAGCCTGGACAACATCGTGAAACCCTGCTTCTATTAAAAAGAAAAATAAAAATTAGTTGGACATGGTGACGTGTGTCTGTAGTCCCAGCTACTCGGAAGGTTGAGGTGGGAGGATTGCTTGAGCCCAGAGGTTGAGGCTGCAGTGAGCCGTGATGGCACCACTGCACTCCAGCCTAGGTAACAGAGCAAGATTGTCTCAAAAAAACGAAACAAAAAATAATTTAACAACTATCCAGATTAGAGATTTTTAAACGATCTTAAAAGCAGAAGTGTTTTTGTCCTAAACATGAAAGTGAGGCTGTTCAGGTCAAAGATAGAGGAGGGAGAGGCAGGCCCCAACTGTCAGTCTCTCTTAGCCCTCAGGGTAAACCTCTTGGGAAATAAGAGGTAATCTCTTGGGAAATATGAGAACTAGATGAAATAATTCAAAACAATAGATAATTCATCAATATTATATCTGGCTTTGACACAAATGGTTTTTTTAACAATAAATTTTCCTATCTTTAGAAACAATGTATTTAACATACAATCAGTGGTAATAAATGCACATCTTCAAATTGATAGAATATGGCATTTAAAGTTTGTAAACTCTTATCACTTAAAAGTAAGGAGAAATGTCTAGACATTTGTAAAGTGGCAATACGTAAGAGCTAACATTTTTTGAGCATTTACCATACACTATGATCTGTTTTGGGTGCTTTACATTTAATCCTCGTATGTACGCTATCTCCATTTTGCAGATGAGAAAAGACACAAAGAGATGAAATGACTCCCTCAAGATCACAGGGAAATGGGCTAAGAAGGCTGCTTCAGGTTAAAAATTGTCTCCAAGGAAGCTCATGCACATAACCCACAGAAAGGTCTGTTTAAATGCTAAGGGCCATAAAGTTGAGTTTGACTTTTTTTTGAGACAAGAGTCTCTCTCTGTCGTCCAGGCTGAAGTGAAGTGGCGTGATCTCGACTCACTGCAACCTCCGCCTCCCAGGTTCAAGTGTTTCTTGTGCCTCAGCCTCCCAAGTAGCTAGGACTACAGGCACAAGCCACCATGCCCAGCTAATGTCTTGTATTTTCAGTAGAAACAGGGTTTCCCCATGTTGCCAAAGCTGGTCTTGAACTCCTGAGCTTAGGCAATCCACCCTCCTTGGTCTCCCAGAGTGTGCTAGGATTACAGGAGTGAGCCACTGTGCTCGGTTTTTTGTTTTGTTTTGAGATGGAGTCCCGTTCTGTTGCCCAGGTTGGAGTGCAGTGGCATGATCTCTGATCACTGCAACTTCCACCTCCTGGGTTCAAACAATTCTCCTGCCTCAGCCTCCCGAGCAGCTGGCACTACAGGCACTTGCCACCACACCTGGTTAATTTTTTTGTATTTTTAGTAAAGACAGGGTTTCACTGTATTAGCCAGGATGGTCCTGATCTCCTGACTTCATGATCTACCCGCCTTGGCCTCCCAAAGTGCTGGAATTACAGGCATGAGCCAACATGCCTGGACCTTTTTTTTTTTTTTTTTTTAAAGAGATGAGGGATAGGCCAGGCGCAGTGGCTCAAGCCTGTAATCCCAGCACTTTGGAAGGCCAAGATGGGCGGATCATGAGGTCAGGAGATCAAGACCATCCTGGCTAACACAGTGAAACCCCGTCTCTACTAAAAAATACAAAAAACTAGCCGGGCGACGTGGCGGGCGCCTGTAGTCCCAGCTACTCGCGAGGCTGAGGCAGGAGAATGGCGTAAACCCAGGAGGCGGAGCTTGCAGTGAGCTGAGATCCGGCCACTGCACTCCAGCCTGGGCAGCAGAGTGAGACTCCGTCTCAAAAAAAAAAAAAAAAAAAAAAAAAAAGAGATGAGGGATCACTCTGCCCGGCTAATTTTTTTGTATTTTTAGTAGAGACAGAGTCTGGCCATGTTAGCCAGGCCGGTCTCGAACTCCTGACCTCAAGTAATCCGCCTGCCTCAGCCTCCCAAAATGTTGGGATTACAGGTGTGAGCCTCCGCACCCTGCCCAAACTTTTAACCGGAAGAGAGACAAGAGACAAATAACAGAATTAATTTGTGAAAAGTATATTCTCTTTAAAGTTCTACTTTTCAGTCAGCTTGCAATGCCCTTTACTACTTTCTTTCTGTTACATGCCAGGCTCAATAAGTTAGGTCCCCTGCTTTGGAAAACTGCATGTTCACCTACTCTCATGCTCCAGAGAGCCAAGTAATCAGATAAAAGGATCAAGTGGGAAGCAGAGCTCTCAGGAGCTGGAGGCCTGTAAACTCAACAATGCTTTAGGCTAAACTTCAGGCTAAACTTTATGCTAAACCGTGTGAAAATGGACAAGTGAGATTTCCTGAAGACAAAATCCATAGCTTTCATCAGATTCTGTAAGGGGTTCACAACCATTCTTAGAATGGTCCCCCCTTAGACTTCCAATCCCTAGAGGATGGGACTAGATTAATGTAGACTAACACTAAGTCATCTAAAACTGTAACTGTATTTTCTCTAAACAAGTTTTTAAACAGTTATCTAGTTTAGTCCGCATCACATATGATTCACCTGTAAAACTGATTTTAACCTAATTTCAAAATGTTGTTAGTGAACTATGTTTCAACTGACTTTCTCATTTACATTCATATCCACAGAACACCTGAATAAAAGTAACACATATCAGACCTTCAATTGTTGAACTTAATTCCCCAGTTTATCCGGTGTAATTTGTAAAGTTTCTATGAATTTTCCTGAATTGAGACATACTTGCACTTTCTAGTTTTTTGGGGTTTTTCCCCCTTGAAACTGTAGGTACTTGGGTGAAAAAGCAACATGGGGGGCAGCACCCTCTCTTTTTCTTCTTTTTTTTTGGGACAGAGTCTCGCTCTGTCGTCCAGGCTGGAGTGCAGTGGTGTGATCTTGGCTCACTGCAAGCTCCGCCTCCCGGGTTCATGCCATTCTCCTGCCTCAGCCTCCCGAGTAGCTGGGACTACAGGCGCTCACCACCACGCCTAATTTTTTGTACTTTTAGTAGAGACAGGGTAACACTGTGTTAGCCAGGATGGTCTCGATCTCCTGACCTCATGATCCGCCCGCCTTGGCCTCCCCAAAGTGCTGGGATTGCAGGTATAAGCCACCACGCCCGGCCACCCACCTTTTTTAAAACAAAATATTTCATAAGTATTCCTTCCTATTTTAATTTTTCCATTTCCCCAACTTTAATTAATTATACATACAACCATATTTTGGTTTATAGTCTACCAGGATTTCTTCCACGCATACAATAAAAAGTAAAAGCATTCAAATACACAAAATTTTCTTTTCTTTTTTTTTTTTTTCTAGATAGAGTCTTGTTCTGTCGCCCAGGCCAGAGTGCAGTGGCGCGATCTCAGCTCACTGCAGCCTCCGCCTCCCAGGTTCAAGCAATTCTGCTTCAGCCTCCCGAGTAGCTGGGACTACAGGCATGTACCACCACACCCTACTAATTTTTGTATTTTTTAGTAGAGACAGGGTTTCAGCACGTTGGCCAGGCTGGTCTTGAACTCCTGACCTCAAGTGATGGGCTCACCTTGGCCTCCCAAAGTGCTGGGATTACAGGCATGAGCCACCGTGCCCAGCCTCAAATACACAGAATTTTCAAATTCAATATTATGCCAAGTATACTACTGCACAACCTACTTTTTTTCACGTAACAATGACAAACATTTTCTCGTAAGCAGCCATTATTAAAGGATCAGAGCCACTAATGGCCTAAAGCTTGACTCTGCCAATAGCATCCTTGCATATTCACAACCAATAAATAGAACTATTTCACAAAACCAACATAATTATTAAATCCTCAGAAATCATACAGAAAAAGTAGTACACGAAAGTTGGATGGGAGTGGGCTCTTTATTCTCCTCCTTCCTCCCTAATCTAGCTCACCTCCTATTTAGTTATATGATCTTCCCATGAGTATGTAAGCACCTAAACCAGAGGTCATCTCACCTGAGAGGCACCCTATTTTAGAGGCACTCAGATGAGGCAAACAGAGCATGCAAAAAACATTTTTAAACATCTTTTTGGCCAGGCATGATGGCTCATCCCTGTAATCCCAGCACTTTGGGAGGCCAAGGCAGGAACATCTCTAGCACCCAGGAGTTTGAGACCAGCTTCGGCAACACAGCAAGACCCCATCTCTTAAAAAAAAAAAAAAAAAA
>NW_012107141.1:5647370-5651776 GCF_000951045.1 Mandrillus leucophaeus
AAAAAAAAAAAAAAATCTCTTTTCCTATTTCCTCCCCCAAATGCCCACTCTCTCGGTGTAACTCTCAAATCCCCCGTATTTCCTCTCTGCCCCCCAAACAGCTTCCTACTGTGGTGAGAGTTGGGAGGAGGAATCTAATTATTTCTATAGTTCCTGTTTCTTTCCCATGGCAGTACTGTCAACAGTGGACAACAAATTGCTGGATGTAGCAGTAGCAATCTACATATGGTAACTAAGCTAATGCACAGCTTTCTCTGGGCAGAATTACTAATGCTTCTACCTATCATTGTGGTATGAACCCAATGTTCCAGGCACATCAGTGTTAAGTATTTGCCTGGTGGCTTCTACCTTCAAAGGCACAGAAGTAATACACAGAACTAAGGGGAAGAATGCATAGAAGTGGAGGAAGTGGGAGCTCTGAAGACACCAAGGGAGGGTGCTAGCTACAAGGACTGTGATACCAGACAAAGTACCTAATTCAAACCCAAAGGCTCAGTCATTCAACCTTTCCATAATATTCATGATCGCTTGCTCAAATTTGGCATGTTCTAAGGCCACAGTTCCTTCTTAGTTTCACTGCCCTGCCATGAGGCCAAATCCGTCTCATCTAGTGAGTCACTACTGCTCCTCTTTCCAACTGCATTTTGATTTCAGCCCACTTGTGCCGCTCATCAGGGCTGCACCATATGTTAGTACCATGTAGGCAGAATGTGACTAATTTTTTTCTCAAGCACTGTCAGAGTTACTTTTAAAATCACCTTATAATCTTGATGTCTCTTGCAGAGTCATTATAATACGTAACCTTTGGAAATGACTATAATTATTTTTCTGAGTGCTCAAAGGAGATTCTTCAGCATTTTTATTCCCATTTTTCAGATGAAGGAACTAAAGGGAAGATAAGGGATTAAGAGAACTGGGTTCCACAACCAACCACTGGAACTTGGACCTTCTCGAGTCATAGTGCTGTATTTGGTAAAACAAGGCAGCCTGTAAAATGTTTTTTATCAGTAAACTCTAAAGATTACTTTGCCTCTCTTTATTATTTACTTATTTATTTTTTTAAGACAGAGTCTCGCTCTGTCGCCCAGGCTAGAGGGCAGTGGTGTGATCTCAGCTCCCTGCAACCTCTGCCTCCTGGGTTCAACATGGTGAAACCCTATCTCTACTAAAAATACAAAAATTAGCCGGGCATGTGGCAAGCCTGTAATCCCAGCCATTTGGGAGGCTACAGCAGAAAGAACTGCTTGAACCCAGGAGGCGAGCTGAGATCACGTCACTATACTACAGCCTGAGAGACAGAGCGAGACTCTGTCTCAAAATAAAAAATAAAAATAAAAAGAGAGAGAAAAGGACGGAATTGCCCATGGACCACAAATGATTTTCGAATTGGTCAAGATCGTAATAAGTGAGTGAAAGTAATGCTCTAATACACTGAAAGTAAAATAGAGATGACTTGCAGATTTAGCTAGTATCACCAAATTCCCCCCAAATTTAGTTTAAGAGGAAGGGGAGCAGCTGCTCCTACCTCTCGTAGGCAACTTGCCTCTTCTCCAGCAGTAACAGCAATAATGGTTGCTACAGCTGATAATTAAGCTCATCTCAAGAAGGTTTCTTAAATCTTCCAGGTATTGCAGATCCTATGTTTATTCTAGTAACTCTTCAGGGTAATTGCTTGATTGACGCTGCAATTATTAGGCCTCCCCATCTCCACTAATAATATTCTTTTTTTTTTTTTTTTTTGAGATAGAGTCTCGCTCTGTCGCCTAGGCTGGAGTGCAGTGGCATGATCTTGGCTCACTGCAACCTCTGCCTCCCAGTTGCAAGCAATTTTCCTGCCTCAGCTTCCCCAGTAGCTGGGACTACAGGCCCAAGCCACCAAGCCTGGCTAATTTTTGTATTTTTTTAGTAGAGACGGGGTTTCGCCATGTTGGCCAGGCTGGTTTTGAACTCCTGACCTCAGGTGATCCACTTGCCTCAGTGTCCCCAAGTGCTGGGATTACAGACATGAGCCACTGCGCCCAGCTCACTAATATTTTTCAGTGGATAATATCACTTGCAAAATATAAAAAGGGATAGTATCTCATCAGTATTGAAAACTGAGCTGAGCACAGTGGCTCACACTTATAATCCCAACACTTTGGGAGGAGGACTTCTTGAGCCTACAAGTTCCAGACCAGCTTGGGCAATACAGTGTGACTTATCTCTATAAAAAAATTTAAAAATTAGCTGGGTGTGGTGGCGCATGCCTGTAGTCCCAGTTACTTGGGAAGCTGAGGCGGGAGAATCACTTGAGCCCAGAACGTAGGGGCTGCAGCAAACTGTGATTATGCCACTGCACTCCAGCCGGGACAACTGAGAGAGAGTCTGTCTAAAAAAACAAACAGAGAGAAAAAAAAAAAAAAAGATACGCCCTTTTATTTCAGCAATCCTAGTTCTAGAAACACAGCTTACAAATAATCTTGTATCTGATGTATACAAAGTATGCAAAGGGGCATTCATAAGAACATTGTTTATATCAGCAAAACCTGAAAACATATGCCCATTAATTGAAGGCTATTCAATACAGTATAGCCATACAACAGAACACTATGTAGCTATTAAAGAAAATAAGGCAGCTAACTGATCAAGACGTATTCATATAATAAGAAAGGAATCACACATGGCTTGTATATGAACAGAATATCTCTGGATGGATAAAGAAATAATTGCTAACAGTAGCTGTAGAGGTGGAACAGTGGTTCAATGGTTTACATGTGAACACGTTACCTATTCTACAGAATTTTTTTTTTTTTTGAGACGAAGTTATGCTCTTGTTGCCCAGGCTAGAGTGCAATGGCACAATATTGGCTCACTGCAACCTCCGCCTCCCAGGTTCAAGTGATTCTCCTGCTTCAGCTTCCTGAGCAGCTGGGAATACAGGGACCTGCCACCACACCCAGCTACTTTTTTGTATTTTCAGTAGAGATGGCGTTTCACCATGTTGGCCAAGCTGGTCTCGAACTCGTGACCTCAGGTGATCGACCCGAAGTGCTAGAATTACAGGCATGAGCCACTGTGCCCGACCTACTGAATTTTTTTTAAAGAAAACTCAAGCTTTTGGAGCATGACAACCTAGCCTGCAGACACCATATCACCTCCTCCACTTCCCCCTGCAACCCGTAAGTCCATTCCTGCCACTTAAAAAAAAGGAAAGGAAAACTCGTGGAACTATAACGCACAAAGTAAAGAAAAACCTCAACTCATACTCTGTTTCGAAACAGCATTTTGGTTTTGTATTTTTCTCCTGCTTTGCCTGAAACTTCTGTGTGGAAACTGCCATTGTCCAGGTGATTCAGCAGTATATCATAATTATATCATACCACTTACAATTATCCCAGCAATTCAACCAACATTCATGCAGCTGGGACCTCAAACCTCATGTATGACCTATTTACAAAGTCTGAAGCTATTTTCAATCACTCAGCTGTATATCTATACATTTTCTCCAATCAACCTTTCCTGCCAAGGCAAAGTACAACATTAGCTGGATTCCAGTAAAGAAGGCAAGGGACAGGGTGAGATAATATGTCAAAACAAGTTCTATAAATACAGCTTTTGGCTTGTATCTCAAAAAGGAATCAAAACAGCTTCAAGTTTAAACAGAAAAACCCTACAGTCCCTGCAGTATCTTACTCGAAGGCTCTAGAGAACATAAGACGCCAGGGATCTGGAATCTTATTTCTCACACTGTATCATCTTGTCTCCCTCTCCCTTATCTCAGGGGGAGGTTTAGATGCAATTGCAAGCTTTATCATTCCAGCTCTGTATCTCCCCTGCCTCTTTTCTTATCTTACCAAATACATCAATTTCCTTCCTCTCTGTGAGGACGCTCCACCTCTTAGGCAGACAGGCCCAACACACACAACATACAACAGTCCTTCCTTAGCACTAGCCACCTAACTTCTATCATCTCCAAAATCCTTGACCAAGCAGCCAAGAACCCTGCCTGTACCATCTGCCCCAACCTCACCATCAAACACATGGGCACTCAAGCAGGATGCTTCCATATGGTCTTGTTTCAGGAGCTCCGTCCTGTTCTGTTGAAAAGCAGGAAACTTTATTTTCTTTCCATTCTTAAATTCTTAATTCTATAAAACTAGAGAAACCAGAAACTACTTCTGCAGAGACACTTCCTGAGACAGGTTATATGCCAGAAAATGCAAATTTTACACCTCTGCGTCAGCCAATCAGGGAACATGTTCAACAAGGATGCACAGCCCTAGGACAAATTCTATTCTATTCTATTATCACTTTTTTAAAAAAGCTACTTTGGCTGGCCTGTAACCCCAGCACTTTGGGAGGCCGAGGCAGGTGGATCACTTGAGGTCAGGAGTTCGAGACCAGCCTGGCCAACATGGTGAAACCCC
>NW_012107141.1:5652766-5658387 GCF_000951045.1 Mandrillus leucophaeus
TGGCTAACACAGTGAAACCCCGTCTCTACTAAAAAATACAAAAAACTAGCTGGGCGAGGTGGCGGGCGCCTGTAGTCCCAGCTGCTCGGGAGGCTGAGACAGGAGAATGGCGTGAATCCGGGAGGCGGAGCTTGCAGTGAGCCGAGATCACACCATTGCACTCCATTCATCACACTGTCCATGATATAATACATTTTTTGCTACCCTCCACTGAATTACATGGCCTACTAATAATTCCTTCATTATCATTTCTTTTAAACAGACTTCTCTGTTTTCCTGTCACTATCACAAAGATTATAAGCTTATGGATATGGCAAAACTTGCTGGTTCTCCCTTCCCATGCTCCCCTTGTAAGGGCATCTCTGGAAGATGTGTGGTGCAAGAAATGAGGTAAAGAAGCAGGCCAGGCACTGTGGCTCACTCCTGTAACCCCAGGACTTTGGGAAGCCGAGATGGGCAGATCACTTGAGCTCAGGAGTTCAAGACCAGCCTAGGCAACATGGCAGAACTATCTCTACACAAAAAATAAAAAAAAAATTAACTGGACATAGTGGCATGTGCCTGTAGTCCCAGCTACTCCGGAGGCTGAGGTAGGAGGATCACTTGACCCTGGAAGCAGAGGTTGTGGTGAGCCAAGATCACGCCACTGCACTCCAGCCTGGGTGACAGTGAGCCCAATCTCTCCCCGCTGCGCCCCGCCCCCACAAAAAACGCTAAAATTAATTCTGCTTTCACTATCTTCAGTAAATAGTCTGGTACTAGTGGAGATAAACTCGTAATTTTAGAGATGTTTCACAAACTTGTTACTTGACTTGCTGTTCTTTACCATCAATAAACGAACTAGTACAGTTGATGGTGATCTGCAAAACCAAAATCATATAGTCATTTTTTCATAAGGAAATTCTTAAATGAAAATGGGTTAGACTGACTCATTATTTAATAATCTCAAATAATAAAGTGTGCTAATAAAATAGACAAATATTAACTACAAACCCACAATGTACCTTATACTTAGACTCTAGAGTCATACTAATTAGTCATTTCTAATCCCAGTTTTGCTGCTTGCTAGCCAGGTAACTGGGGAAATTGTTTAACTTCATAAATACCTCTGTTTCCTCATGCACAAAATGGTTACAGAAACACCATCTACCTTGCAGGATATTTGTTAGAATTAAAATATTTATATATGTAAAGTATTTAGAATAGTGCCTGACACATAGAAAATGTTCAATAAACATTTGCTACCATTATTATTCTGGGCACTAAGTTTGGTGTCTATGGTGGAAGAGAATGAGTCCCAAAAAATTTCAGTCTGTTACATGATGATTCTATCTCTTCAAAATAAAGTATCTGATCTTAAGATGTACTGTACAAGGCTCAATTATTATGTTATTCAAAGACAACAGGTTCATCTGTTTACTGAGCTAGAAACATAGTATGTAGTTTCACTTTTTTAAATGCAACAGCTGTGCTGAAATTTTTTTATCATTAACACTTGAAGTAATAAAATAGGCTTCATTTATTTAAAAAAAAAAATTAGGGTACCTGAGATTATTCCAAAATATTTCCTAGCAGGAGGGGGAAGGGAATAGGCAAGAATTCTGGCAGCAATAGGCTGACAGATCTTGCACCTCCAGCTGGGCCTGTTAGAGTCCAGTATATCTTCATTATGGATTACCAAACCATTTGTTCTGAGAGCACTTATTTATGTATAAACATTTATTCATCCATCAAACCAAAAAAAAATTTTTTTCTTCGTGAAGCTTTCAAAACGGACACAGTAGCAAAATATAAAATAATAAAACGAGACCAGGGAAGTTAATAAATTTTTTAAAAGGCCAAGAACAAAAAGAAAGCTAGAATATAGGTGTGCTAATCAGACTGTCACTTACTGAGGCTGAGCTGTAAAATCAAAGAGCTGCCACTGATTTTAATCTCCAATGACAGGCTCTATCTACATAGGGTGCACAATGATTCACAGTATAAATGGGAAAACATTAGGACAGTAAAATGAGATGGGCACTAAGAATAGCCAAGAAAGAGAAGATGAAGCAGATACAACACCATACTCAAAAGAATTTTAGAAAGTCAGTAAGTATACAGGATCCAAGAGAGGCTAAGCACCAGGTCCTAGACCCTAAACTAATAAGCATCCAAAATCTACAATGGACAAGGTGCAAAACAGATCCCTAAGTGATTCAGAGCCAGAACACATCCGTGTATAGTCACACAGAACTCTGCATCCATACCACACAGCCACAGGAAGAAGCTGCCTCAATCAAGGTGTTTCTCCAGCATTTAAATAAAGTCCTTTCCTCTCCTCATTGACTACAGTTACAAACAGTATGTGCAGAGAACTGTTTCATCCCCACTCAGCTGACAAGTTCTATTCCCAACACTGCATGCTTATGACTCATGAGGGGATGGGGGAGGGGAGTGAAAGGAAACTGTAAAACAAAGCAACAAACTTAAATTTAGACTTAAACTGACCAGGAGTAAGGAATTCATCTCTGTTTAATTAGAACATCTCACAGCAGATCAAGAAAGTATTCTTTTAAAATATAGTAACAAACCCAGTATCTTCTGAAAATAACCTGAAATTTGTCTATATGTCATGTCTTCTGCTATTCCTTAAATAGACATGACACCAAAAGGCATTACAAGGCCTCTGTAAGGCCAAACTTTACAAAGTACTCAAACAGCGCAAACAGCATAGGTTGCTGTGGGGCCCAAAGCAACAGGGCATTCCCCATAGTTCCTTTCCTGGCAGACAGTGAAGTCAACACACTTAACCCCTACCGCGCTCTTCCAAGATGTGTACTAAATCATTTCTTAAAGGGGTGGAGGTGCCTCATCTTTTTATAATCAAATTTTAAGTCAAAAAATTTGTGTGCCAAGAAAGGAATTCAATTCCACCCCTAAGAGCTGTTCTTTGTGACCTGTAACAAAACAAAGAGAAAAAAAAAACACTACTACTTCAACGTGGTATGTTTCTAAGGGAACCCAAAGACCATTTCTGACATCACATTTCCCTGTTTGGTACCCTCTAGCCAAGATGGTGTTTTGTTAAATAATACAAATCTTGTCTCCTCGCCCCATCCCTAACATCCTGAAACATTATCTACAATTTACAATTGACTAACCTAAACACAGCAAAACAACAAAGACAAACGAGTCACCTCTTTCACTTGAAAACCTCAGTCCTCCACAGAAACGCACACAGACAGACAGATGGACGCACATAAGAACACAAACTGCGCGCCCTGGCTGAGTCCTGAGCAGGTCTGAGGCGGTGCGGGTGCCAAAGGGCGGCCACACGGCCTAGCTAGTGGGCTGCTCCTGCTGTTGCTGTACAAATATAGAAAGCTGAAAAGTGGAACAGCAGCTTCAGCAGAACAGATTCTGCTCCGTGCTCAGAGAGGGAGGAGCAGGGAACTGAACAGCTTTACCCATACATGGTTGCTAAAAGGGGGCCATTAGTGAAAGCCCAATTATCTCACACACATGCATTCTGTTCACATGCTCCAGACAAAAAACAGAAACTCACAGGCTGGTACTTGAAGTAAGGTTTGAGATATTCTATTTCAGTCAAGGAACTTCCAAATAATTTCACTCACGGACACCAAGAATCCCTCAGCCATGGGAAATGGAAAAGACATTTGAAAACCTTTACTAGGTCAGATTCCTACCAGATTAGCAGTAATGGTGAGGCTCAATTTATCATTTAAATCCTAAAATTAAACATGCAAAAAAAGGTTACTCTCCATTAGTGTGAACAATGTTAACTTTCACTAGCTCCTTGCTGCTTTCAGAATGAAGGTCTCATTCCAACTGTGTATGTTTTGAGCTCTTTTTTATTTTCTGGTTGATACAAGTTAAAATAAACTCTAATATAACTGTTAAAATCTGTGTCTCAGGATGATGGCTTATATAACCAGAAGCCAAATATTTGTGTTCCAAAAATTATTTCACTTAGAACAATTCATTCAGATTCACTTCAATGTGAAGTATGTGAAAAGCTTAATTGCTGACCAGAGTGAGTGAACTTTCCAACAATAAGAAATGCATGGCTGATTGGCTCAAATGGTTCTATTCTTCAGCCTTTACTGAAGTATTTAGTGCATACCACCTATGTACTTTTATTTCCCCCTTATAGCGATGGGGTTTCATCATGCTGCCCAGGCAGGTCTCGAACTCCTAGGTGCAAGTGATCCACCCACCTTGGCTTGCCAAAGTGCTGGGATTACTGGCGTGAGCCACCAAGCCCAGCCTGGTTATGTATTTATTCAGTATCATAGGGGCTACAGCACAAATGAAAATCACACTATCAGTGACCTCCAATCTAGTTCCCAGATGAGATTAACACGAGATATTAATAATAAAGGCAGACAGTACATGACTACTGCACTAAAGTGTGGGGTACAAACTATAAATGCTATACACATTAAGAGAAGAGAGGCCGGCCTTGGTAGCTCACACGTGTAATCTCAGCACTTGGGGAGGCCGAGGTGGGTGGATCACTTGAGCCCAGGAGTTTGAGACCAGACTGGGCAATGTGGCGAGAACCCGTCTCTATCTACAAACAAAAGAAAAAAAAAGGAAGAAAGAAAAGAGAGAAGAGAGACTGAGAACAGAAAGACAGGCCTAGACTTTCTTGCTTATCCCACCTACCAGAACTCTCATAATGGGACCTGCGCGCTGGGAGTAGTGGCTCACATCTGTAATCCCAGCACTTTGGCAGGCCAAGGTGGGCAGATCACCGAGGTCTGGAGTTCGAGACCAGTTTGACCAACAGGGAGAAATCCTGTTGAAAATACAAAATTAGCCAGGTGTGGTGGTGCGTGCCTGTAATCCCAGCTACTCGGGAGGCTGAGGCTGGAAAATCGCTTGAACCTGGGAAGTGGAGGTTGCAGTGAGCCAAGATTGTGCCATTGCACTCCATCTTGGGCAACAAGAGCAAAACTCTGTCTCAAAGAAAAAAAAAAAAAAAAAAGGCACCTGCAATATCTTAAATGTGAAGAATACAGGATTTGAACTAGATGATTTCTAAGGTCCCTCCATTTCTGAAATTCTGAGTTTGTAGTTTCAACCTAAAATGTTTCATAGTATGAGATTAATGCCACACTACTTATGGAAGCAAAATTATAGTTTTTGCCTACTTTAGAGAAAACATATTCTAAAGAAAGATAAAAATAAATTCAGACCATAACTCAGCATACACTGTAACATTTCTCATATAACACTTTCAGGAAAACGTTCTTCCATCTGAGACATTTCTGCCTAGCCTGTTGAATAAATTTTAAACCACTATTAAGAAAAAAAAAAACAACCACAAAACCCTGTCACAGGGAAATAAAATGGTGGAACTAGAAATGTTTATGCTGATATAACTATGAGATCCTTGATTATACAACACTGCTCAGTTAACCAGTCATCAAAAGGAGTTCCAGGCCAGGCAGTGGTGGCTCATGCCTGCTATCTCAGCACTTTGGGATGCCGAGGTGGGCACATCACCTGAGGTCAGGAGTTCGAGACCAGCCTGGCCAACAAGGTGAAACCCTGTCTCTACCAAAAATACAAAAATTAGCTGGGCATGGTGGTGCATGCCTGTAATCCCAGCT
>NW_012107141.1:5659399-5660314 GCF_000951045.1 Mandrillus leucophaeus
AACATGGCAAAACCCCATCTCTACTAAAAATATAAAAAATTTTCCGGGCATGGTGGTGCACGCCTGTAATCCCAGCTACTTGGGAGGCTGAGACAGGAGAATCGGTTGAACCCGAGAGGCGGAGGTTGCAGTGAGCCAGGATTGCACCATTGCACTCTGGCCTGGGCGACAAGAGTGAAACTCTGTCCCCTTCCCCCACCCCCGACAAAGCAATACACCACATAATGTGTACACGAAGAGGGATTGCTCCAAGTATAACCTCAGAATCAAAATGACTATAAATATGTATAATATGTATAATCAAAATGACTATAAATATGTATAATATAAGTATGGCCTTTGATAAGTTAAGTTCTCCTCCCTTATTTCCTCGAGAGAAATAGGGGATTGGACTAGATCAGGGGTACACATCTACGGCCCATTGACATTTCGGGAATTCAAAAAACTTCCTTATATTATGTGTAAAACTCTACCTCTGTATGCATTTATAAGGAAGTGGATTCACAACTTTTACCAGATTTTCAGTTTAAGGACTCAAGACAACAATATACAGTTATTCCATCTCACATTTTTTTAAAAAGTTAAAGTTTGGCCAGGCACAGTGGCTCACACCTGTACTACAAGCACTTTGGGAGGCCAAGGTGGGAGGACTGTTCATTGAGGCCAAGCGTTTTAGGCTGCAGTGAGCTATGATTGTGCCACTGCACTCCAGCCTGGAAAACAGCAAGATCCTGCCTCTTAAAAAACAAAAGATAAAAATTGGGAGGTCGAGGCAGAGGTATCACTTGAGGCCAAGAGTGTGAGACCAGTCTGAGCAATACAGTAAGACCCCATCTCCACAAAAAAACAAAAGCCACAAAAATTAGCTAGGCATGCTGGCACCCGCCTGTGGTCCCAGCTATTCAGGGGGCTAAG
>NW_012107141.1:5665304-5666232 GCF_000951045.1 Mandrillus leucophaeus
AAAAAAAAAAAAAAAAAAAGCTCCAAAGAAAAAAGCACTGCCTAGCTCCTATCCATTACTGAGTACATAGCAGGATTTCAGCAGTGGAGGCACATTCATGTCCCATAAAACAGATATGCAAGTATTCAACATGTTATTAAAAGCCTCTTAACACTTAACATAAGGAGACCTCGTCTCTACAGAAAGTAGTAAAAAAATTAGCCGGACATGGTGGCACGTGCCTATAGTCCCAGCTACTCAGGGGGCTGAGGTGGGAGGATTCCTTGAGCCCAGGAGGTCAAGGCTGCAGTTAGCCGTGATTGCGCCATCACACTCCAGCCTGGGTGACAAAGTGAGACCCTGACTCAAAAAATAAAAAAAATTAAGTAAAAGCCTCTTAACTGGGCCAGATGTAGTGTTTCACCCCTGTAATATCAGCACTTTGAGAGGTCAAGGGAGAGGATCACTTGAGACCAGGAGTTCAAGTACATCCTGGGCAACATAGTGAGACCCTGTCTCTACAAAACTTAAAAACAAACTAAGTCTCTTCATTGTATATACTGGCTTATGTACTTAATTTTTTTAAGAATCTGAGCAGTCCTATTATAGCAACTCTGACTTCCCAAAGAGTAACTTACTGTGAATTAAAGTGCGTCTTTCGTGTTTAAGATCACAGCTTTAATTGCCTATCTACTAAAAATACTTGTGTGAAGACAACTAAGTAAAAATACAGAACACAAAGCAGGCCAGGTGCGGAGGCTCACGCCTGTAACCCCAGCACTTTGGGAGGCCAAGGCGGGTGGGTCACCTGAGGTCAGGAGTTCAAGACTAGCCTGGCCAACATAGTGAAACCACATTTCTACTAAAAATACAAAAATTAGCTGGGTGTGGTGGTGTGCGCCTGTAATCCCAGCTACTTGGGAGGCTGAGACAGGAGAATCGGTTGAAC
>NW_012107141.1:5667387-5669502 GCF_000951045.1 Mandrillus leucophaeus
CCTACCTTGGAGCAAAGAAAGTAGGAGACAAGGCCAGGCGCAGTGGCTCATGCCTGTAATCCGAGCACTTTGAGAGGCTGAGGTGGGTGGATTACTCGAGGTCAGAAGTTCGAGATCAGCCCGGGTAACATGGCAAAACCCCATCTCTACTAAAAATATAAAAATTAGTGGCCAGGCATGCTGGCTCACACCTGTAATTCCAGCACTTTCGGAGGCCAAGGCGAGCAGATCACATGAGGTAAGTAAGGAGTTCAAGAGCAGCCTGGCCAACGGTGGCAAAACCCTATCTCTACTAAAAATACAAAAATTAGCTGGGAGTGGTGACACACGCCTGTAGTCCCAGCTACTTGGGAGGCTGAGGCAGGAAAATCACTTGACCCAGGAAGCAGAGGTTGCAGTGAGCCGAGATCCTGTCACTGCACTCCAGCCTGGGCAACAGAGTGAGACTCCGACTCAGAAAAAAAATTTTAAAAATTAGCTGGGTGTGGTGGCGGGTATCTGTAATCCCAGCTACTGGGGAGGCTGAGGCAGAAGAACTTCTTAAATCTGGGAGGCAGAGGTTGCAGTGAGCCAAGATCACACCACTGCTCTCCAGCCTGAGCAACAGGGTAAGACTCTCTCTCAAAAAAAAAAAAAAAAAAAAAAAAAAAAAAAAAAAAAAAGAGAGAGAGAGAGAGACAAATACTTGGGCAGGGGACATGACACCAGAGTATGAAAGACTGGAATGAAGAGGACTGATAATAGGTAGGCAAACAAAGCCACCCATCCTGTCAGCAGGAGAGGTACTATATGAGAACAGCTACTGCCTTATGCCTCAATTTGTAAAGAGTATATAAAAGAAAAAATTAGCCTTCGTCTAAGACAATTTTAAAGTGTCTGTTACTGAATCATTTAAGCCTAAAATTTTTAGGTTCTCATGGCAACCTAAATCATCCCACTGCGCATATTGTATATAAAGTGCATATTTAGAGGCTTAACTAGTAAACTCAAAATGTGACATATGTGCAATGTGGGCGACATTATTCTGGGAACCTTAACTTCAAAATCTTCCACATTTTATTCTGCAGCCCCAAAGATGATATAATAGAGTCAACTATGCAGAAGATGCAAGCTCAAGGAAGAAGAGGTACAAAGAACATAAACAGAAGCAAAGACATGAAAGACAAGAAGAAAATTCAGGCTCTCAGAAAAAAATTCTGAACATGGCTCTCTACCACTGTGAATCAACCTGTAAATGAAGGCTTAAAAAACAAGATTGCTACTGAGGACACATATCAACATAGCATTTAGGACATGCTTGAATGTGGGCCCAGGCAAAAGAGGACATAGTCACAGATCAGACACTTTGGTAAATGTGGCACTGACTCCACGGCAGTCTAGAAAGGACGGTGTTTCTCTTTTGCAGCAGCTCACAGAATATAGCTGTTTAGAATTAAGAAACAGTATCAGAGACAGAAGGATGGTTGTGAGACATGAAAACTGGGAGAGAGGACCAGATTTTAAGAGGAAGAAGGCTGGGTACATGCCTGTAATCCCAGTACTTTGGGAGGCCAAGGCAGGAAGATCGCTTGAGACCAGGAGTTTAAGACCAGCCTGGGCAATACAGGGGGACTCTGTCTCTACAAAAATGGAAAAAATTAGCCAGGCATGGTGGCATGTGCCTGTAGTGCCAGCTACTTGAGAAGTTGAGGTGGGAGGATCGCTTGAGCCCAGGAGGTCAAGGCTACAGTGAGCCACAATTAGGTCATTGTACTCCAAGCCTGGGCGACAAAGGAAGACCCTGTCTCAAAACAAAAAGCCCGGCATGGTAGCTCACATCTGTAATCCCAACACTTTGGGAGGCCGAGACGGATGGATCCCCTGAGGTCAGGAGTTCAAGACCACCCTGGCTAACTTGGCGAAACCCCATTTCTACTAAAAATACAAAAATTACTCAGGCGTGGTGGTAGATGACTGTAATCCTAGCTACTCGGGAAGCTGAGGCACAAGAATCACTTGAATCCGGGAGGTGGAGGTTGCAGGGAGCTGAGATCACGCCACTGCACTCCAGCTTAGGTACAGCAAGACTCTACCTCAAAAAAAAAAAAAAAAAAAAAAAAAAAAAAAAAAAAAAAA
>NW_012107141.1:5669552-5672124 GCF_000951045.1 Mandrillus leucophaeus
AAAAAAAAAAAGAAAAGAAAAAAACAGGCCAGGCGCGGTGGCTCACACCTGTAATCTCAGCACTTTGGTAGGCCGAGGTGGGTGGATCACGAGGTTAGGAGATAGAGACCATCCTGGCTAACATGGTGAAACCCCATCTCTACTAAAAATACAAAGCATTAGCTGGGTGTGGTAGCACTCGCCTGTAGTCCCAGCTACTCTGGAGGCTGAGACAGGAGAACTGCTTGAATCTGGGAGGCAGAGGTTGCAGTGAGCAGAGATCGCACCACTACACTCCAGCCTGAGCAACAGAGCGAGACTCCATCTCAAAAAACAAACAAACAATAAGACCCAAAATATTATTTTTGAACCCCAAACTCACTTTTGTATAGATATACCCACTCTAGAAACAATGACAAAAGCATTCGCAAAATGCACCACAAAAACACAAAATAACCTGCCTAGTTGGCTTCTGATTTTGCCTTAGAAGTATTTTTGAGGCCTATTCTGACATTCTTTAGCTCAAAATCATCTCCTTATATTAAGCACACTGTAAAGTACTTTAAACTCAATATAGCATTTATCATCATCTCTTCCCTCCCACCTGTTAAAGGACTAGCTTGTTCCAAATATGGCATTATCTTTTCAAAGTTCTAGGGTTTAGGCATGACATAATTCCTTTAAAGAATTATTTGTCTTGTCATGACTGACAAGCATGACTTAAATTGAGATAAACAGGCTACTGAAAAACATTCGGGAATTTTTCTGATTTACAACTGCTTTTTTTGTTTGTTTGTTTGTTTGTTTTGAGACAGTCTCACTCTGTCGCCCAGGCTGGAGTGCAGTGGTGCAATCTCTACTCACTGCAACCTCTGCCTCCTGGGTTCAAGCGATGCTCCTGCCTCAGCTGACTGAGTAGCTGGGACTACAGGTACCCACCACCAGGCCTGGCTAATTTTTGTATTTTTAGTAGAGACGGGGTTTCACCATGTTGGCCAGGCTGGTGTCAAACTCCTGACCTCAGGTGATCCACCCACCTTGGCCTCCCGAAGTGCTGGGATTACCGGCGTGAGCCACCGTGCCCGGCCTACAACTACTCTTTTATGATGAGAGAAAAAACAGTATATAGCTTTAAAATGGGAAATCCACATAAAACTATCCTCCATTTCAACACCAGTAGAGGGGCTTTTGCCATTAAACAAGTAACCTCCACCTGAGGAAAGAGGCAGATGCTGCCTGCACAGGATGCTATAGAAGGGATTCCTTCGATGGATAGAAAGTTTATCTGCATAACTTCTGTAAAGGTCCTTTGCTAACCTCAGAAACCGATTTCACATGAAAAGTAGAGGAGAGGTGAATCCAATGTGTGGGTAGAGACAACAGAACAGTGCAGGGAAAATTCCTGTTTCTATCTCTGTGTGAATTTAAGTAAGGCATTCCATGTCCCTCATTTTCAAAATGATAGGATTAAAGAAGAAAAAAAATCTGAAGTTTCTAACATTTTGAGCCTATGGCTTACTTTTGCTCCCTCCTAAGGCTGCCTGGGCCACCCACCACCTTCCCACTGCTGCACCTTACCATAATTAGGCAGTTTTTTAAAGCTTCTAATTAACGGAACACAGAAATTAAAACCTTAAAACTTTCTTTTCTATTTCTGGCTCATTGCAAATGTGCAACAGCATTTTATTAAGGAGTTGTTAATGCCACACAGTTCTTGCTATACTGGCTTTTCTTTGAACCTCAGTGACAGTTACACAGTGACAAGTTGTAAGCAAAGAGGCTGTTACCATGGGAACCCACTAGGATTCCTGGGGGTGGATCCAGAAGACTTTTTTTTTTGGTCACAGTATTTTTTTTTTTTTTTTTTTTGATGTTCTGGATCTGGCAATTCAGAAAGCTGATCTTATTCTTTCAGCAAGCTACCTTCAAGAAACAGTACCATACAATATACATTTCTGAAGAAATATTCGACCAAGCGCAGTGGCTCATGCCTGTAATACCAGCACTTTGGGAAGCCGAGGCGGGTGGATCATTTGAGGTCAGGAGTTCAAGACTAGCCTGGCCAACATGGTGAAACCCCGTTTCTACTAAAAATACAAAAATTGGCCAGGTGCAGTGGCTCATGCTTATAATCCCAGCACTTTGGGAGGCCAAGGCGGGCAGACTGCCTGAGCTCAGGAGTTCACAACCAGCCTGGGCAACACGGTGAAACCTCCTCTCTACTAAAATACAAAAAATTAGCCGGGCATGGTGGTGTATGCCTGTAGTCCCAGCTACTCGGGAGGCTGAGGGAGGAGAACTGCTTAAACCCCAGGAGGCGGAGGTAGCAGTGAGCCGAGATCACACCACTGCACTCCAGCCTGGGCTATAGAGCGAGACTCCATCTCAATAACAACAACAACAACAATAATAATACAAAAATTAGCTGAGCATGATGGCAGGCACCTGTAATCCCAGCTATTTGGGAGGCCAAGGCAGAAGCATCGCTTGAACCTAGGAGGCAGGGGTTACAGTGAGCTGAGATTGCTCAAGTGCGCTCCAGCCTGGGCAACAGAGCGAGACTCTATCACCAAAAAAAAAAAAAAAAAAAAAA
>NW_012107141.1:5673258-5679945 GCF_000951045.1 Mandrillus leucophaeus
TCCCAGCTACTTGGGAGGCTGAGGCAGGAGAATGGCGTGAACCCGGGAGGCGGAGTTTGAAGTGTGCCAAGATGGCGCCACTGCACTCCAGCCTGGGCAACAGAGTGAGACTCCGTCTCAAAAATAAATTTAATTAATTAAATTAAATTAAATTTTAAAAAGCCAAGGGAAGTAAAAGTTCAATCTCCAAGTATGCCTCCAAAACTGCGTTGTGTAGATAAATGTGATGTTAAATTACATTTAGGGAGATGAACTGACACTCCTAGCTAAATGTGTGTTGCCACTCAGTTCCCTGGAGACTCTTTCTGTTAGAAGATATCTTAAGAAAACAGATCGTTTACAAGTCTGATCTGTGGATCTGGTTTTTTCAGAAGTGGAACAGTCAGAATTAGGAAAAAAAAAATTTTTTTTTTCCCTAAGTCGGAAGCTTACTGGAAAAGGGTTAAATTAAGTCTTCCCACAGATCTAGCTTAGCCCAGAGCAAACTTATACCAGACAAATGAATATTAACAAAAACAGCACTTGATTTCACAGTAATAGTCTAGAACTTCAGCTACCCTACACCTGATCCATAATAATTTGAGCCAGAAAGTACCTGGCACAAATTTCAAGAGTATCCCTCACACTAATAATAACTACTGAAGCCTAAATATAAATTCCATTTAAATAAAATGTGTTAAAAACCAAACTCAGAACCAATTCATACAACAAATTCACAAACCAAAAGGAAAAAAAAATGGTTCTATGGAGATAAGATATACCATTAACTACAGTAGCCAATAGTTATCAAGACACTCCACAAAAATATTATGTCTTGGGCTGGGTGAGATGGCTTCATGCCTGCAATCCCAGTACTTTGGGAGGCCGAGGCAGGCGGATCACTTGAGTTCAGGAGTCTGAGACCAGCCTGACCAACATGGAGAAACTCCGTCTCTACTAAAACTAGAAAATTAGCCGGGTATGGTGGGGCATGCCTGTAATCCCAGCTACTCAGGAGGCTGAGGCAGGAGAATCGCTTGAACTCGGGAGGTAGAGGTTGCAGTGAGCCAAGGTTGTACCACTGCACTCCAGCCTGAGCAACAAGAGTGAAACTCCGTCTCAAAAAAAAAAAAAAAAATCATGTCTTGTTTTGCTATATTTACTCACCTAAGCTTTCCTGTAGCAGGCCCACAAGAGTTTTTTTTTTTCTTGAGACAGAGTCTTGCTCTGTCGCCCAGGCTGGAGTGCAGTGGTGCGATCTCAGCTCACTGCAACCTCCACCTCCTGGGTTCAAGTGATTCTCCTGCCTCAGCCTCCAGAGTAGCTGGGATTACAGGCGTGTGCCACCATGCCCGGCTAATTTTTTCTATTTTTAATAGAGACGGGGTTTCACTGTGTTAGCCAGGATGGTCTCAATCTCCTGACCTCATGATCCGCCCGCCTCAGCCTCCCAAGGTGCTAGGAATTATAGGCATGAGCCACCCACTGTACTCTGTGTAAGAGTTTGTTTTTAAATAGTTTCTGGCCAGCACGGCAGCTCACGCCTGTAATCCCAGCACTTTGGGAAGCTGAGGCAGGTGAATCACTTGAGGCCAGGAGTTTGAGACTAGCCTGGCCAGCATGGCCAAACCTCATCTCTACTAAAAACAGAAAAAAGATAGATAGATAGATTAGACAGACAGACAGACAGATAGACAGATAGTTTCCCAATGCTATCTATAACCCAAATTAGCTCAGTAAAGAGGTTTGCAAGCTTTTTTAAAAAAACTGCACTTATAGGCCAGGCGTGGTAGCTCATGCCTGAAATCTCAGTACTTTGGGAGGCCAAGCTGAGCAGATCACCGGAGGTCAGGTCAGGAATTAGAGGTCAGCCTAGCCAACATGGTGAAAACTCGTCACTACTAAAAAAATACAAAAATTACCTGGGCGTGGTGGTACACACCTGTAATCCCAGCTACTCGGGAGGCTGAGGCAGAGTTACTTGAACCTGGGAGGCGGGAGCTGCAGAGCTGAAAATGTGCCACTGCACTCCAGCCTGGGTGACAGAGTGAGACTCCATCTCAAAAAATAATAGTAATAAATAAAATCGCACTTGTAAATGTATGCAGAGGCTATTAAGCAGAAACAGCACACAATAAAAACAATGAATACATAATAAACATAATGTCTTTCCATAATTATTTCCCATAAACTTGAAAGAGGAAGTAGGAAGGACAAGCCCACAGTATAGTTTTGGCACGTAAGTTTAATATCAGACAGCCTAGAAACAAAAAGGAGAAAACAAGACATGAGAGGAGGCAAACTCTTGGATGCTTTATTCATTTTTACTAGTGGTTTACTATTTCCTCGATTTTATTTGGAAAAGCATGTCTTGGCCCAGAAAGGCAAGAGTGCAGACCGCCAGCAGTATCAGATTCTCCTTTTCTTATTTTCTGGAGCTATTGAAAACTGAGCCAAAATCAGAGTTGTCTAGGGGCCTTCTGAGTGTTCAGGCAATGTAAAATACAAGGTTTCTAGATCAGAGCTCCAAAAGGTTTTTACAGTACAAATCTTTTTTTTTTTTTTTTGGGACAGAGTCCCGCTCTGTCGCCCAGGCTAAAGTGCAGTGGCACCATCTTGGCTCAGTGCAGCCTCCACCTCTTGGATTCAAGCGATTCTCCTGCCTCAGCCTCCTGAGTAGCTGGGACTACAGGCACACACCACCACATTCAGCTAATTTTTGTATTTTTAGTAGAGACAGAGTTTCACCATGTTGGCCAGGATGGTCTCGATCTCCTCACCTCGTGATCCGCCTGACTCAGCCTCCCAATGTGCTGGGACTATAGGCGTAAGTCACCACGCCAGGCCTACAGTACGTTATCTTAACCATAATGTCTTTTGATGGAAAGCTGCTTATGCTTGTTTCCAGATAACTCCTTGGAGTTTTTAAAGTACTCCATCTTCAGAAGACAATGACTTAAATTCACAGAATTTCAATGTTAAGTCTTTTTCCTATTACTAATCCTTAATACTGAACTGTTCCAAAACATAAAATTAAAGTGCCATTTAACATGGAGTAGTCAACAAATAATTATCAGATATCTACTTTATGCAAGGCCCCAGTGCTTAGGTAAACTATAGACTGTAAAATTTCCTCTATGCACAGCATTGGGTTTAGCACAATACACACAACACATGAAGGCATAATCTTATTTTTATTTTTATTTTTTAAAGAAATGGGGTTTCACTTTTTTGCCCAGGCTGGCTGGAGTACAGTGGCACAATCATAGCTTTCTGTAACCTCCAACTCCTGGGCTCAAGGAGTTGAGTCCTGCCTCAGTCTCCCAAATAGCTAGGACTATAGGTGTGCCCCACCATGCCTGGCTAAATAATTTTTTTTTTTTTTGTAGAGACAGAGTCCCTGTATTTGCCTAGGCTGGTCTCAAACTCCTGGCCTCAAGCAATCCTCTTGCCTCAGCCTCCTAAAGTGCTGGTAATGCAGGCATGAGCTACCACGACTGGCCCATAATATTGTTTAGATATATTTGCAATCATCATTTGACCTCTGATATCAAATAATATCTTCTAGCTTTTTCTATCCTACATATCTATGTATGGAAGACAGAATGTTGATGTTGGCTGTGTACCAGGTTGCATATAAATCTCCATTTCAAAACTGGCTTGTCTCTTTTTAATTCCTGCTCATTAGTATTACAGGGAATTTTTACATTTCTCTGGAATAAAGTCTTTCAACCTAACAAACCAAAAGATCACAGGGAAAAAAAATCACGTTAGAAGCACTAAACTGTCTTTCACAGAGCTTCCCCCTCTCCCTCATTAACATTTCTCAAAGAGAAAAACACCACTGTGATGCTCCTCTCACAGATCATTCATGAAGTTACTGAGCTGGGACCAGACAGACTCCATCAACTGGGCACACAGCCACTCACCATTACCCTTTGTTTTAAGTCTCAACAGCCATTCAACCCACATTATTGTGTTCCACTCAAGCCCATCAACATTTTTTTAAGAGGAAACAATCAGGAAACTAAAACAAACGCCACTTAACTAGAAATGAAGAAAAGACTGAATCCATATGCCTCACAAACAAAAATTCTCTAAAACTGATGGCTCACTTTAAGTTTCCTATCTGAAATAGCAGTATTATTTTTAACAGGCTCATATTTCTAAAAAAAAACAAAAACAAAACAAACAAACAAAATAAACAAATAATCATAAAAAACTTGTTAAAAAAATAAACTCATAATCTTGATCTAGCAAAGCATTCTAAACACCAAGCGCAAATGCATATACTGAAGGAGTCAAGACCTCCAGCAGCCTTTTGCCTGGGGCTAAGGAGGGCATGGGGGTGGGCGGGAAGAGCACTCTTTCAAACGACTGGTGCGGTGGCTCAAGCCTGTAATCCCAGCACTTTGGGAGGCCAAGGAGGGCAGATCACCTAAGGTTGGGAGTTCGAGACCAGCCATAGCTAACATGGTGAAACCTCGTTTCTACTAAAAATACAAAAAAATCAGCCAGGCATGGTGGCGCACACCTGCAATTCTAGCTACTCAGGACTATTCTAAACTTCAAATTTTACAAGTGCTGTGCAGAGCTCTGTACTAAGTCTAACTCAAAGTTCTTTTGGCTGAAAATAACAGATAGCTTACACAAAAACTAGAACTAACTGAAAGAGTACTAGACCATCTCAAGAACTCCAAACAGGCCCACACCTGGAAAGTCTTTAGGCATCCAGATTTGTATTCTGCATGTGGATGGCTGCCCTCTCTCCAGAACTGCATTTCTAGTCTATGCTTCTTTCCAGATGAAATCTACTTACTTCTCCCTCCCTACGGAATGACCTTCACCGCTTCCACATGTATGAGCCTGAACTTGGCTGCATACCAGCATCTGACTTTATGTCCTGAGTTCTCTGAATGCAGGTGACAATTTGTATCCTAAAGACTTGAATCTCAGTTCCGATCTCAAATTCCTAGGACAAAGCGATTTGCCCAGCTTGGGCCAGGTGTCCGCCTCTGGTGCAATAAGGTATTATAAGAGGGGCTAGATCACAAGGTATAATTAGAGTAGGGACTATGTGCCTGAACCACTCCCCTAAAGTATATGCAATACACTAAGCAGCAAGGCAGTTTCCATCCTCAAAAAGCTTAAAATCTTGCTGAAATAATAAAATACATCAATAAAATACTAAATCAGGTATGGGAATGAATGGACAGGAAAAGCCTCATGAAAAAGGTTGGCTGTGCACTAAATGACAGATATTGAATCATGAGCAGGGAGGGGCTGAAAAGCATTCCTAAACAAGAAATGTGATATCTGCTCCCCTTGCTCTAGCCATCTAGGAAATATAGACCTAAGGGATAAATAATCTTTTACCACATAAACAGCTTCCAGTACAATATCCTTGTTGAAAGCCTACTATAAGGCTTAAAATGACTTTGAACACAAAGCAGTGCTGCTTCATCATGCAGTAATCACCCACTAGCTGACAAATGTCAAAGAGTTATGCATTTTCAAGCTGTCACCACCACCCTGACTTCCTTTCACTCCCCGGCCCCCACAAGACTCTTGCTCAGAGAGCACTCAAAATCAGGCAAGCAGGCTGGGCGCAGTGGCTCATGCCTGTAATCCCAGCACTTTGGGAGGCTGAGGTGGGTGCATCATGAGGTCAGGAGTTCAAGACCAGCCTGGCCAAGATGGTGAAACCCCATCTCTATTAAAAATACAAAAATTAGCCGGGCATGGTGGTGGGCGCCCATAATCCCAGCTGCTTGGGAGGCTGAGGCAGGGAGAATGACTTGAACTTAGGAGGCGGAGACTGCAGTGAGCCAAGATGGTGCCACTGGACTCCAGCCTTGGCGACAGAGAGACTCCGTCTCAAAACAAAAACAAAAACACACACAAAAAAACCCAACAAAACAAAACAAAAAACAGGCAAGCAGCCAGTAAATGGCACAGGTGTTTCTCACTGAAAATATCCCACCCAATCTAGCATGGTAAGTTAGCAGCAGCAACACCCAGATAGAATTCATCTGGGAAAGAAACACCAGCTGCGCTATGTGACTGCAGTGTGAGGGAAGGCGGCCGGAGCAGAAAAGTAGAATGTTTCCCATACACAAAAGCTAGAAGTACAAAGAAACTGGAAAAAGCCTACAGTAAATTATCTGTACAAAACAGAAATTAACAAAAACTTAACAGATGTCCAAATAATACTGGGTTAAAAAACACCGTCTACTCACAGTAGACTATTAGTCACCCCACATTATCACCAATATCATACATATTCACACAGTCTGCAAGAATATACCTCAATCTCAAAGGAAACAAAAAGGTAATAAAAGAACAAGAAGAAAGTGGTGACAGTTTCTAACTTAATGATTATTTTGCTGAAGAGCAGCAATGTTACTATGAAAATGGAAACTACTTGGCCAGGGGTGGAGGCTCACACTTGTAATCCCAGCACTTTGGGAGGCCAAGGCAGGCGGATCTCCTGAGGACAGGAGTTCGAGACCAGCCTGGCCAACATGGTGAAACTCCATCTCTACTTAAAATACAAAATTAGCTGGGCATGGTGGCGCATGCCTATAATCCCAGCTACTCGGGAGGCTGAGGCAAGAGAATCGTTTGAACCCAGGAGGCAGATGTTGCAATGAGCCGAGATCTCGCCACTGTACTCCAGCCTGGTGACAGGGCAAGACTGTCTCAAAA
>NW_012107141.1:5680805-5684195 GCF_000951045.1 Mandrillus leucophaeus
ACGCCTATAATCCCAGCACTTTGGGAGGCCGAGGTGGGCGGATCACGAGGTCAGGAGATCGAGACCATCCTGGCTAACACGGTGAAACCCCGTCTCTGCCAAAAATACAAAAAATTAGCCGGGCATGGTGGCGGGCGCCTGCAGTCCCAGCTACTCAGCAGGCTGAGGCAGGAGAATGGCATGAACCCAGGAGACGGAGCTTGCAGTAAGCCGAGATCGCGCCACTGCACTCCAGCCTGGGCGACAGAGCGAGACTACGTCTCAAAAAAAAAAAAAAAAAAATTATTCAACTCCATTTTGTCAAAGCTGAATGTAGCTATAAAAAGAAGAACTGGAGGTCATAAAGTTAGTGGAGAGTTCTTTCTAAAGCTGTGTCAGGCTGGGCGCGGTGGCTCACATCAATTTCAGCAGTTCTGGAGGACGAGGCAGGTGGATCATCTGAGATCAGGAGTTCGAGACCAGCCTGGCCAACATGGTGAAACCCCATCTCTACTAAAAATACAAAAATTAGCCAGGCATGGTGGCAGGTGCCTATAAACCCAGCTACTCAAGAGGTTGAGGCAGGAGAATCGTTTCAACACAGGAGGCGAAGGCTGCAGTGAGCTGAGATCGCACCGTTGCACTCCAGCTTGGGCAACAAGAATGAAACTGTCTCAAATAAATAAAGCCATATCTGCACCTATGAACATATCTAAAAATAGCACATCAAATTCGATTAAGTGAGATCCCTCAGGTATCAATGCAATCACTAAACAAAAACTCATCATTCTTGTTGATATTTTCTTTTTTTTTTTTTTTTTTGAGACAGGGTCTCCCTGTTGCCCAGGCTGGAGTGTAGTGGTGTGATCTCAGTTCACTGCAACCTCCACCTCCTGGATTCAAGCCATTCTTGTGCCTCAGCCACTTGAGGAGCTGGGATTACAGGCACGTACCACCACATCTGGCTAATTTTTGTATTTTTAGTAGAGACAGAGTTTCACCACGTTGGCCAGACTGGTCTCAAACTTCTGGCCTTATGTGATCTGCATGTCTTGGCCTCCCAAAGTGCTGGGATTACAGGCATGAGCCACCGTGCTCTGCTTTAGAAAATATCAAAAGGGATGGACTGTGTTCAGCTTTACAAAATATCAACAGGGCTGGGAACAGTGGCTCATACCTGTAATCCCAACACTTTGGGAAGCCAAGGCAGGGGGATCACTTGAGGACAGGAGTTCGAGACCAGGAGAGACCCCGTCTCTACAAATACTACAAAAATTAGCCAGGTGTAGTGGTGTGCACCTGTAGTCCCAGCTACTTGGAAAGCTGAGGCTGGAGGATCACTTGAGTCCAGGAGCTCCAGGCTATAATTGCACCACTGCACTCAAGTCTGGGCAACAAAGAGAGATTCTGTCTCTAATGGAAAAGAAGGCCAGCATGGTAGCTCATGCCTGTAATCCCAGCACTTTGGGAGGCTGAGGCAGGAGGATTGCTGGAGGCCAGCAGGTCAAGACCAGCCTGGGCAACATAGTGGGACCCCATCTCTACAAAAAATAAAATTAGCCAAGCGTGGTGTTGCGTACCTATAGTCCCAGCTACTTGGGAGGCTGAGGTGGGGAAGGATCACTGAGGCCTGGGAGGTTGAGGCTACAGGGAGCCACAATAACGCCACTGCACTCCAGCCTGAGTGACACAATGAGACCTTGTCTCAGAAAACAACGGCAGACCAAAAAAGCCCAAAACTTTACAAATCTGGAACTTAATGAAGTGTAAAATAAACAAATACATACTCATGGCCTCCACAGCACAGCAGAGGTTAAAAAATAACTATAGAATTCCATAAAGAAACCTCCACTTTAAGAAGATTCTAAGCCAATTCTACGACAAGGTCAAAGTTATTTTACAAAGGTCTCATCAAGGAAACTGTCTTCAAGGCAGGCATAATGTTGCCCTCCTGTAATCAATCCCAACCACTCAGGAGGCTGAGGCAGGAGGACTGCTTGAGCCCAAGAGTTTGCACCAGTCTGGGCTATATAGTGGACCCGCGGATCCCTGTCCCCACCCCATCTCTAAAAAAAAAAAAAGAATGAAAGAAAGCTGTTTTTGGCAAATAAGGACTCTTGATACAATACAGTTTACAAAGCAAATAGCTAAAACTGATTAAGTCTTAAATCTGCATTACAACTCTAAATATTAGAGCCCTCCTCCCCGCCTGAACTCGTCACTTTAAACTACAAAGAGACCCAGGTGTCCCCTATTACAAATCCAATATATTCATTTATAATTTTCAGTTTTCTTTGAACGCAGAAGCCTCCCAACACTAGATTCTCACATAAAGTAGAAACAGTGAATATGAAATCCAGGAAACCGTATTACCCAAGTATTCCACAAGGAACAATGCCCTGTTTAGCAAAGCATTTCAGACACACAAATCTCATCCCTCAAGCCACAACAGACACAAGAAAATGCAAAACAAAACACACTCATAAAAGGAAACAAAAGGAACATTGACATACTAGGTACTGCTCATCTACGTATGGCACTGCTAGGCATTTCACCTGTGTTACTTATTTCATTTGGCTGAAACGCATTACTGACCCAAGAGACAAGTGAATGGTATGCCCATTTTACACACGGAAAAAGAAACAGCATTATCAATACTGTATCAGGCACTGTTTGGTGCCTAGCATAAGTTACTTCAATTATTCCTCACATTACTATTCTGAGTTGGTATCTCCACTTTAAAGATAGGAAAACACGCCCAGAAATGTTAAACTGGTGGTACCCTAAATCCATTGTCCCAAGCTGTCCGTTATCCTTACCAGGCTGCGCTTATAAAGCCCATTCAAGTCACACCATCCTTTCAAACCATTTCCATTTTCAGGATTCCACAATCAAAGAATCAACTCTCAATTACAGAAAGACTTAATTCTCCAGATTTTCATCAAAATTTTCTTATTTCTATTCTACTTGCCTTTTGACCATTTCAGTGTACTGTAACCCTAGTATACGTGTTCTAGTAACTATAGCATTATATTAATAGCAATCAACTTTGGGAGGCTGAGGAGGGCAGATCACCTGAGGTCAGGAGTTTGAGACCAGCCTGATCAACATGGAGAAACCCCATCACTACTAAAAATACAAAATTGGCCAGGTGTGGTGGCACATACCTGTAATCCCAGCTACACGGAAGGCTGAGGCAGGAAAATCGCTTGAGCCCAGGAGGTGGAGGTTGCAGTGAGCTGAGATGGTGCCACTGCACTCCCGCCTCGGCAACAAGAGTGACACTCAGTCTCAAAAAAGAAAAAAAAAAAATCAAAAATCAAAGAATAGGCCAGACATAGTGGCTCATGCCTGTAATCACAATACTCTGGGAGGCCCAGGCAGGCAGATAACTTGAGGTCAGGAGTTCGA
>NW_012107141.1:5684245-5686975 GCF_000951045.1 Mandrillus leucophaeus
AGGTGGGGAAGGATCACTGAGGCCTGGGAGGTTGAGGCTACAGGGAGCCACAATAACGCCACTGCACTCCAGCCTGAGTGACACAATGAGACCTTGTCTCAGAAAACAACGGCAGACCAAAAAAGCCCAAAACTTTACAAATCTGGAACTTAATGAAGTGTAAAATAAACAAATACATACTCATGGCCTCCACAGCACAGCAGAGGTTAAAAAATAACTATAGAATTCCATAAAGAAACCTCCACTTTAAGAAGATTCTAAGCCAATTCTACGACAAGGTCAAAGTTATTTTACAAAGGTCTCATCAAGGAAACTGTCTTCAAGGCAGGCATAATGTTGCCCTCCTGTAATCAATCCCAACCACTCAGGAGGCTGAGGCAGGAGGACTGCTTGAGCCCAAGAGTTTGCACCAGTCTGGGCTATATAGTGGACCCGCGGATCCCTGTCCCCACCCCATCTCTAAAAAAAAAAAAAGAATGAAAGAAAGCTGTTTTTGGCAAATAAGGACTCTTGATACAATACAGTTTACAAAGCAAATAGCTAAAACTGATTAAGTCTTAAATCTGCATTACAACTCTAAATATTAGAGCCCTCCTCCCCGCCTGAACTCGTCACTTTAAACTACAAAGAGACCCAGGTGTCCCCTATTACAAATCCAATATATTCATTTATAATTTTCAGTTTTCTTTGAACGCAGAAGCCTCCCAACACTAGATTCTCACATAAAGTAGAAACAGTGAATATGAAATCCAGGAAACCGTATTACCCAAGTATTCCACAAGGAACAATGCCCTGTTTAGCAAAGCATTTCAGACACACAAATCTCATCCCTCAAGCCACAACAGACACAAGAAAATGCAAAACAAAACACACTCATAAAAGGAAACAAAAGGAACATTGACATACTAGGTACTGCTCATCTACGTATGGCACTGCTAGGCATTTCACCTGTGTTACTTATTTCATTTGGCTGAAACGCATTACTGACCCAAGAGACAAGTGAATGGTATGCCCATTTTACACACGGAAAAAGAAACAGCATTATCAATACTGTATCAGGCACTGTTTGGTGCCTAGCATAAGTTACTTCAATTATTCCTCACATTACTATTCTGAGTTGGTATCTCCACTTTAAAGATAGGAAAACACGCCCAGAAATGTTAAACTGGTGGTACCCTAAATCCATTGTCCCAAGCTGTCCGTTATCCTTACCAGGCTGCGCTTATAAAGCCCATTCAAGTCACACCATCCTTTCAAACCATTTCCATTTTCAGGATTCCACAATCAAAGAATCAACTCTCAATTACAGAAAGACTTAATTCTCCAGATTTTCATCAAAATTTTCTTATTTCTATTCTACTTGCCTTTTGACCATTTCAGTGTACTGTAACCCTAGTATACGTGTTCTAGTAACTATAGCATTATATTAATAGCAATCAACTTTGGGAGGCTGAGGAGGGCAGATCACCTGAGGTCAGGAGTTTGAGACCAGCCTGATCAACATGGAGAAACCCCATCACTACTAAAAATACAAAATTGGCCAGGTGTGGTGGCACATACCTGTAATCCCAGCTACACGGAAGGCTGAGGCAGGAAAATCGCTTGAGCCCAGGAGGTGGAGGTTGCAGTGAGCTGAGATGGTGCCACTGCACTCCCGCCTCGGCAACAAGAGTGACACTCAGTCTCAAAAAAGAAAAAAAAAAAATCAAAAATCAAAGAATAGGCCAGACATAGTGGCTCATGCCTGTAATCACAATACTCTGGGAGGCCCAGGCAGGCAGATAACTTGAGGTCAGGAGTTCGAGATCTGCCTGGCCAAGCACGGCCAACGTGGCGAAATCCCATCTCTAATAAAAATACAAAAATTAAGGCCGGGTGGAGCAGTTCACGCCTGTAATCCCAGCACTTTGGGAGGCCGAGGTGGGCAGATCACCTGAAGTCGGGAATTTGAGATCAGCCTGACCAACATGGAGAAACTCCGTCTCTACTAAAAATACAAAACTCAGCCGGACGTGGTGGCGGGCACCTATAATCCCAGCTACTTGAGAGGCTGAGGCATGAGAATTGCTTGAATCCCTCCAGGCAGAGGTTGCAGTGAGCTGAGATTGAACCACTGCACGCTAGGCTGGGTGACAGAGCAAGACTCCATTTCAAAAATAAATAAATAAATAAATAAATATTGACCTTCATTCAGAGCCATAAAGTCTCCAATACCCATTATTAAGAGGTAAATAATAAGTTATTAAGAGGTTATTAAGATGTTAATAGTAAGGAACATATTGTTAATAATGAGCATTATTAAGAGATTAATAACAAAGAGCAAATCTGAAGTCTTAAAGCATAAAGTTTGCCCAGCTGCCAGAGACCTTTTTTCTATTTCTTCTTTTTTTTATACGAAAAGTTTTACAAAATTTGTACAAAAATACAATAATTTTTGTATTTTTTGTAGAGATGAGGTCTAGCTATGTTGCCCAGGCTGGTCTCAAGCTCCTGGGCTCAAGCAATCCACCTGCCTCAGTCTTCCAAAAGTGCTGGGATTACACACATGCACCACCATGCCCAGTCCCTCTCATATATATATATAAATTTTTTTCTGAGATGGAGTCTCACACTCTCACTCAGGCTGGAGTGCAGTGGCGCCATCTCAGCTCACTGCAAGCTCCGCCTCCTGGGTTCACGCCATTCTCCTGCCTCAGCCTCCCGGGTAGCTGGGACTACAGGCGCCCGCCA
>NW_012107141.1:5687615-5694007 GCF_000951045.1 Mandrillus leucophaeus
GTGCCTGGCACCTATGAATATCTCTGAAATGTTCATACCCGAAAGTATTAGCCTAACTAGGCCATTAATGGCAGATTTACAAATTTATCTGTGCACAACATACAATACCTAGAAATTGATCCACCTAACAAAGTCATTCATATATTATAGGTATAAAGCAAAGGCAGGAACTTGTCAATTCTTAACCTCTCCAAGTGATATTTTTCAGTACACATTATTTGAAAATGCTGTGCCGGGCACGGTGGCTCACGCCTGTAATCCCAGCACTTTGGGAGGCTGAGGTGGGCGGATCACCTGAGGTCGGGAGTTCAAGACCAGCTTGATCAACATGGAGAAACCCCCGTCTCTACTAAAAATACAAAGAATTAGCTGGGGGTGGTGGCATATGCCTGTAATCCCAGCTACTTGGGAGGCTGAGGCAGGAGAATCGCTTGAACCCAGGAGGTGGAGGTTGCAGTGAGCCAAGATTGCACCATTGCACTTAACCCTGGGCAACAAGAGCGAAACTCTGTCTCCAAAAAGAAAAAAAGAAAAAAGAAAATGCTGTACATTCAAAGACAGGAAAATCTGAGTAGATTAGAAATTTTAAATACTATACACAGTGATTCAGATTATCGCTATAGACTACTTTATTATACATGCTGACATATGTGTATTTTCAAGAAGTTTGAATATGTCAGTAGACATCTCTCTTGTGATTGGCAATCCACATGAAGAGCATGAATTATAATCAATTAAACCTTTATAGAACTCCAACAGAGGACAGCAAAATAAAGGAGACATTCCTGACCTCAAGAAGTAGAGGAACACAGCCATAAAAGGAAATCAGGGCTGGGCACGGTGGTTCATGCCTGTAATCCCAGCAATTTGGGAGGCCAAGGCGCGTGGATCACCTGAAGTCAGGAGTTTGAGACCAGCCTGGCCAAAATGGTGAAATCCCATCTCTACTAAAAATACAAAATTAGCCAGGCTAGGTGGTTCATGCCTGTAGTCCCAGCTACTTAGAAGGCTGAGGCAGCTTGAACTCGGGAGGCGGAGGTTGCAGTGAGCTGAGATCGCGCCACTGCACTCCAGCCTGGACGATAAGAGTGAAACTCCATCTCAAAAAAAAAAAAAAAGGAAATTAGGTCCTGATGCATACTACAAAATGACGCATGGACCTTGAAAACAACATGCTAAGTGAAATAAGCTAGACACAAAAAGCCAAGTATTACATGATTCCAGTTACATGAAATATCTAGAATAAGCAAATTCACAGACACAAAGATAGATTAGAGGCTACAAGAGGCAGGGGTGAAGGGAAAATTGAGAGTTATTGCTTAATGGTTACAGAGGTTCTGTTTAGGGTGATGAAAACATTTTGGAAAGATCACAGTGATGATTGCACAACATCTCAATGTAATTAATGTCACTAAATTACACACTTAAAAAGGGTTAAAACGGGCTGGGCGCAGTGGCTCATGTCTGTAATCCCAACACTTTGGGAGGCCAAGGCAGGTGGATCACGAAGTCAGGAGTTCAAGACCAGCCTGGCCAAGATGGTGAAACCCCGTCTCTACTAAAAACACAAAAATTAGCCAGGCACGGTGGCAGGAACCTGTAATCCCAGCTACTAGGAAGGCTAAGGCAGAAGAATCGCTTGAACCAGGGCAGCAGAGATTGCAGTGAGCCAAGATCGAGTCACTGTACTCTAGTCTGGGCGAAAGAGTGAGACTCCGTCTTAAAGAAAAGAGGAAAAAAAAAAAGGTTAAAACAACCTAAATGTAAGACCTAAAACTATAAAACTCTTAGAAGAAAATATAGGGGAAAAACTTCATGATACTGGATTTGACAATGATTTCATGGATATGACACCAAAAGCACAGGCAACAAAACCAGAAATAAACAAACAGGACTATATCAAACATGAAATATTTTGTGTATCAAAGCATACAATCAACAAAGTGAAAAGACAAATTACGGAATGGGAGAAAATATCTGCAAATCATCTATCTAATAAGGGGTTAATATCCAGAAAATAGAGGCTGGGTGTGGTGGCTCACACCTGTAATCCCAGTACTTTGGGAGGTTGAGGTGGGCGGATCCCCTGAGATCGGGAGTTCAAGACCAGCCTGGCCAACATGGTGAAACTCCCTCTCTACTAAAAATACAAAAATTAGCCAGGCATGGTAGCACATGACTGTAGTCCCAGCTACTCAGGAGGCTGAGGCAGGAGAATCGCTTGAACCCAGCGGGTAGAGGCTGCAGTGAGCAGAGATCACGCTACTGCACTCCAGCCTGGGCAACAGAGCGAGACTCCGTCTCAAAAAAAAAATCCAGGAAATATAAAGAACGTCTATAATTCAACAATACAAAAACCAAAAAACTTGATTAAAAACTGGGAAATGGCCTTGAACAGACATTTCTCCAAAGATAATATATAAATGGCCAAGTATACAAAAAGATGCTCAACATCACTAGTCAGCAGAGAAATACAAATAAAAACTACCACAGTGAGGTGTCTCACCCATTAAGATGGCCACCAAAAAAAAAAAAAAAAAAAGATTGGTGAGGATGTGGAGAAACTGGAACCCTTGGGTACTACTGGTGAGACTGTAAAATGGTGCAACTTCTATAGAAAGCAGTATAGGGGTTCTTAAACAAATAAAAATAAAAAAAACTATTCCAGTGGACTGCATTCTTTCAAAATAATAAAAATTAAAAACAGAATGATCACTTGATCCAGCAATCCCACTTTGGAGTATATATCCAAAACAAATGATACTGTTCCAGAGGCTGGAATACCTATTTGCGCACACAGTCACAGCAGCACTATTCACAATAGCCAGGAGGTAGCTGCAACCCAAAAGTCCATTAGTGGATGCAGTCCATAAACATGATATATATATACACAATGAAGTATTAGCCTTAAAAAGGAAATAAATCCGGTCACATAGTACAACATGGATGAGTCTTCAGGACATTACACTAAGTGAAATAAGTCTGTCACAAAAACCAGACATGGTATGATTCCACTTACATGATGTTATCTAAAGTGGTCAAAATCCTAGAAACACAAATAATGGTGGTTACCAGGGGCTAGTGGGAAGGGGAAAAGGGAAGCTGTTGCCTAACAGGTATAGTTTTAGATATGCAAAATGAAAAACTCACAGATCTGTTTTCCAACAGTGTGAATGTACTTAACGTCACAGAACACTTAAAAATGACTAAGTTAGTAAATGTTGTCTTTTTTTTTTTTTTTGATACAGAATCTTGCCTTGTCGCCCAGGCTGGAGTGCAGTGGCGCAATCTCAGCTCCCAGCAACCTCCACCTCCCAGGTTCAAGCGATTCTCCTGCCTCAGCCTCCCAAGTAGCTGGGACTACAGGCACATGCCACAGCACCTGGCTAATTTTTGTATTTTTAGTATAGACGGGGTTTCACCATATTGGCCAGCTGGTTTCGAACTCCTGACCTCGTGATCCGCCCGCCTCGGCCTCTCAAAGTGCCGGGATTACAGGCGTGAGCCACCGCGCCCAGCCAATTTTGTGTTTTTAACCACAATTTTAACATGTAGGCCAGGCTCAGTGGCTCACATCTTTATTCAGAAGTTCAAAACCAGCCTGGGCAAAACAGTGACACCCTGTCTCTACATAAATAAATAAATAAATAAATAAATAAAGGCCAGGCATGGTAGTTCACGCCTATAATCCCAGTACTTTGGGAGGCTGAGATGGGCAAATCACCTGAGGTCAGGAGTTCTAGATGGGCCTGGCCAACATGGTGAAACCCCATCTCTACTAAAAATACAAAAACTATCTGGGCGCAGTGGCAAGTGCCTGTAATACCAGCTATCCAGGAGGCTGAGGCAGGAGAATTGCTTGAGCCCGGCGGGCAGGGTTGCAGTGAGCTGAGATCACACCACTGCACTCCAGTATGAGTGACAGAGTAAGACTCCATGGCGGGGTCGGGGCTGGGGGGTTGGGACTGGACCCACATCACAAAACTGTGACTAGGATAAGCCTGTTTTGTGAAAATAGGCATTTCTATAGCATATAAAAATGATGGGCAAGATAAAGACCCAATATTTAACAATCATCTCTGAGTGGTGGCACTATGGGTGAGTTTCTTCCTTTTTTGACTTATATGTATTTTTTATAATGAATCTGTAACTTCTGTATTAAGAAAAATACATGGAAATCTTTAGAAAAATAAATCATTTTGGCTAAAAACTTCACTGTCTGCCTATTACATCATGGGTATTTCACCATATTACAGAAGCTGAACTAATACCATGTGAGACAGATGCTGTTTCTTTCATTTTGCAGGTGAGAATAAACTGAGGAGCAGAACAGTTGAGTGACTTGCCAAGGTTGTATAACTAGTAAATGACAGAGCAAGCATTACAATCCAGGCCTATTTCTAACTTCAAGTCAGGGTCCTTTCCCATTTCATTACATCTCAAAGGGTAGACTGCATTATTATACTCATGATATTGTTTAAAAAAAAAACATAACCTTGGGCAAGTAAGTCACTTAACTTCTAGGGCCCTCAGTTTCTTCATCCAAAAAATGAACGGGTTCTAGAAAAGATATTCCATCTCTAACAGCCCCTCCTGCTAGTGGATCTTAAGTCTAGATAGCACAATCTTTAAAGGAAACGCTGGGTTTTCTTTTCTTTAAAGGGATCAGAATGAATGGCTGAATAGAAGTTGAGGTCTATGCTCTGGGCCTAAGGTCATTCTTAATGGAAACAGGTGGTGGACTGTCATGAGAAAAGAACCACTAGGGGAACCATAACCTTCCTGGTTAAAGCAACAGCTGAAAGCTCCAGCTTTGCTTTACCAACAGTGCTGCTTTAATCTTGGCTAACTCATCATCAGAAACCACATACTAGGGAAGTAAAGCCAGAAGAATACAAAAATTAGCATGAGAAGAAAATCACCGTAGCAACAGTTTGTGCACGCTATAGTAATCCCATGATTTTCTAAGTGGACTCATTAATGCTAAAACAGAAAGGGTGATTCTATATGGAGACGCCTTCATTCTCACCAAGGATTAATGGAGAGGCTGAAACTTCCATAGCACTTAGAAGCTACACTTGTGGGCAAGTGGAAAGCATGCAATTAAAGCCTTCCCAATTCACGGGTAATCAAAGACAGTGAAAAGACCTTCAAAAGGTGAAGTTCCGGTCGGTCAGACGCGGTGGCTCACGCCTGTACTCCCAGCACTTTGGGAGGCGGGTGGATCACCCGAGGTCAGGAGTTCGGGAACATCCAGCCTGATCAACATGGTGAAACCCCGTCTCTACTAAAAATACAAAAATTAGCCGGGAGTGGTGGCGCATGCCTGTAATCCCAGCTACTTGGGAGGTTGAGGCAAGAGAATCGCTTGAACCTGGGGAGGTTGCAGCGAGCCGAGATCGCGCCACTGCACTCCAGCCTAAGCAACAAGGGCGAAACTCCGTCTTAACAACAACAACAAAAAAAATGAAGTTCCTGTAAAAGATTGAGTATTCGCAACCTCTTACACTGCACACATTATAAAGCATTTCATGCTCCTTAAAAATGTTATACAGTCTTTTTACTCGAAGGTAATAAACCTACAGCTCTCTCCTGGCGAGAAAGAGATTCCATTTTGCGGAAACAGATTCCAATCCAAATCTCACCACATTACCCTCAACTATGGGTATGAGCCTAAACCAATGAGAAGCTCCTTGGTGCATGTGCAATGGTCTCCGAGAACTAAAACAACATCCTGCCCGAAGGACCACAACCAAGACACCACCGGTTTTAAATTCAAAGCCTGTTCCCTAGCGAAGAAAGCGCTTTAATGTGTTCCCCGCGCTCCCGGGTGCGAGATTCCTGCCCAGCTACTAGGCCACGACAGGGTGAGCACCTGATGTGGGGGGAGGGCAAGCCAAGGCCCTAGCGGATCTGGGGCGAGAAACGAGGGGCTCTCGAGGCTCCAGAAAAGCGCTGCCTTTTAGGGGCGGAGACCCTTCGGTACCCACAGGGGTGAACACCAAGAACACGTGAGGCGACAGGGGCAGAGATGGGGTGTCCCGGGCAGGAAGCCTGGGTCCAGCACGGCAGCCAGAAAGAGGAGGAAAACGGAGCTGGCACTGGGTAGGCAACGAGGCCTTTGAGCCCAAAGGGTGAAGGTAAAGGGCGCGGGGAGAAGAAGCAAGGCCACGAGGAGGGCGGGTCTCCCAGGGCGCGGGGGCACGCGCCGGGCAAGCCCGACAGGACCCGGGGAGCCTGGGACCCCGACATGCAGGAGGAGATCGCAGCCCTGCCCCAGGACGCAGAGAACGAGGACTTTGAGCCCAAAGGGTGAAGGTAAAGGGCGCGGGGAGAAGAAGCAAGGCCACGAGGAGGGCGGGTCTCCCAGGGCGCGGGGGCACGCGCCGGGC
>NW_012107141.1:5694267-5698585 GCF_000951045.1 Mandrillus leucophaeus
GACGGAGTCTCGCTCTGTTGCCCATGCTGGAGTGCAGTGGCACCACCTTGGCTCACTGCAACCTCTGGGCGGAGGAGGAGGGGGAGCGCGACGAAGGGGAACGTATCACCGCGGTGCCGCCCGCAGCGCAGATGCGAGCGGAGCGCGGCGTAGGGGCGGGCCGAGCGCCGGGCACTGCAGCGCCCCCTCGGGCTGGGAAGTGGAGGAGCTGCCGCGCCTAAGCCCCTGGGGCCGCGGGCGGAGCCCTCAGCCGAGGGAGCTGCTGGGGCACATCTCTTTGTCTCCGAGGCCTACTGGAGGGAAGAGCCAGGCCTGGGAATCCAGTTCTTGACTCCGCCCACCGCACCCACAGGAGCTCTAGATGACCCTGGTGGGCAAGGAGGCACCCCTACTGGGCACTGAGTAGGAGCATAATAAGATATTTGTTGAATAAATGGATGAATGAAGGAGTGACTGGTGCTTGGCCAGCGTTGGGCACATGGCACGCCCCTTTTTGCCCCAACAGATAAGCAACAGCATCCAGGCCTTCCTTCTTTGCTGGGATGTGGATATGTGTGTTCCAAGTGCAGGGAGTGCCTTTTAGCAAGATAGTCAGTGTGAACGCACAACCTGGCAACGATCGCTGCGACATCAGGAAGTTCACAAAGATTCTATTAGGAGACCGATTGCTCAGCCATAACCTGCTTTTCCCAGAAAAAAGAAATGTATATATATTTTCTTAACAACTCAGGTTAGGTCTTTAAAGACTTCCTCCCGAGTTACTCAGGAATCCCTGGGTGTAGATGGAACGCAAGCAGTACAATTTGTTGTTGTTGTTTGAGCCAATGTTTATTACGTAGGTTCCAGACCTTGCGAGGCAGTTAAATGCAGGTTAACAAAACTTTGTTCTGGAAGCTTTTGGCCCCATCAACATGCAAATAACTCATGGGATGGTTTATCTGTAACATCATCTGGCTTCCCAGAGAATATAGTTTTTATACCCACAAATACTGATTATATCCTACCTTACCACAAACAAGTGGGCTTCCAAGCAGAAGCCTCAAGGCCTCAAGGGTTTTCCTCTGTCGCCTTTGGAGGGAAAAAAAAACTAACCACAGTTTTTCTGGTACCGTTTAGTCCTTAAATTGTACACGATCATATTCCCTAATTGTACTGGGTAGTTTTATATACATTCATAATGCTGATAATATGATCTTGTTCTTGTTAATAGTTTCATGTGTAATTGACTGAAAACATTCTGTATTTATAGACCATTATAGCTTACAGAATGTTGTCAAAAATGTTACCATATATTTCCTCCTATAGGTTATAGAAATGTTTCAAGCAGAGAATCTGTCTCCTTTTGTGCTCCATAGAATCATGTGGATATCCACATGGCTCACTTCCTCATCTCCTTCAGACTTTGACTTAAGTGTCACCTTCTTAGTCCACTTTTCCCTGAGCACCCTATTTTACATTGCTCACATGCATGGCATACGTATGCACACTATGCACACACATACACACACCTCCATGCTTTCAATCCCACTTTCATTTTTATCCAAAACACTTATCATTATCTAACACAGTTTTGTTTTGTTTTTTTGGGTTGGTTTTTTTTTTTTTTTTGAGACAGTCTTGCTCTTGTCACCCAGGCTGGAGTGCAGTGGTGCAATCTCGGCTCACTGCAACATCCACCTCCCAGGTTCAAGCAATTTTCCTGCCTCAGCCTCCCAAGTAGCTTACAGGCGCCCGCCACCACGCCTGACTAATTTTTGTATTCTTAGTGGAGACAGGGTTTCACCATGTTGGCCAGGCTGGACTCAAACTCCTGACTGCAAGTGTTCTGCCTGCCTCTGCCTCTCAAAGTGCTGGGATTACAGGTGTGAGCCACTGCACCTGGCCTCACAGTATATTTTGTACTTACGTATTTTACTTGTTTTATTGACAGTAGCCCAGAAGGTAAACCAAAAGGTAAACTTCATGAGGATAGAGGTTTTGTCTGTTTTATTTCACTGCTCTATCCTCAGGGCCTTGATAATGCCTAATCCATAGCACATGCTGAATAAATATTGTTGACTTAATTAATAGGTATATCTAAGTGCCAGGTATGGAAAACGAATGAAATGTTCAGCCTTTAGAAGCTTCTTGGAACCTGTCCATGAGCTAAATAAGGACAGGCACCACGCCCATCTTGTTATATCTCCAGTGCTTTTCACAGTATCTGACTCAATAAATATTTCTTGAAGAGCAACTAGAAACTTTTCCATACCCATCTTGTTATTCTCCTAATATCGCCGTTGCTTTTCATTGTATCTAACTCAATAGATACTTCTTGAAGAGCAACCAGAAGCTTTTTCCTATTCTATCTGCACCTTGACTTAGGGCTCCCATTTGCAAGGGAGGAACTTGCAAGGTATTAATATCACTCTTGCATTGAGTTACCGAGGAAGGCCACAGCCTGTTAGCCCAAGGTTGGGGGGAAGAACAATTACATGAACGCAAATAGATTTTGTAACTTCAAAAGGTTTCAGCAGCATAGACAAAATGCTAAACAGTCCAAATACAAAAAAAAAAAAAAAAAAAAAGCCTAGTGTGAGATTTAACAGTATGTAAAGCTTCCTGTTTCATGTTTTGCCTTACAAATAGATTACGATTTATTTTTTAAAAAAGCCAGTGTTGGCCAGGCGCAGTAGCTCATGCCTGTAATCCTAGCACTTGGGGAGGCCGAGGCAGATGGATTACCTGAGGTCAGGAGTTCAAGACCAGCCTGGCCAACGTGGCAAAACCGTGTCTCTACTGAAAAATACAAACATCAGCCGGGCATGATGGCAGGTGCCTGTAGTTCCAGCTACTCGGGAGGCTGAGAAAGAATCGCTTGAACTTGGGATATGGTGGTTGCAGTGAGTCGAGATCGAACCACTGCACTCCAGCCTGGGCGACAGAGCAAGACTCCGTCTCAAAAAAAAAAAAAAAAAAAAAAAAATAGCCAGTGTTAGTAAGAGTGCAGAGAAATAGACTTCTCCAAGTGGTGGAGGGAGTAAAGTTCAGGTAATCTGCCTAGAGGAATCTGAACTTTTACATACCTTTCTAGGAATTTATCCTAAGGAAAGATTCATGGATAATGGCAGAGACTGTAACATGTTTTATTTTTTATTTTTATTTTTCTAGACACAGGGTCTTGCTCTGTCACCCAGCCTGGAGTGTAGTGGTGCTATCATAGCCACTGCAACCTTGAACTCCTGGGTTCAAGCGATCCTTCCACCTGAGCCTTGTGAGTAGCTGAGATCACAGGTGTGTGCCACCATGTCCAACTAATTTTTTTTCTTTTGTAGAGACAGGGGTCTCACTATGTTGCCCAGGCTGGTCTCAAACTCTTGAGCTCAAGCGACCCTCCCCACTCAGCCTTCCAAAGTTTTGGGAAAACAGGTGTGAGCCATGACACCTGGCCATAACATTGTTTAAACAGCATAAAATTTGATATAAAAGGAGATTGATAAATTATAGTTCATTCATAGCCATATAACAATAGAGAAATAATTATAGAGGAAATGATGATAGCCAGGCATGATGGCTTACTCCCATAATCCCAGCTACCTTGGAGGGCAAGGCAGGAGGACTGTTTGAGGCCAGGAGTTCAAATCCAGCCCAGGCGACATAACAAGACACCATCTCCACATAAATAAAAAATTTAAAAATGTTAGCCTGGCATGGTGGCGTGCACATCTGCAGTTCCAGCTTCTTAAGAAGCTGAGGTAGGAGAACCCCTTCAGCCCAGGAGTTCCAGGTTGCAGTGAGCTATGATCAGGACACTGCACTCCAGCCTAGGCAACAGAGTAAGACCCTGTCTCTATTTGGTTTTTATTTATTTATTTATTATTATTTTTTTTTTTTTTGAGACGGAGTCTCGCTCTGTTGCCCATGCTGGAGTGCAGTGGCACCACCTTGGCTCACTGCAACCTCTGGGCGGAGGAGGAGGGGGAGCGCGACGAAGGGGAACGTATCACCGCGGTGCCGCCCGCAGCGCAGATGCGAGCGGAGCGCGGCGTAGGGGCGGGCCGAGCGCCGGGCACTGCAGCGCCCCCTCGGGCTGGGAAGTGGAGGAGCTGCCGCGCCTAAGCCCCTGGGGCCGCGGGCGGAGCCCTCAGCCGAGGGAGCTGCTGGGGCACATCTCTTTGTCTCCGAGGCCTACTGGAGGGAAGAGCCAGGCCTGGGAATCCAGTTCTTGACTCCGCCCACCGCACCCACAGGAGCTCTAGATGACCCTGGTGGGCAAGGAGGCACCCCTACTGGGCACTGAGTAGGAGCATAATAAGATATTTGTTGAATAAATGGATGA
>NW_012107141.1:5699815-5702006 GCF_000951045.1 Mandrillus leucophaeus
ATACAATATATAATATACATATATAATATGTATATTATATATAATATACATATAACATATAACACATATAATTTATAATATCATATATAATATACATATCATATAATATACATATTAGATAATGTACACATCACTGCACTCCAGCCTGGGTGACAGAGTGAGACTCTGTCTCAAAAACAAAAAACAAAACATTTTCTCTATATAGTTATAATGACCTTTATCAATATGTGTAAATGAATATACAAAGACCACATGTTGTATGATCCATGTATATGAAATGTTTGGAATAGGCAGGTCCACTGAGACAGAAAGTCAATTCGTGGTTGTCAGGGAATGAGGGAATGGGGAGTGATTGCTAATGGGTATAGGATTTCTTTTTGGGATGATGAAATTTTCTAAAATTAGATATTGGTGATGGTTGTGCAACCCTGTGAGTATATTAATAAACACTGAATTGTATAGTTAGGAGGGTGACAAGGCATATGCATTATACCTCAATAAAGCTGTTACCAAAAAAAATGTTAACATTGGAGGGGAAAGGACATAATGGACTCTCAGTACTATTTTTAAAACCTTTCTGTGCATCTAAATTATTCCACATTTAAAAGTTTATTCCTGGCTGGGCGCAATGGCTCAGGCCTGTAATCCCAGCATTTTGGGAGGCCAACGCGGGTGGATCACGAGGTCAGGAGATTGAGACCATCCTGGCTAACACGGAGAAACCCCGTCTCTACCAAAAATACAAAAAATAAGTCGGGCGTGGTGGCGGGCGCCCATAGTCCCAGCTACTCGGGAGGCTGAGGCAGGAGAATGGCGTGAACCCAGGAGGCAGAACTTGCAGTGAGCCAAGACCACGCCACTGCACTCCAGTCTGGGCAACAAAGCGAGACTCCGTCTCAAAAAAAAAAGTTTATTCCACAAAGAGACACCACACCCACTAAAATGGCTATAATGAAAGACAGATAATAAGCGTTGGCAACCATGTGGCATGGCAACATTGGAACCCTCCATACTCTCCTGGTGGGAATGCAAAAAGGTGCAGTCACTTTGGAAAACTGACAGTTCTTCTAAAGGTTAAACATAGTAATACTCTATAACCTCACAATTCCATGATTAGTCAAATATACAAAAGAAATGAAAACCTATGTCCAGAAGTTGTATGCAGATGTTCCCAGCAGCATTGTTCAACATAGCCAAAAATGGAAACAACTCAAATGTCCATCAACTGATAAACGGATAAAAACATGTGGTCTGTCCATATATTGAAATATTATTTGGCAATAAAAAGAAGGACAGTCTGATACTTGCTACAACATGGACAATCCTTGAAAACATTCTAAGCATAAGACAGATATCTCTAAGCAAAGAGATATCTATTAAGAAAAAAAGGCTGGGCGTGGTGGCTCACACCTGTAATCCCAGCACTATGGGAGGCCGAGATGGGCGGATCATGAGGTCAGAAGATTGAGACCATCCTGGCTAAGACAGTGAAACCCCATCTCTACTAAAAATACAAACAATTAGCCAGATGTGGTGGCGGGCGCCTGTAGTCCCAGCTACTCAGGAGGCTGAGGCAGGAGAATGGTGTAAACCCGGGAGGCGGAGCTTGCAGTGAGTCGAGATTGTACTCCAGCCTGGGCAACAGAGAGACTCCGTCTGAAAAAAAGGAAAAGAAAAAGAAAAACAAAAAAAGGCCACATGCAGTTGCTAATACCTGTAATCCCAGCACTTTGGGAGGCCCAGGCGGGCAGTTCACCTGAGGTCGGGAATTCAAGACCAGGCTGACCAACATGGAGAAACCGTCTCTACTAAAAATATAAAATTAGTTGGGAGTGGTGATGCATGCCTGTAATCCCAGCTATTAGAGAGTCTGAGGCAGGAGAATTGCTTGAACCTGGGAGGCGGAGGTTGCAGTGAGCTGAGATCATGCCATTGCACTCCAGCCTGGGCGACAAGAATGAAACTCCATCTCAAAAAAAAAGAGGGTGGGGTGGCTCACGCATGCAATGCCAGCACTTCGAGAGGCTGAAGCAGGAAGATCACTTGAGTCCAGTAGTTCGAGATCAACCTGGACAACATGGTGAAAGCCCATCTCTACCAAAAATACAAAAATTTGCCACCAGGTGTGGTGGTGTGCACCTGTGGTCCCAGCTACTCAGGAGGCTGAGGTGGGAGAATTGCTTGAGCCCAG
>NW_012107141.1:5702446-5703947 GCF_000951045.1 Mandrillus leucophaeus
CTTGAACTCCTTACCTCAGGTGATCCACCCGCCTAGGCCTCCCAAAGTGCTGGGAGCCACCGCGCCTGGCCTATTTACTTTTCTTTCTTGTTTTTTTTGTTTGTTTTTTGGTTTTTGTTTGAGACGGAGTCTGGCTCTGTGGCCCAGGCTGGAGTGCAGTGGCACAATCTTGGCTCACTACAACCTCCCCTTCCCAGGTTCAGGCGATTCTCCTGCCTCAGCCTCCTGGGTTGCTGGGACTACAGGTGCATGCCACTAAACCTGGCTAATTTCTTGTATTTTTAGTAGTGGCGGGGTTTCACCGTGTTAGCCAGGATACTCTCAATCTCCTGACACCGTGATCCGCCCGCCTTGGCCTTACAAAGTGCTGCGATTACAGGCATGAGCCACCACGACCGGACTGTTTTTCTTTTTAAAGAGACAAGATCTTGCTATATTGCCCAGGCTCGTGTGCAGTGACTTTTCACAGGCATGATTCCACTACAGATCAGCACGGGATTTTTGACCTGTTTCATTTCCAGCCTGAAATGGTTCACCACTGCTTAGGTAACCTGGTGGTCCCCCACTCTCTGGAGGTCATGATGTTGATGCTGAACTTAGTGCAGATACCTGATTGACATAGTGCACTATAGCCCAGAACTTCTGGACTCAAGTGATTCCCCTGCCTCAGCCTCCCGAGTAGTTGGGACTTACAGGCACATGCCACCTCGCCCTGCCCTTGTCTCTAAAAGAAAAAAAGAAAACTCTTTTTTTTTTGAGACGGAATTTCACTCTTGTTGCCCAGGCTGGAGTACAATGGTGCAATATCAGCTCACTGCAAATTCCGCCTCCCGGGTTCAAGCAATTCTCTTGCCTCATCCTCCCGAGTAGCTGGGATTACCTGTACTCACCACCATGCCCAGCTAATTTTTTGTATTTTTAGTAGAGACAGGGTTTCTCCATGTTGGCCAGACTAATCTTGAACTCCTAACCTCAGGTGATCTGCCCGCCTCAGCCTCGGAAAGTGTTGGAATTATAGGTGTGAGCCACCGCGCCTGGCCAGAAAGAAAACTCTTAAGGCCTGGTTATATTCAGGTGGTGCTGCAAGCATCGCGCTGCATCACATCTGGAGGCCTATAGCCTATGACGTCAGGTTGTCTGTCCTGTTTTTAGTGACACAGACTCATCCGTGGTTGAGGTGGCCTCAGCCTGATCCCTCTGTGGTCAAGTTTCCTATAAGTGTTTCATCTAATGCTTTTATCCATTGATGGCTATTAACTAGATCCATTATTTTACCAAAATGCAGACTTTCTGATTTTATATGTATATAAAATATATAATATACACACTATATATAATGTATAATATACATACTATATGTAATATATAATGCATTCTATATATAATATGCATTCTATATAATATATAACATGCATACTATATAACATATACATATGATATACAATATATAATATACATATATAATGTACATACAATATATAATATACATATATAATATGTA
>NW_012107141.1:5705577-5707707 GCF_000951045.1 Mandrillus leucophaeus
TGGGAGTGGTGATGCATGCCTGTAATCCCAGCTATTAGAGAGTCTGAGGCAGGAGAATTGCTTGAACCTGGGAGGCGGAGGTTGCAGTGAGCTGAGATCATGCCATTGCACTCCAGCCTGGGCGACAAGAATGAAACTCCATCTCAAAAAAAAAAAGGGTGGGGTGGCTCACGCATGCAATGCCAGCACTTCGAGAGGCTGAAGCAGGAAGATCACTTGAGTCCAGTAGTTCGAGATCAACCTGGACAACATGGTGAAAGCCCATCTCTACCAAAAATACAAAAATTTGCCACCAGGTGTGGTGGTGTGCACCTGTGGTCCCAGCTACTCAGGAGGCTGAGGTGGGAGAATTGCTTGAGCCCAGGAGGTGGAGGTTGCAGTGAGCTAAAATCACACCATTGCACTCCAGCCTGGGCAACAGGAGTGAAATTCTATCTCAAAAAAAAAAAAAAAAAAAAAAAAGAAGAAGCCAGATACAAAGAACACATATTGTATGACTCCATTTATTTGAAATACACTAGGCTAGACACAGTAGTTCAGACCTATAATCCCAGTACTTTGGGAGGCCAAATCGGGAGGATTGTTTGAGCCCAGGAATTCAAGATCACTTTGTTTTGTTTTGTTTTGTTTTTGACATGGTGTCACCCAGGCTGAAGTGCAGTGGCGTGATCTCGGCTCATCACAACCTCTGCCTCCCGGGTTCAAGTGATTCTCCTGCCTCAGCCTCCCGAGTAGCTGGGATTACAGGCGCCCACTATTAAACCTGGCTAATTTTTGTATGTTTTTAGTAGAGATGGGGGTTTCTCCATGTTGACCACGCTGGTCTCAAACGCCTGACCTCTGGTGATCTGCCTGCCTCAGCCTCCCAAAGTGCTGGGATTACAGGAGTGAGCCACTGTGCCCAGCCCTGAGATCAGTTTGGGCAACACAGTGAGACCCCATCACCACAAATAATAAAAAATTAGCCAGGCATCGTGGCACACGTCTGTAGTCTCAACTCCTTGGGAGGCTGAGGTGGGAAGATTGCTTGTACCCAAAAGGTCGAGGCTACAGTGAGTCATGGTCACGCTGCCACTGCGCTCTAGTCTAGGTGACAGTGAGACCCTGTTTCCTAGAAGAAAAAAAAAAGAAGAAAAGTAAAAAGAAGAAATGCCCTAAACATGCTAAACATGTAAATCTATAGAGTCAGAAAGTAGGTTAGTGTTTGCCTAAGGCTGGAGGATGATTGGGAGAAAATGGTGTCTCTGCTAATGGATATGGGGCTTATTTTGAGGGCAATGAAAATATTCTAAAATTAGGTCGGGTGCGGTGGCTCACGCCTGTAATCCCAGCACTTTGGGAAACCAAGGCGGATGGATCACCTGAGGTCAGGAGTTTGAGAGCAGTCCGGCCAACATGGCGAAACCCTGTCTCTACTAAAAGCACACAAAAAATTAGCTGGGCATAGTGGTGGGCACCTGTAGTCTCAGTTATTGGGGAGGCTGAGGCAGGAGAATTGCTTGTACCCGGGAGGCGGAGGTTGCAGTGAGCCGAGATGGCGCTACTTCCAGCCTAGGCAACAGAAGAAGACTACATCTCAAAAAAGAAAAGAAAATGAATCTTTTAAAACCACCAGATGGGCCAGGTGGGGTGGCTCATGCCTGTAATCCCCGCACTTTGGAAGGCCAAGGGGGATGGATCACCTGAGGTCAGGAGTTTGGGACCAGCCTGGCCAACATGGTGAAACCCCATCTCTACTAAAAATACAAAAATTAGCTGGGAGTGGTGGCATGTGCTTATAATCCCAGTTACTTGGGAGGCTGAGGCAGGAGAATCACTTGAACCCAGGAGGCGGAGGTTGCAGTGAGCCAAGATCTTGCCACTGTACTCTCCAGTCTGGTGACAGAGCGAGACTTTGTCTCAAAAACAAAAACAAACAAACAAAAATAGCCAGGAGTGACAGTGCACACCTGTAGTCCCAGCTACTAGGGAGGCTGAGGCAGGAGAATCACTTGAACCAGGGAGGCAGAGATTGCAGTGATCTAAGATAGTGCCACTGCACACCAGCCTGGGCCACAGAGTAAGACTCTGTCTCGGCCAGGCGCGGTGGCTCAAGCCTGTAATCCCAGCACTTTGGGAGGCCGAGACGGG
>NW_012107141.1:5707966-5708978 GCF_000951045.1 Mandrillus leucophaeus
AGACTCTATCTCAAAAAAAAAAAAAAAAAAAAGACTCTGTCTCAACAACAACAAACAGAAAAAAAAACACCAGAAGCCTGTTTCAGAGAAAGATTTAAATATAAATAGGCCCACCGAGTGGCTCATGCCTGTAATCCCAGCACTCTGAGAGGCCGAGGCAGGTGGATCACCTGAGGTCAGGAGTTCAAGACCAGCCTGGCTGACATGGTGAAACCTCATCTTTACTAAAAACAAAAATTAGCTGGGTGTGGTGGCACACACCTGTAATCCCAGCTACTCGGGAGGCTGAGGCAGGAGAATCGCTTGAACCAGGAGGCGGAGGTTGCAGTGAGCCAAGATCGTGTGACTGCACTCCAGCCTGGGCAACAGAGTGAGACTCCATCTCAAAACAAACAAACAACAAAAAAGTAAATAGCTGGCATTACAACCATTCTACTTACCTTTTTGTAGATTGCAGGTTTCATATTTGAGCTTTTCATAATTTTTTAATGATATATTAATACATTATAATGCATATTTTCCTATTTTTTCCTGCTATGTAAACACTGCTGTTTGGTCAGATGATGGAGGGAGCCATGCCCTGGGACGGGTAGGGGAGGAGGAAGGCGACCTCAGCCCAAGTCCCCTGTTCACCCTGGGATCAGGCCCTCACCCAGGTAGCTCCTCTGTTTGAAAGCTCTAAGTCCTTCCACTCTCCTCTTCAGGGCTACCTGGCACACAGCCTCTTCCTTGTCTTTTCTTCCCTTTGGTGGGGTCACACCCGCACTTAGGGTCACTGCCCCCTTCTCTGGTCGAGGGTTGGAGGGAATGTCCTTCCTGCTCTCCTCCCCTGGGGTCACACCCCTTCCCTCGGAGGAAGGAGGTCACCGGCCACAGGCGAGGGCCTCAGTTTCCCACGCTACGGGGCTCACACGTGTCTGGCCCGCGACGCGCTCTCCCTTGGCCGGGGTTCCAGTTTCCCGCCCAGGAGTCCTCGGTCCCTCCCCCGAGACCGCCGGGCCCTCCTCCAGAG
>NW_012107141.1:5710603-5711728 GCF_000951045.1 Mandrillus leucophaeus
CGGAGCTTGACGCGCCAGGTGAGCCAGGCCGGGGAGCCCGGGCACCTGCCCCGTCCCCGCCGTTCCGTCTCTGTCGGGCCGCTGGGGTCTCCACCGTCTTTGCTGAGCCACCTCTTTGCCTCGGCAGCTGGTACAGGACGAGAACGTGCGCGGGGTGATCACCATGAACGAGGAGTATGAGACGAGGTTCCTGTGCCACTCTTCACAGGTGAGGGACCGGGCCGCGGGGCAGGCTCGGGGGCCCGCTCCCCTCGCCCACCGCCCTGGGCCTGGGACGGCTAGAGAAGTTTGGGGGAGGTCATCATGCCCCAGAGCCAGGCGTCCCAAGCTGCTTTGCCTCCAGTCTGGTCCTCTAAACAGCACCTGGAGGTAGGCTAGAAACTGTGAAAGGCGTTTATTTAAAAGTTCAAGTTGGGCCGGGCGCGGTGACTCACGCCTGTAATCCCAGCACTTTTGGGAGGCGGGAGGAGGAGGCGGGCAGATCACTTGAGCCCAGGAGTTCCTGACCAACCTGGGCAACATGGCGAGGCCCCCATCTCTACAAAAATACAAAAAGTAGCCGGGAATGGTAGCGTGCGCCTGTAGTCCCAGCTACTTGGGAGGCTAAGGCAGGAGAATCACTTGAGCCGGGGAGGTGGAGGTTGCAGTGAGCCGACATCTTGCATTCCAGCCCAGCCTTGGGCGACAGGAGTGAAACAGTCTCAAAAAAAAAAAAGAAAAAAAAAAGTGCAAGTTGACAAAGTCTGATTTCTCCTTTGTGAACGAATGTAATGTATTCTTATTTCGGTAAACAAAATCAGAAACTAAAATTGAAAGGCAGCTTTCCTGTGCCTTCCTGATTTCATTCATTCTTTCTGCACTTTGAGCTCTGAGTATGGGTCAGCATTCCCAGTGTTAAGGATTCCAGATGAAGGCCCTGCCAACTATAAGAAGAAAAGCACCCCCTTAACACGTCCCCCTCCCCACATTTTTCATAAAACTGTAGAGTTAATTTGGCTCTGATTTGGGGGAATTTTTAGTCATATGTTAGAAATCATGGTGGAACTACAAAGTTCTCTCATAACGAAGTTTAGGCCTAAAGCATAACTTTCATTAAATGTGACTGGCTTGTTTGTGGAATCTTCC
>NW_012107141.1:5712645-5715770 GCF_000951045.1 Mandrillus leucophaeus
ATACTCATTATTAAGAGGTTAATAATAAGAGTAGCTGGAGGATATCTGAAGTCTTAAAGCATAAAGTTTGCCCAGTTGCCAGAGACCTTATTTCTCCTATTTCTTCTTTTTTTTTTTGAGACAGAGTCTCACATCTCACTCCATTGTCCAGGCTAGAGTGCAATGGTGCAATCTCGGCTCACTGCAACATCTGCCTCCCGGTTCAAGTGATTCTCCTGCCTCAGCCTCCCAAGTAGCTGGAATTACAGGTGCCCGCCACCATGCCTGGCTAATTTTTGTATTTTTTGTGGAGATAGGGTTTTGCCATGTTGGCCAGAGTCATCTCGAACTCCTGACCTCAGGCGATTCACCCACCTTGGCCTCTCAAAATCTGGGATTACAGGCGAGAGCCATCACACCTGGCCACCTATTTCTTCTTTGTAAGTGATGACATTGCACTAATGAAGGTCAGTGCATTGTTTTAATTTAATTTTTTTTTGTTTTTTTTTGTTTTCCAGACGGAGTCTTGCGCCTGGCCCATTCTTTTAATTTTAAAATGATAACCCTATTTTCTACCATGTGCTTCCTCAAAAAAAAAGTGGTGAAAAAAAAGGAGACTTATGGACAGAGAAATAGAAAGCCCTGGCAAAATATTGTACCCCAAATCTGCAGCTGAATCACTACACAGGTGCCAAAATTATACAAAAAAAAGTTACACTGGCTGGGCCTGGTGGCTCATGCCTGTAATCCCAACACTTTGGGAGGCTGAGACAGGAGGATGGCTTGAGGATAGGAGATTGAGACCAGCCTGGGTAACATAGCGAGACCCCCATCTCCACACACAAAAATAACAAAATTAGCGAGGCACAGTGGCGTGCAGCTGTAGTCACAGCTTCTCAGGAGGCAGAGGTGGGAGGACTGCTTGAGCTTAGGAGTTTGAAGCTGCAGGGAGCCATGATTGCACACCACTGCTCTCTGACCTGAGCGACATAGCAAGATCGTGTCTCTAAAATAAAATATGTATATTTTTTGAGATGTTGTTTTTCTCTTGTCACCCAGGCTGGAATACAATGGTGTGATCTCTGCTCACTGCAACCTCTCTCTCCTGGGTTAAACAATTCTCCTGCCTCAGCCTCCCTAGTAGGTGGGATTACAGGCGTCCGCCACCAGGCCTGGCTAATTTTTGTATTTTTATTAGAGACAGGGTTTCACCATGTTAGCCAGGCTGGTCTCGAACTCCTGACCTTAGGTGATCTGCCCACCTCAGCCTTACAAATTGTTGGGATTACAGGCGTGAGCCACCATGCCCGGCCGAAATAAAATGTTAAGATGTTTGCAGCTGAATTTTTTGCAGCTAAAATATATATAGCTAATATTTTGCAGCTAAATATTCAAGTACACAAAGGGTAGTTTAAGAACACTTTACCTGCTGGTGTGGTGGCTCACACCTGTAATCCCAGCAATTTGGGAGGCTGAGGCGGGCAGATGACCTGAGGTTAGGAGTTCGAGACTATCCTGGCCAACATGATGAAATCCCGTCTCTACTAAAAATACAATTAGCCAGGCTCGGTGGCGCGTGCCTGTGGGCCCAGCTACTCAGGAGGCTGAGGCAGGAGAATCGCTTGAACCTGGGAGGTGGAGGTTGCAGTGAGCGGAGATCACACCACTGCACTCCAGCCTGGGCAACAGAGCGAGACTCTGCCTTAATAAAAGAAAAGGAACACTTTAAATCTTGGACATAATTCTAACTCAGCAGCATAGCTGCTGTTTGATGAAAAACCAACTATGTAGGCCAGCCATTTTAAAGACATTTCTGTCCTCACCCGGAATGGGAAAAAAAAGCATTTCTGTAAGGAGTTTCTATTTTAGAAAACAGGAAACAGTGTATTCCCATTGTAGTAAACCCTGAAACTTCCCTGTTGCTTTGCTGCCTCTTAGGAGCCCCTTATCATCCCACCCACATCAGGTTTTTTTCATTCTTTTTCATACTGGTGGACCTGGTTCCAGGAGTGGAAGAGACTAGGAGTCGAGCAGCTGCGGCTCAGCACAGTAGACATGACTGGAATCCCTACCTTGGACCACCTCCAGAAGGGAGTCCAATTTGCTCTCAAGTACCAGTCGCTGGGCCAGTGTGTCTACGTGCATTGTAAGGCTGGGCGCTCCAGGAGTGCCACTATGGTGGCAGCATACCTGATTCAGGTACAAAAGTTCTTTCTGGGCTGGGCATCGTGGTACATGCTTACAATCCTAGCATTTTGGGAGGCTTGAAGTGGGAGGATGGCTTGAGCCCAGGAGTTTGAGACCAGACTGGGCAACATGGCAAAGCCGTCTCTACAAAAAATACAAAAAGTTAGCTCGGTTTGGTGGTGTGCACCTGTAGTCCCAGCTACTTGGGAGGCTGAGATGGAAGGATCACCTGAGCCCGGTAGGTAGAGGCTGCAGTGAGCCATGATTTGTGCCACTGCACTGCAGCATGGCCGACACAGTGAAACCCTCTCTCAAAAAAAAAAAAAAAAAAAAAAAATCTTTCTGGTCCCATTTATAGCAGATTTCCAGAACTTCAATAGCATGGTCTACTGGTGGGCCTTGTTGGAAGGAGCTGTGTGCTTGATTTCAGGCTGTTGGGAGGTGGTGTGGTATGATGGAAAGCACCTGAGCCTTATGACAGGCTAACCTGGGGCTCTGCCGCCTGCCAGTGAGGATCAGCAAAAGTGACTGATACCTAATGCTGTTTTCTCAAACTAAATGTATTATGAAGTTTAAATAAGAAATTACATCAAGTGCTGGCTACAGCAGGCACTCTAAAAATGGAGTTGCAAAAGATATTCAACCCCAGCAAAAGGCTAGACACTTGTTCTAATACCATGTCAGGGAACAATACTGTAGATAATAGTGATGATCATTTTCAGCTTTATAGTACTCAAGTTTCTTCAAGTATTCCAGAGTCAAGTTCTGGATATTAGTTTCTGGAAACAGGCTCCAAACTAGATTCTGCCTGTTAATTTGTCATGATTGGCAGGTGGGATGCTTTAAAAATATTTAGGAGAGGCCGGGCGCGGTGGCTCAAGCCTGTAATCCCAGCACTTTGGGAGGCCGAGACGGGCGGATCACGAGGTCAGGAGATCGAGACCATCCTGGTTAATACG
>NW_012107141.1:5717250-5720008 GCF_000951045.1 Mandrillus leucophaeus
TATTTTTTAGTAGAGATGGGGTTTCACCGTATTAGCCAGGATGGTCTCGATCTCCTGACCTCGTGATCCGACCATCTCGGCCTCCCAAAGTGCTGGGATTACAGGCTTGAGCCACCGCGCCCGGCCTGACACCTCCTTCTTTCTTTCTCTGCTGATTTCTCAACCCTGTACTTCAGGTGCACAGATGGAGTCCAGAGGAGGCTGTAAGAGCCATCGCCAAGATCCGGTCTTACATCCACATCAGGCCTGGCCAGCTGGATGTTCTTAAAGAGTTCCACAAGCAGGTTACTGCAGGGGCAGCAAAGGATGGGACTTTTGACACTTCAAAGACATGATGTATGTGGATTAGAAAGAACTCAAGACACTCCTGCTTGATACAGAATAAAAAAAGCTTAACAGGACCCACAGGGCTTAAGCCCAGACTTGACATAACCAAAATGTGCCAATAGGTAATAGGTAATTTTGCTTTCTCTGTCTTGTTTCGTTTTCTTGAAATAACACTGTTGTGTGGCTAGAAAGGAAAAGATTTAGTGTGGCTTGTATTCATGGGATACAGGACAGGGATGGGGCCATCTTCTTTTCTTGAATAGAGCTAAAGAAGTATTTTAACAAAAATCTATTATGTACCTAATATTGTGCCTAATAATATTTAGCACCACAACTCAAAAGACTTAGCACTAGAAAAAAGGAAACTCAGCTCTGGGTCTTTGCCACTGTCAGAATCTGAGTCTCACTGGCCCTGTGGAGTAGGGATCCTGTCTGGAGAAGTGGGAGCATGGGCGCAGTCAGGACTGCTGCAGACTGAGCCATGTGATGGTACGTAAGGAGTCCCTCTGAGGGAATGAAACACTCTCGCCCCTTCAAAGTCACCCCTTCGGAATTCAACACAGACACACATATCCCTTCAAAAACTTTTATTTGTATCAACACTTCCTAGCTCTTGACTTAGCTTAGAGCTTTTAAAAGAGCAGACACCTTACATATTTGAGCTTGAAAAAGTTTCTGCTATTAATCAGAAATAATCATTTCTATTTTCTGGCTTACCCCTTGGAATAAGCCAAAAATAAAACCAAAGTTACATTTCCTGACAGATGGATGAGAAAACAATAGAAGGAACGTCCTGAATTCTAGAGTTGACTCTTGCTGGTGAAGTACACCTTCAGCTTAGTCCATTCTCCTAAGTAAAGCCTGAAGGAAAACTCTTAACACCTAATTCTTTGTGGAAAAATGATCAACTAGCCATTTCATAGGTTATAGAACAAAAGTACAATTGGGCATCTTTCCTTATGTCCTGGGATCAGGGGTGCTTATATTTAACATTGATCAGGTAAAGAGGAGAGGCTGTGCCTAAGGTCTGAGAAACAGCTTGCTCTAAGCAAGCTGTGGTGAGGCACACAATGACTAGGGGATGGCAGAGAACAGGCTGGCCTACTGTCAGTTCAAGCAACCAGCTGAGCAGCAGCAGTCTAAAAAGCCCCAAACAGAACACCTCCATGCGTTCAGGGAAGGGCTGAGGCACTGCCTTTCTAGTATGTGCCAAAAAATACATTACTCTGAATTGGGGCCCGGGGGACTTTGAGTTTGGATGGGGAGGGAAAAGGAGTGAGCAGCTCTCCTCCCCTCCCCACAGCCTTAGGCCAACACAAACTGCAAATTGGTAAGCAGCACCTTAATACCTCTTGTGACAGTTACGGCTGAAGTGGCAGGGTCAAGCTTGTAGGTGTTGGCATCCCCCTTTTTATATCGGTCCCGGAAGACATAGATGCTCCCGTTACAGCTGGCAATCTTCCAGAGGGATGGGGCAGAGCTCCAGGCCTCAGGAAGGCAAAGCCGGGTGAAGCTGTCTAGCAAGGGATTGTAACATACCAGAGAGTCCCCTTCAGCCACGATGAACACCAGATCTTTATGCACAGCTGCGTGCATGTGGCCTGCAAAGGGCAGCACATAGGGCTTCACATGGCATTTGTCTGTCTCTGTGTCAAAGCACTGGATGAGTCGGGAAGGTTTGGTAAAGAAGTCCAGATCATTCTCCTCCCCCCCCAGTAAGTAGATGATCCCGTTGAGGTTGGCACCAGCAGCCCCTGACACAGCCACCTCTAGCTGGGTTGTCTCTGTCCACACATTATCACCTACGCGATAATAAATGACTGCATTGGAGAGGGTATCTTGCAGTGTCTTGCCACCCAGTGAATATATGGCATCTTTCCCGGGCACAGACACCAGGGTGTGCTGGAGCCGGTCCCGAGGCAAAGGAGCACACCACTCCCAGTCAACGGTGGCATTGTTGCACTTCCACATGCGCCGTGGGATGGACCCTCCCACCACATACAAGTCTCCACCATGCTTGCAGGCCGCAGTGATCTGGTGGCACAAGCTGTTTTGGCCACTTACACTGATGGAGTCATCTTCTGCACAGTGCAAGGACACAGCCAACGAGTGGGTACGAGATGACTCTTTCCCAATCAGGTAAATGTGCACATTCTCCCCAATTTCCTATTGGCAAAATTAAAATTATATGACAGCTGTTAAGTTCTAGGCTAAGGCTCCGCTAAGACACATATCCTTAAGATCCCGGACTTTACACCTGTACCTAGCTTTAACATACTACTCTCTAATTACTGTATGGCATCTAACTGTCCTCTAGTCACTTTCTTTGAGGCAATTTATGCCGGGAGGAGAATCTTGTATTCACCCTTGTAACTTTTAAAACTCTCATAAGCTGGTGCTTTGGACAAAGGGTGATTAAGATTGTTAACTT
>NW_012107141.1:5721083-5735452 GCF_000951045.1 Mandrillus leucophaeus
TGCAGTGAGCCAAGATCGCACCATCGCACTCTAGCCTGGGTGACAACAGCGAAACTCCATCTCTCTCTCTCTCACACAGACACACATACATACACACAAAGAGGCCAGGTTAGGCCAGGCACAGTGGCTTACACCTGTAATCCCAGCACTTTGGGAGGCAGAGGCAGGCGGGCCATCTGAGGTCAGGAGTTCCAGACCAGCCTGGCCAATGTGGTGAAACCCCATCTCTACTAAAAAATACACAAATTAGTCAGGCGTGGTGGCAGCACCTGTAATCCCAGCTACTTGGGAGGCTGAGGCAGGAGAATCGCCTGAAACTGGGAAGTGGAGGTTGCAGTGAGCTGAGATTGTGCCACTGCACTCCAGCCTGGGCGACAAAGCAAAAATTGTCTTTAAAAAAAAAAAAAGGCCAGGTTACCTGATGGCGAGAATGCATGGAGAGTGTGCAGTCTCAACAATTAAGAGATTTGCCTTACCTTCAAGCTTGTCCTGAGTGACTCTGCAAAAGCCTCTCTTTCCTCTTTATTAAAGTTAATCCAGGCTTCTATTGCCTCTGTTGGGTTCTGAGAACATGGAACTCCATCTGTGAGAGCCAGAGGAAAGGCATGGTCAATGACGATCCGAAAGAGAAATTCAGAGTAAGGGACTTTAAAAGATGTGAACCGCTTTATTAGACTACTGCTGGGCATGTGTATATATGTCCATGCATACATACACATATACATGAAATTAACCTGAAATTGCCTTTTTTTTGGGTGGGGGGCAGGGTCTCACCCTGTCGCTCAGGCAGGAATGCAATGGCACAATCACCATCACCGTAGCCTCAACCTCCTGGGCTCCAGCAATCCTGCTACAGCCTCCCAAGTAGCTGGGACTACAGGTGTGCATCACCACGCCTGGCTAATTTTATTTTCTGTATAGACAAGGTCTCGCTATGTTGTCCAGGCTGGTCTCAAATTCCTGGCATCAAGCGATCCTCCCTCCTTGGCCTCCCAAAATGCTGGGATTACAGGCATGAGCCATCATGCCTGGCATGCCTTGCTTTTTTTTAAAAGTAGTCTCGTGTTACATGAGGCCTCAAAAAGTTGGGTAAAGACTCACAACTGTTCCTCTCCATGGAAATCTTTAGTAAAAGGCAAAATATTTATACAATCTGAAGAAAAACCAGAATATGTGCCTTGCCTTTTTAAATCAAAATGGATGGCTCAATATGCTCCCATCTGCCATGGAAGCAACCTACTAAGCTATAGAGCTCACACTGTTTTTTTTTTTGAGATGGAGTCTTGCTCTGTTGCCCAAGCTGGAGTGCAGTGGCATGATCTTGGATTACTGCAACCTCTGCCTCCGGGTTCAAGTGATTCTCCTGCCTCAGCCTTCCCAATTAGCTGAGACTACAGGTGCCCACCACCACATCCAGCTAATTTTTGTATTTTTTTGTGGAGACGGGATTTCACCATGTTGGCCAGGGTGGTCTCAAACTCCTGACCTCAGGTGATCCGCCCACCTCGGCCTCCCAAAGTGTTGGGATTACAGGCGTGAGCCACCGTGCCTAGCCAACCTCACACCTTAAGTATGGTTATATCTCACTTGCAGGGTTAGGATTGTTTCCTGACGTTGGCCCATCACTAAAAAAGTTTTAGTCTTAGATATCTTACCTCATCACCAATTTACACAGGTAATTAGACCCACCGGGACATCCAAAGTACAGGAGAAATTAGAGTATAATACAAATCACTCCTCGGTACTTTTGTGTGGTTAAGTGTTGTGCTTTAATTTTCCTGGCTTCTTCCTCTAACACACTGTGTCTCTGACAGCAATTACACTGAATCTCAACTCAATCTTTCTTAGCAGGTTATCTCAGTATGAATGCAGGAATAATAATGTAAATTAACACCAGGAAGCATGAGGGTTCCTTTCTCCTAAACTAGAACATTCACTGAACATCACAGCCAAGTAACTGCTTATGCTGTGTCCCCTCCCTAAACTTACCCGAGATGATATCTGTGAGTAGGTGGTGAGGCAAGTGGAGAAATTCCTCTGTATTCTGCAGCTGGGCCAGGTGGGTCTTGGCACAGTGTTTGGCAGCAGTATAGAGCTCAGGATCACTGTGCCGATCTGCCAGCCACATCACCTGAAGGCAGTTTCCCACTTGCACTGTGCGGGCCAAAAACCGAGAGCATTCCTCAAAGAGAGATGTCAACTGATACATGTCTGACACCTCATAAATTTCCTGCAACTCCTCAGCTCGAAGTTTCACAGTCCCATGGTAGATATAATCAACCAGGAGCTGGAAAACAGACTCACTGACATCCTGCAGCACAATCACCCGGTTGTGGGCCTCCTTCAGGTTAGAAGTGAACATGGATCGGAAGAAGCAGCTCTGAGCTGAGAGGACCAGCCGATGGAGCTGAAACTCCCGGCCTTCCACCGAAATGGTGACATCAGCAAAGAGCTCCTCCTCTAGACACAGTTTCATGATGCCTTGAGCCACACGGCCTGAGTGTGACCGATCTTTGAAAGTATAGTTCACAAAGTAGTTCTCATCCATGGATGCTCCAGGCTCCTCTGGTGATTCCATGCTAGCCAACTTCTCTCTCTGCCAGCTGTCTGCAAAGCAACACCACCTTGAGTAACTTGCGGAATTCACAGCCATAATCTGTGACTCCAACTGTCCAACTCAGGGAGGGAAACGGAAGAAGTGACAGCAAAGTGGGTCCAGATTGGCCTTAGTCCTGGTCCTGTCCATGATGTCCCTGACGCTATCCTTTAACCAAACTTGGGTTCGTTCTCCCCAGTGGCACCACTCCGCTAATGAAATAAATAAAAGTTCCAACTCTGGGTGTTTTCCTGAGAAAACACGGAATAATTCCGTTCCATGATATTAACAAAAGACTTGGGATTTAGGTCAATATATGAAAGCAAAGGGCTGGGGGAGGCCTGTGACCGTAAAAGCCTTACTAACCAAACAACTGGGGCATAAAACTAGTGAAGTTCGGGGCAGCAGAATCAGACAAAAAGGACCCCCCGCCCCGGCCTAGTGGCCAGGTCCTCTCCTTCCCCGCGCATGGAGTTAAGACGCTCCATATGAGGCCTAGCCTGGGATATACGTCAGTCTCACATTTGCTCTCTTCTGAGCTACTTTCCCCCCTCGCTCGAAAGACTCCCTAAGGCTGCGTCCCAGAACTCAAGTCCAGCCGCCCTCAGGCCGGGGCACTGGGAGGCCCATCGCCCTGTGCAATATCCCCGCTCCACCTGAAGTCGCCTGGGAAACCGTCGCCAGGGAAACCGTTCTTCCCACTCAGGCCCGCCCGCCCTCGTCAAAAGCTTGGCTGAGAGCGGGGGAGGGGTGTGTAGTGCAGAACCCAGAACGCCCGCCCCCTCCCCTCCTCTCACCCGTCTGGTTCTTCAGCGTCCTCGCCTTCTCTCCAGGCTTTGCCACACGGAACTAGGACCACGCTCACCTTACGGTTTCCCTACCTGCCTGTCTCGCTTTCTCACCTGCGTTCCCTCCTTTCATCCCGGAGCCCGGAACCTCTGCTTCCGGCTCCACGTCCGCCCGGAAGAAGATCTGCTGCACACTTCCGCTTCCGGTCCGTGCCCTTGGGGCTCCGTCTCCTGCTGTCTTTCCGTCCGCTGTCTAGTCTGCGTCTGGGTAACATGGCGGTTGCGGCAGCGGCAGCTAGGCTGTGGTGGCGTGGAATCGTGGGGGCCGCAGCGCTGACGAGGGGTGAGAGGGGCAGCTAGCTGAGACCGGGGTCAGGCGCAGCGGCGTGCCCAGTGCAGAGAGCTCTTCAGGCCTCACCCCGCGCGTCTGTGCCTTTTATCTCCCTGTGCAGGGGCTGGGCGACCCTCAGTTCTGTTGCTGCCGGTGAGGCGGGAGAGCGCCGGGGCCGACACGCGCCGTGAGTATGTGCTGGCAGCGCTCTTCCCTGAACTGTCGGCGGGGTCCCCTAGGTGCCTGTCCTTGCCCTAGGATGCCCTTCCCTGCGTCTTCCTGGCAAATCTTGGAGACCTGACTGCGGTGGTCTTCACCCTGCATGCAGAATCGAGCCCTCCCTGTACCCTTAGGCCTCTCTGTTATGGCCCTGATTGTCCCTTGTCCGTTTCAATGGTCCCCTTTTTGTCTGATTAAACTGTCAGCTCTTCGAAAGCAAGCAATGTGCCCTTTAGTCCTCAGAGCCCTGTAATAATAGTACCTCACGTTTAGTGCTTAATGTGTGCCTGGCACCTCGCTAAGCGTTTTAGTGAATGATCTTATTTCGTCCTCACAACAGCCTTATGGGGTAGGTAGTATCTTACTCTTCTTACTATAGATCAGGAAACAATCCAAAGAATTAAACTGCCCAGGGTCAGAGACCTAGTGAATGACAAAGTAGGCCTGCCTGCTGCCAGAGGCAGGAAAACCTAACCATCATTCCGTAGCTTGTGATGTGTGAGTGCTCAGTGGTTTAGGGTTGCATGAATGAGTATGTACATATTATGTTACAGTAAAGATGCACGCACTGGGAGTTAGGAGACCTAGCATTTCCCCTTTTCTTGGCCTCAGTTTTCTCATTGATACAAAAAAAAAAAAAAAAAAGTAGGTTTCAAGGAGACAGTCTGTGAGGGCTCCTCAAGCCCTGAAGTTCTTATCTTGAGAACCTGGTATAAACTTACATGCTAAGAAGTTACAGAGAAGCAAAAGTTCTGGTTCCCATCCTCAAACAGCTCTTAGTCTGACAGGAGAACTGAGACTACTGCTTTAGCAGAAATGCAGGTAATGTGAGGGAAGAACTGTAGAGTAATTTTGAGAAGAGGTGAACACCCCAGCTGCTGTATTGAGAGTCTTTCTGAGGACTGTGTACTTAAGGTGGCACTTTCCCCAAGTTTTCATCACTCTATTCCCTGGAAGGGAAACCTTTCACATGCCCCTTTCTCAGGGTGCTGCAGGGAGCCTTTACTGGATTTGACATCCCTTACAAGCCCAAGAGACTGGATACAGGGCTGGCTTTTGCCTTCTCCATTTCTTTGTTAAATATGCTTTTTCCTTCCAGCCACTGTCAGACTACGGAATGATGTGGCCCACAAGCAGCTCTCAGCTTTTGGAGAGTATGTGGCTGAAATCTTGCCCAAGTATGTCCAACAAGTTCAGGTAATACGTACCACTGTTATTTGGGTCTGGGCCAAGAAAGAACCATATTCTCAGGGCATGTGGGAGTGGGCAGACTGGTTTCAAAGAAACTACAGACTCCTCCATCCCAACCTTGGACTTTTCCCTCAGCATTAAGCCAGATGACTCCAGCTGAAGTTAGCTGTTCCCTCAGTAGCTCTTTGTTCCCTCTCCCCTCCCTTCCATGTGTGCAGGTGTCCTGCTTCAATGAGTTAGAGGTCTGTATCCATCCTGATGGCGTCATCCCAGTGCTGACTTTCCTCAAGGATCACACCAATGCACAGTTCAAATCCCTGGTTGACTTGACAGCAGTGGATGTCCCAACTCGGCAGAACCGTTTTGAGGTCAGTCGGGAGATTTGAGAAGGTTTGGGGGGTAAGGGTATTAATTTCCGTTTGTAACAAACAATGGAGCATAGCAGTTAAACTGGGACTTCAGAGTCAAGTAGATCTCAAGTTTGGATCTTGGTTCTGCCACTAAATGGCCATGGGACCTCAGATAACTCAAATATTTTGTTTAATCTTTCTTTTTTTTTTTTTTGACCGAATCTTGCTCTGTCGCCAGGCTGGAGTGCAGTGGCGTGATCTTGGCTCACTGCAACCTCCGCTTCCTGCGTTCAAGCTATTCCCCTGCCTCAGCCCCCTGAGTAGCGGGGACTACAGGTGCATGCCACCACACCTGGCTAATTTTATGTATTTTTTTAATAGAGACGGGGTTTCACCATGTTGGCCAGGATGGTCTCGATTTCCTGACCTCGTGATCTGCCTGCCTTGGGTTCCCAAAGTGCTGGGATTGCAGGCATGAACCACGGTGCCTGGCCCTTGTTTAATCTTTCTGAGCTTTCATTTTCTTATCTGGAAAATAAATATAAAGCTGCCCCTATCTTATAGAATGGTTGTAAGGATCCAATGAGATAGTTCAAGTAAATTGTTAGCACACAATAAGTTTTCAATACATTTAGCTATTAATATTTTACTGATTATCTACTGTTTGCTAGACTCTGGGATGGAGAGAGAAATAACATGAAGTATTTGTCCTCCAAGAGTCCCCCCCACTCTCTCGAAGGAGAAAGACACCTAAACAGCTTACTGTAGTAACATGTAATACAAAGGATATTAGAGGGATGCTTTAAGAAAGCAGGAGGGGCACTTGGCCCTGTCTGGGAGGCTTCTTTGAAGAGAGAAAATGTTTGTGCTGAATCTTAACACATGAGCAGGAGACCAGGAATTAGCCTTGTGAGGTGGACCAGGGAAATATTCCTGACAAAGGGAATAGTATGAACAAACATAGGCATGCTGACATGCTAAGCTACAGCTGTGGCCTGGGCCTTTGGAAGTAGTTGTAAGCATAGGAGAATCTTGAGGATTTGAGGTTCAGAATAGAAAGCAGGGTCACAGGGCAGAACTCCCCCAACCAGGGACTCCCATCTCATCCCTCCAGATGCTTCTGTTCTCCCTAGATTGTCTACAACTTGTTGTCTCTGCGCTTCAACTCACGGATCCGTGTGAAGACCTACACAGATGAGCTGACGCCCATTGAGTCCGCTATGTCTGTGTTCAAGGCAGCCAACTGGTATGAAAGGGAGGTGAGTTACCGGATATGGTGGACCTGCCTCTGGGCCAGAGTTACAGAACTGGTTGAGACTATGGGATGCCATGTAGCCCCTTCCCCTGTTGTTGGTCTTGATGGATTGGCTGTTTGAGGGAGTCTCTTTCCTAGATCTGGGACATGTTTGGAGTCTTCTTTGCTAACCACCCTGATCTAAGAAGGATCCTGACGGATTATGGCTTTGAGGGACATCCTTTCCGGAAAGACTTTCCTCTATCTGGCTACGTTGAGGTAGGAGCCTTGGAACTGGGACAGCAGTCTCAGGGAGGGACTTGCAGGGAACTCAGGGGATCCCTGGGAATGGCAGGAAATGTGGTCTGTGGATTGTGGTGGTTTAAGAGCATGGGCCCTGGATTCAGATCCTAGTTTCATTTTTGTAACTTGGGGCAAGTTACTTGGTTTGACTGACTCAGCTTTCTCATCTTAAAATGGCAATAATAGCACTTAACTAATAGATTTGTGGCAGGCATTAAATAATGTATGTGTAGGCTCATGCCTGTAATCCCAGCACTTTGGGAGACAGGAGTAGTGCTCGAGTCCAGGAGTTCGAGAACAGCCTGGACAACATGGTGAAACCTCATCTCTACAAAAAAATAGAAAAATTAACGGGGCATGGTGCTACATGCCCGTGGTCCTGGCTGCTCAAGAGGCTGAGGTGGGAGGATCACTTGAGCCTAGGAGGCAGAGGTTGCAGTGAGCCAAGATCACGCCACTGCTCTCCAGCCTGGGTGACAGAGTGAGACCCTATCTCTAAATAAATAAATGCTGTATGAAGCCTGCTGTATTGTAAAGGCTCAATTGATGCTGTGTGTGTGTGTGTCAGGGTCTCACTCTGTCACCCAGGATGGAGTGCAGTGGTGCGATCACGGCTCACTGCAGTCTCCACCTCCAGGCTCAAGTAATCCTCACACCTCTCAGTCCTCCGAGTAGCTAGGACTACAGGCGTGCACCACCATGTCCAGCAAATTTTTGTATTTGTTGTAGAGATGGGGTTTCTCCATGTTGCCCAGACTGGTCTCAAATTCCTGGGCTCAAGCCATCTGTCCACCTCAGCCTCTCAAAGTGCTGGGATTACAGGCGTGAGCCACCGCACCTGGCCAGTGCTATCCATTATTGTAATGATAATTTTAATGATCAAGGCAGCCTTGAGGACGTAGTCTGTCCCTAAAACCTAAAGTAGAGGATTATTTTACCCTGCCCTGACTCTCTGGGAAGGCAGTGATGGGGAAGACACCAAATGTTTAGCCCTCAAGAATTACCTCTGAGATGGGACCAATAACGTGAATAAAGAATTTCAGTGGTGCTGCAGGTTGTTTATTTGCAGGAAGATAGTGTGTAATATTATTACTCGTGACTTTTATAGCAAAGTAACTGTTTAGAAATGCTGAGATGTGGTGCTCCAGCCCTGGTCTTTTAGTCCCCAGTCACTCCTGCTGTGTTAGTGCTTTGCATGCTCCTATTTCCCTCTTAGGCTACTTCTGGGCAGGGCTGTCTCCCTTGCTTCTCCCTTTCACCCCACTCCTGCTATCTGCCTCACCTGGTTTGCCTCTTCACTCTAGCACCTGATGATCCTGACCTCATCCATTTGATCCCCCAGTAACAAGAAAAGCCATGTCAAACGTACCGCTTTAGATCTGGACAGTGAATATGCTAAGGGCCCAGAGCCTGAGGTTGTGTATCTCCCAGTTTAGGTTTACTCTTTTCAGCCACCCACTACTATAATCCTGGGCAGATGCTTACCATTACCTTATAAGAGTGTGTGGGTGGGTGAGCAGTCAGTTGGGAGCTCCTGATGCAGGAGTGGTGAGCAGGGGAGTCCGACTGGTGCTGGCAGGGCATGAGAGGTATCCTACATTTTGGAATCTCACACTCTAGCTGGTTGGGATGTGATCTGATGGGTAACACAGGTGTGGATGGAGACTTATTAACAGAGGCTGGGACAGGAGTCAGTAACGGAGAGGAACTGGACTGGGGAAGTCATCCATAGCCTTGTGAAAAACAGGCTCCTTTGTAGCTGTAATAGGGACTTCCTTAGTGCTCAAGCCTGCCTTTTGCTCCTACAGTTACGCTATGATGATGAGGTGAAGCGGGTGGTGGCAGAGCCGGTGGAGTTGGCCCAAGAGTTCCGCAAATTTGACCTGAACAGCCCCTGGGAGGCTTTCCCAGTCTATCGCCAACCCCCGGAGAGTCTCAAGCTTGAAGCCGGAGATAAGAAGCCTGAAGCCAAGTAGCTCCAGGGAAGGCATGTGGATCCTAGACAGCACCTTATCTAAGATTGAGTGTCGGTGTAAATAAATTCCTACTTAGACTCACCAATTCGTGTGTGCTTGTAATGGGGAGAAATGATGTTTGACGGGGGACACAGGCAGGCAGGGGTGTTTCCCTGCTCCCTTAGAGAGACACTACTAAACCAGGGAGTCTTACGGGTTTTTTTGTTTTTTATTTTCTGAGACAGTGTCTTGCTCTTGTTGCCCAGGCTGGAGTGCAATGGCGTGATCTCGGCTCACTGCAACCTCCGCCTCCTGGGCTCAAGCAGTTCTCCCACCTCAGCCTCCCGAGAAGCTGGGATTACAGATGTGCGTCACCATGCCCAGCTAGTTTTTGTAGAGATGGGGTTTCACCATGTTGCCTGGGCTGGTCTTGAACTACTGTCCTCAAATGATCCCACCCACACTGGCCTCCCAAAGTGCTAGGATTATAGGTGTGAGCCACCACACTCAGCTAGGGGTCTATTTTAATGGGACTAAAGAGTGTAGTTGCAGACCTAGTGGCCTGCAGGCATGGATGTATTTCTGAGAGGAATTCTAGAGCTGTAATTAAAAGTTCTTCCGGTCCACAGGGATTCAGGATGGGTGTGGCATGGCAGCCCATCACTCTTGGGCTATAGAAACCTTCCTGGTTTCTGGCCTGAGCTGAGAATGGTGTTTTTTTTTTTTTTTTTTTTTTTTTTTTGAGGCAGAGTTTTGCTATTGTTGCTCAGGCTGGAGTGCAATGGCATGATCTTGGCTCACTGCAACCTCCGCCTCCCGGGTTCAAGCAATTCCCTGCCTCAGCCTCCTGAGTAGCTGGGATTACAGGCTTGTGCCACCACACCCAGCCAGTTTTGTGTTTTTAGTAGAGATGGGGTTTCTCCATGTTGGTCAGGCTGGTCTTGAACTCCCGACCTCACGTGATCTGCCCGCCTCGGCCTCCCAAAGTGCTGGGATTACAGGTGTGAGCCACTGCGCCGGGCTGGTGGGGGTTTTTTGAGACATGGTCTTGGTCTGTCGCCCAAGCTAGGGTGAGTACAGCAGTGTGATCATGGTTCGCTGCAGTCTAGACTGCCTGGGCTCAGCTGATCCCCCCACCTCAGCCTCCTGAGTAGCTGGGACCACAGGTGTGTACCACTATGCCCAGCTAATTTTTTTATTTGTAGAGATGAGGTCTCACCATGTTGCCCAGGCTGGTCTCGAATTCCTGGGCTCAAGCCATCCTGTCTTGCCCTCCTCAAGTGCTGGGATTACAGGCATGAGCCACGGTGCCCACCCTGAATTAAGAATGTTGTTAGGAAATAAGAGGTCCCAGGGCTGGGGCAAAAACCACTGAGGAGCTGCAGATTTGTCTGTCTGCCAGGAGACAGTACTCCCTAGTCCAGCTGGTCTAGGGGTCTGTTTAGCCTGCGGCGGAGTGCCTGAGACGGGAGTGCTTGGCTCTGCCTGTATGCAGGGCCGCCCAGCCAGCCCGCCATGCAGTTGGAAGACTTTGCAGCTGATGCTTTTGGCAGCTGAAGGGCTCCATGGAGGCTGGGCTGGGCCAGACTGGGTGTCGGGGCTGGTCTCAGTTGCAGGATATTTTGAGGGTGCAGACGGTAAGATGGTCTTACCGCCTGGGCTCTTTCCTACCCTTTGGGAGGGCCAAGCTAGAGCTATTTGCTACCAAACACCTTTTTCCTATTAACTAAGCATACCGCCCAGCTGGGCAGGAACAGGCTGAGGGCCTGACAAGCAGGGAGCCAGGCTCCTGCCAACAACCAAAGATTCCCCATTTCTAAAGGATGGAAAGAGCCCATGGGAGGTGACCGAGGCCACAGCCAGCCCCTCCCTGTTCAGCATTGAAGAATGACACGCATTACAGAGCTCTGGAGCAGCCTGCAGTGGAAAGTTGGAGCCGAGGTGTGTGGCAGGCAGATGAGGGAGCAGAGAACTGCTGAACAGAGTGAAACTCAGAGGACGTGGTGGAGCATGGCTGCGACCCTGCAGTTCCTGGCTTGCCTGGTGGTAGCCATCTGCCTCCTCTCTGGTGTGACTACAACCCAGCACCATGCAGGTACCGGGGCTTCAGGGTGGGTGGAGAGGAGCCAAGGAAGGCTGCTGGCTGACGGCAGTTAACAGCTGGCTCTATTTGAGGCTAGTCGGGCATAGAAGTGTGGGCATGGTGGGTACCAGGCTGATGTGTGCTGTGGTGGGTGACAATGTGGGCCGCCCCCCCCAGAACTGGAAAGATACAGGTGACAACTAGGGAGATAGCCCTAGGTGCTCTTAATGCTGGCCCTGGGCTCATTCCCACTGATGCCCAAAGCAGGGTCTCTTGACCTGTCTGGGCTTGGAACAAACATTACAAGGGTGAGGCAACACCCCAAGGTGTGGGCCGGAGGGAGCTGCCACAGACATCCTCCCCTGCCCTGTGGTCCCTGCCTCACATCCTCCCCTGCCCTATCCTCCCTGCCCTGTCCTCCTTCTCCCTCCCTTACTGCTGAGAAGGAGCAGGGAGAGTAGGCTCTTCCCAAATAGGTCCTTGTCCTTGGGAGAGTCACTGGCACTGTTTTAGGTGACTCTGTCCTCCGAAGATTATAGGGAGAGGAGGAGGGTGGGGAAGGGTCTTGTGACCCGTTGGCCTGGAGCTCTTTACCAAGGGCATTGTGCAATTTAGAGGAGGAGTCCTGGGCATTTGCCAACATGGTAACTACGCTTGGAATGATGCTTTTGAGATCAGAAGACCTATGCCTGGGAGAGTGAATGTCAATGTGCATGTGTGTGCATGAGAGGGAGGGGACACAGGGGCATGGGATGGCATTCCTGCCCTTTTGTAGAATGATGAAGCACTTGGGACCTCTACCACGCAGCAGAGGGACACTTCTGGGAGGCTGGGGTGTTCATGGTGTAGCATGGCAGGGGCCTGACTCCTCTCTGCTGCCCCAGGGCAGCCCATGGACAGCACCAGCGTGGGAGGTGGCCTGCAGAAGCCAGAGGCCCCGGAAGTGATGTTTGAGGTCTTTCCTCCCAGCCTGGGACATGAGGGTGGGCATGTCCAGAGGTCCCTAAGCTCAGGGTTGGGAATGGGGATGTCTCAGGGTGGACCTGCTAGGGGTTGGCGGGGGCAAGCCAGCATGGGTCCTGCTGCCTGCTTCTGCCCCCTCCCCCAGCCCACTCTTGCTCCCCGCCCTGCTCCCCAAGCCACAGCCCACCCCTTACATGCCTCCCCTTGCAGCTGCTCTGGGCTGGGCTGGAGCTGGATGTCATGGGGCAGCTGCACATCCAGGATGAGGAACTAGCGTCCACACACCCAGGCCGCCGACTCAGGCTCCTCCTGCAGCACCACGTGCCCAGTGACTTGGAGGGCGCTGAGCAGCGGCTGCAGCAGCTCCAGGACCTGCGGAAGGGGCCTCCTCTTAGCACTTGGGACTTTGAACATCTGCTCCTCACAGGCCTGTCCTGCGTCTACCGGCTCCACGCAGCTAGTGAGGCTGAGGAACGGGGCCGCTGGGCCCAGGTCTTCACTCTCCTGGCACAGGAAACACTCTGGGACCTATGCAAGGGTTTCTGCCCCCAGGATCAGCCCCCTTCCCTGGGGTCCTGGGCTTCCATCCTTGACCCCTTCCCCTGACCCTCCCCTTTTGCTCTTTCACCTGCCATTACCCCCTCCCATCTCCTCCTCAACTCCCCAGGCAGACCCATCTTGGGCAGGGGCTTCTGTCTGGCATCTGGTTTTTTCCACTGTGTTCGGCTTCTGTCTGGCATCTGGTTTTTTCCACTGTGTTCAGATCTCTGGGCTTGGCTTGCACCCTGGACACCCCCTCTCTGCTTACCCCGACCCAATCGATCTTATTTCCTGGATCTTGAGAGGCTAAGAACCCAGGCTGTGGGTCGCAAGGAGTGGCCACAGAGCTAAGGGCACGACTTGCAGGCAGTGTGTGTGTGCTGAGATCAGGGGTCAGGGTTGAGAAGTGTGTTCAAGAGATGCTGAAAGGGAAGCTGCCCCAAGTAAGGCCAGGTCAGACCTTCCAACTCCTACCCTGGCGCTCTGTGATAGGTCCTGTGGAATTCACAGGAATCCTCTAGGTGCAGAGCACCCCCTTTTAGGCACAACCAAGGATCTGGGGTCCCTGAGCCTCCAAGTTCCCATCTGGGTTGGGAGAATAGACTTTTTGAGTTCTGTCTGTTGGAGGACTAGAGGGAAACAGGGGGAGGGTTGAACATTTTCTCTTTTGGGGTAGGGAGGCAATATCTCAACACCTTAGATGGGGGAGTAAGGCTGGCAGACCAAGCAGAGACAAGCGGAGGTGGGCTGGGCCAGGTGTGGCCCTGATTCTGTGCTGCTCTTCTCATAAAATGTTCTGTTTCGGACTCCCGAAGCCTGTGTCATTCTATGTCGGAATAAGCGGTCTAACTCCTGCTCTGGGCAAATCACTCTCCCCATCCTGGGAAGGCAAGAGTCAGGGCAACCAGGTATCAACTCCTCATCCCATTCCCATGCCCTGCTGGAAGGAGGAATGCACTCTCCTTGATCTCATGCCCCTAGTGGGGTAATGGGGTGCTGTTCCTTGTCACAGAAAGGCATCAGCCAGGGGCTAAGGCTGAGGTCGTAGGTCAATGATGAGTCAGAGGGCTGGACGAGGTAGGGGTATGAAAGGGAGGCCCCCAACGGACTAGGCGAATGTGGTTCCACCAAATTCCCACCTCCTCACCCTCCCAGGGTCTGAGGGGACCCTGCTCTCCAACCTCCAACCCCTTCCCCGGGCCTGCGGGCCCGCAGTAGTCAGTGCCTATCCCGCCTGCCCCCAGCGAATGCGTCGCAGTCAAGACAGCGCAGGGGCCTGGGTTGCCGGGCGCTGCGCAGGCCCGCTTTCCGCTTTATTGGCAGAGTCCAGGCGCGCCCGGCGGCCGTGGCGCTCGCGCGAGGCGTTCGGGCCGCGGGCCTGGCCCGGCATGCACGCCCCTGGCCCTCCCGGGCTCCTCTCTGGCCCGGGGCTCATAGCAGTTCCGGGGCCCCGAGGCCTGGGGGGGCGGCGGGGGCGAGGTCGGGGTACACCAAGAAGCCGGAGAAGGTGATGTACTTGCCGTGGTTGCTGTAGGCGCCATAGCCGTCGTGGTCGTGGCTGAGCAGCCAGACGGCGTCGCCGCGCCGCAGGGCCAGCATCACGCTCTGGCTCTGCATCTCGCGGCGCCGCGACGCGCCGTCGTCGTAAATCATGGCCTGCACCTCGTCGCGGTTCTTCATCAGCTTCACTGACAGCGTCTTACGCGGCAGCTTGCCCAGCGTGAAGGAGAAGAAGTAGGCGCCGGGCAGGCGGCAGCGGAACACGCCGGCCGCCGCGTCGAAGTCGCCGCCAATGTTGACGAGCTCGGTGTCGAAG
>NW_012107141.1:5735772-5736311 GCF_000951045.1 Mandrillus leucophaeus
CGCTGGGCCGCCTCTGCTCGTCGAAGGCCAGCGCCTGCACCTCGTCGTGGTTCCGCACCAGCATCACCGACAGGCTCTTGTGCGGGGCCTTGCCAGCCGTGAAGGAGAAGAAGTAGGCGCCGGGCACGCGGCAGCGGAATTGGCCCGTGGCCGCGTCGAAGTCGCTCCCGATGTTCACGTACACCTTGTCGAAGGTCACCGCCATCTCCGACGCGCCCTCCAGGGGAGTGGTGCGTGCCGCCGAGAAGGCCGAGCGCAGCTCTGAGGAGCCCGGGCCGGGGGCCGGGCCCAGTGCCCAGCAGGCCGCTGGGCCCAGCAGGCCTAGCAGAAGCGGCAGCATGGAGCCTGGGAGGGAGACGGAGGGGCGGGAGAGGAGGGTTGGCAGGGGCGGCCTCCAAACGTTAGGCTCTCCACCTCTCCACCGGGAGACAAGAGTTCTCTTCTCAGCCCTTCCCTAGACCCACAAGTAGGTTTCAATTTTCCTACATCCTTGCACTAGCTCAGTGCTTCTCAAACTCTAGCGAGCCTCACTGTCACCT
>NW_012107141.1:5738227-5740787 GCF_000951045.1 Mandrillus leucophaeus
CCCGTCTCGGCCTCCCAAAGTGCTGGGATTACAGGCTTGAGCCACCGCGCCCGGCCGAAACCCCTTTCTTAAGTGAAAGCTTGCACACAGACCAGGAGAAACGCTCTGGTTGAAGAAGCCTACAGCCCTGTCTGCTTGGCTCGCCCCTACACCTCCTGTTTGACACCCAGGGGCCCTGGTAACCCGGGGGATTCAGGGGGGTCTCTGAGTTCCCCTCAGTTCCAGTTGGCTGCATTTTCCTGTGGTTATTTTATGGTCCTTGGTCTGCTACTCACGCAGGCACTGGCTTTCTGTGTCAATGCTCTGCATGACCATTACTGTTTAAGACCTATCTGAGCAGGAAAGGAAATCGCTGCTCCCTGACCCCTTTCCTGGCCTCACCAGGGGCCCTTCCTGCACAGAGGAGGCGAGAACAGTTGGGCTTTGAGGTAGCTTCCTCCCCCGTGAAATCAGAGTAAAAGAGGTGACTCCTTTCTCTTTGCTTGGAGGCTGGTTACTCAGGGGAAGGAGTGGCGAGCCAGGGGCTACCAGGGATGGACAGGGAGAGCAACAATTCCAGCAGGGCTTTGGCAAGGCTGTGAAGTCAGCAGCTTTGTTCCTTGGGAGTGACGGATTGGAGAGGACAGCCAGCCAGATCTGGGTTCAGGTCCTGGCTCTACCACTCACACTGTGAAACCCTGGGCAGGTACCCTGACTTCTCTGGGCATGGCTTCCTCCATGTAAATGGGGAGGAGACCTCACACACAGGCTTGCTGTGGGGGTGCTCTGAGATAGGTGTGAACATGGTTTGTCAATGGCAGTGCTGAGGGGTGCAGATGCTTCTGTTGGTTGCCCTGACAAAAGTGATCTGGTCCAGTTCTTGATGTAAGGGTTTAGGGACTCAGTCACTCCTACCCCTGGGAGCTTGGTGAAGGCACTGCTTGACTCAAAGGAGTCACTGTCTGATGTAGGGATTCCATCCTGCTTCCTAGTAGGGCATGCACTTTGGGGCTTGAATACCCAAAGGCCCTGATGTGGAAACAAAACAGGAAAGAAATGAGCTGGAGACAGCCTGGGATGTGGGCTGCTTTAGAAAATACCCTGTAAGTATGTGTAGCTCTGTGTCAGGGCCCTGCTGAAAGGGGTTGCCACGTGTAGATGTGCAGAACATCCTAGCTAGAATCTAGCTCACACTCCACATGTTAGAGCAGCACCTGGGATAAAGTATGCCACCTTCTCATTCTCATAATAAAGACCCCAAGTTGCTAGCCCAACTGAATGCTGTCTGCTTCCAGAGGAGGTGCCTTTTCTAATTCTCACAAAGGTGTCCTATGGGTTAGTGATACCCTTGGTTAGGACAGGGAGGAGGGAAGGGGCCATCCACGGTGGTGAAGATGGCACCCCACAAGTGTGCAGTACATTCCCTTTTACAAATTTCTTTTAGGCACATCGTCTCAGCAAACCTGCAAGACAGGTGGGCCCTCTCCCATTTTATAGATGAGAAAGCTGAGGCCCAACAAGGGAAAGCATTTTGGCCCAAGGTCACCCATGAAGCACTGAGATATTTTGACTCAAATTCCGTATGCCTTCCTCTCTGTCACTCTTCCCTCCTAGACACAGGTATGTCCAGCCAATTTGTCCTCTGCCTCAGTTTACCTTTTTGCAAAACTAGGAGAGATCAGGGGAATGAGTCTTGGGATCCAGGATGAGGAAGACAGAAAGAAAGCAAAACCAAACAAAAGCAAGCAAACGCATTCTCTAGTGTTTTGTCTTCTGGGAGCATGGGGAACAGCTCAGCTTTTCCTGACACCGCTGCTTTCCTAGTGGGTCATGCCCCAGAAGAAGCTGCCCAGCAACCTCCCGACCAAGGTTGGTGCACCCCACCAGTGCCAAGGGTCTTCCTGTGTGCCCAGTACCCAGCCTCCATTTCACCCACACTGTAATTCCCAGATCCCTGGGTCCTCATCCTTCCCTGAACCCCCTTCCCTGAGCAGGTCAGAGGTGTGGGAGGGTGTGTCAGGTGGGTGTCATAGCTCCAGGGAAGGAAATGGCTGTTACTGGCTCTGTCCAGGTGGGGCTCAAAATAGTCATCTTCAAAGAGAAAAACTGGAACACAGAACTGGGCAGACCCAGAGCCCCGGAGCCAAGGCGGGAGGTGCAGGCTGAGGGGCTTGCAGAGCTCCCCCTTGCCCCGCCACTCACCAGTTAACCCTTCCCTCAAGCCCTGCCAGAGCCCCCCCGCCAACCTACCTTGAAAGCCCCTCATCCTTCCAAGAAGTCCCACTTTCACAGAAGCCAATTAATCCTTATTTTTAAAAAACAAAAACCAGAAAGGGGTATCCCAATCCCTCTCTCCCGAGACCTTCCCTCCATGCATCCATCCCTTCGGAATGAAAGCCCTTGTGCCTGTTTCACGAAAAGGCTCCCAGGTCCTCCTTTCAAGAAAAAAGGACCCAATTTCCCCGCGCCTCCCCAGCCCCCGTTTCCAGTAAAGGGGAAACCTCGGCTCCCCGCCTTTCCTGAGCTGACCTCACCTGGCTGGGGGCGGCGGTCGGGTCGGGTTCGGTCCGAGCCCGCGATC
>NW_012107141.1:5740992-5747023 GCF_000951045.1 Mandrillus leucophaeus
GCGGCGGCGGACAGGGTGCTGGGGCCCCGGGCCGGGCGTGGGGAGGCGTGAGGGAAAGGGAAGGTCAGCCAGAGAGGGAGCCGAGCGAGCGGAGAGGCGGGAGGAGAGGCGGAGGAGAGGCGGGAGGGGGAGAGGAGGGGAGTAGGGGGAGAGGGAGGGGCGAGCTGCGGGGCCTAGGGGCTCCGCACGGAGCCTGCGCCGAGCACTGGACCCTTCCTCATCTGTGACCTCCTTAGAGCTTCGTCCTCTGGGTCTAGACAGCAGGCATCATTAATCTGAGCAGTTGGGGAAACTGAGGCCAGAGGCAGCGGCCAACGCGGGGTGGCCCAGAGTGCTCTGCAGTCCAGCTTCCTTCCTGGTGTGGGGTGAGAGGGCTAGAGCTGGACTCAGAGACTGGACTAGCCTTTGGGCTGTAAGGACAGTGGAAGGTGAGATTTTGGCTGGGACAGATGTCCAAGCTGAGTGGCCTTGGGGGAGGGGTCTGAAGGAAAAGAAGGATAAATGGGTCAATGCTGCCAGTAAAGGAAGAGCTGAAAATAACCTAGTTTTTCCTCCTCACCTCCAAATCGGAAAATGCCCACCATCCATTAGGAAACAGGGAGAAGGCAGTCTGCGTCCCCCTGGGAGAGGGGCAGTCAGGAGAAGAGTCCTTGGGGCAGAATGGAATTTTCTGCTGGAAAGGTTGCTCCTGCAAGAAGGAACAGGGTTGAGAAGGGCAATAGGTGGGCAAGAAAGGCCTCTGGAGAGGGAAACTGACACCCTGCCTCGCTGGGGCCGGGCTAGCAGGAGTCCAGCAGGGCACCCGGGCTGGGAACAGCGGTCTTCCCACAGTAACACTCACCAGAGGCACCAGTGCTGGCCTCTACTGTGGACTTCGAGCCCACGGGGTGGGGGGCTCAGACTCCCTTTCTCTAGGCTGCTGTTCTCTCCCATGATGACTGTAGAGGTGGTGACACTGCCTGGCACTCAGTAGATGTTGACTGAGTGGATGACTTTCGAAGAGCTCGACTCTCAGCAGCCAAGAGCTGGTGCCCTCTGCCTGGCCCTGGTTGACTCCGGAGCCATAGGCTCTAATCCTGCCTCTGCCGCAGGTCTGCTCTGTGGTCCCTGAGAGGCCTGAACCCCTGCGGACACCCCGTCCTCTGGAGCTTTCCTTTTGGAGCTCTCAAAGTTACCCAACCCCAGTTAATTTATTTGTCTCTAGGAAGATGTTGGTAGAGGTGATTGGCTCTGCTTCAAGTGTGTTAGGTGAATGATGGAATGAATTAACAAATATGTGCCTGAATAGAAAGGAATGAATGGAGGTGGTTCAGGCTGAATAATGAGGGTATTTGTTGACAGAGGGTGAAGCACCCGTCTAGCCCTTGTCAGATCACAACTGTCTCCTTCACCAGCTTGAAAAGCTTTGGCCACAGGACTGTGGGGAGGACAAGAGGCAGGGTAAGGGTGGGATGAGCCATGCAGGGATGTCGAAGGAGAGCTGGGGGATGTCGAAGGAGAGCTGGGGGAGGCCAAAAGCCAACCTGTGGTCCTTCTTAGGGCCATGGGCCCCTTCTGGACCAGAAGAGTGGGGCTGTTCTCCTGAGGGCGTGATTCCAATGGTGGGAGGGGAGGAGAGGGGAGAAGGTATGTTATAGGATAGTATAATCCCAGTTGAGGTTCAATTCAGGCTGGGATTTGACACTCCCTGGGTTCACAAGAGTTCTAACCAGAGAAGTCAGGGTTGAGGTAGAGATAGGCGGCTGGGGCAGATGACATCAGGATTTGCATCAGGTGACTGGGATAGGGAGGAATCCACTGGGAAAGGGATATAGAGAAAGATGATGCCATGAGCTGGTAGGTGTAAGGCAGATGGTTGGGCTCCAGAATGGGAGTTAAGAAGAGGTGGCTGCAGGATCCAGAGAAAAGCCCTAGGCTGGTTATAGTTCCTGCTCCCTCCTTTCTTGTTTTGCAGCCACAATTTTATTTATTTTTGAGACAAAGTCTTGATGTGTCACCTGGGCTGGAGTGCAGTGGTATGATCTTGGCTCACTGCAGCTTTGACCTTGCGGGCTCAAGTGACTCTCCCACCTCAGCCTCCCAGGTAGCTGGGACTACAGGTGCAGGCCACCATGCCTGGATAATTTTTTAAAAAATTTTTTGTAGAGATGAGGTCTCACTCCATTGCCCAGGCTGGTCTTAAACAACAATTATTTTATTTATTTTTAAATTGAGATGGGTGTGGCTGGGCATGGTGGCTCACGCCTGTAATATTAGCACTTTGGGAGGCCAAGGTGGGAAGATCCCTTGAGCTCAGAAGTTTGAGACCAGCTTGGGCAACAGAGCGAGACCCCATCTCTTTCTCTTTTTTTTTTTCGAGACAGACTCTCACTCTGTTGCCCAGGCTGGAGTGCAATGCTGCGATCTCAGCTCACTGCAACCTCCACCTCCCGGGCTCAAGCGATTCTCCTGCCTCAGCCTCCTGAGTAGCTGGGATTACAGGGGTACGCCAGCACACCTGGCTAATATTTTGTATTTTTAGTAGACATGGGGTTTCACCATGTTGGTCAGGCTAGTCTTGAACTCCTGACCTCGTGATCTGCCTGCCTTGGCCTCCCAAAGTGCTGGGATTGTAGGTGTGAGCCACCATGCCCAGCTGACCCCATCACTTTAAAAAAATAATAAAGTTTAAAAAATTAACATTCAAATATATATAAATTGAGATGGGCTTTTTTTTTTTCTTGAGATGGAGTTTCGCTCTTGTTGCCCAGGCTGGAGTGCAATGGAGCGATCTTGGCTCACTGCAACCCCCCCTCCCAGGTTCAAGTGATTTTCCTGCCTCAGCTTCATGAGTAGCTGGGACTACAGGCGTGTGCCACCACACCCAGCTAATTTTGTATTTTTAGTAGAGATGGGAGTTTCTCTATGTTGGTCAGGCTGTTCTCAAACTCCCGACCTCGGGTGATCTGCCCGCCTCGGCCTCCCAAAATGCTGGGATTTCAGGCGTGCCTGGCTGAGATAGGTTCTTACTCTGTCACCCAGGCTGGAGTGCAGTGGCACGATCTTGGCTCACTGCAGCCTGGGCTCAAGTGATCCTCCCCCCTCAGCCTGCCACCACGTGGCAGCTAATAGACAACAATAATTTTTATATATTTTTGTTTTTATTTTTTGAGACGGAATTTCGCTGGTTACCCAGACTGGAGTGCAATGGTGCGATCTCGGCTCACTGCAACCTCCACCTCCTGGGTTCAAGCAATTCTCCTGCCTCAGCTTCCTGAGTAGCTGGGATTACAGGCATGTGCCACCACATTTTTGTATTTTTAGTAGAGACGAGTTGGCCAGGCTGGTCTTGAACTCCTGACTTCAAGTAATCCACCTGCCTTAGCCTCCCAAAATGCTGGGATTACAGGCGTGAGCCACCGCACCTGGCCGACAACAATAATTTTAATAGCAGGTTCCTTTCCCTGAGTGTAGTAGATGCTGTCAATGCCCCACCCACACCTCCAGGCCTACCAGGAGGGCACCCACAGATAGTTCCTGACCAGGCCCCTGCTTCCTGTGTCCCTCCTGAGGGCATTTTCAGCTATGGGAGTGAGTGTGGGGCAGGCCCAAAGGGCTGTGGAGTTAATACCCCCAGAGCAACCCCAGCCAATTGTCCAGAGTTCGGGGTAAATACCCCAGCTTTCTGGTCCCTCTGTGGGAGCATTCCACATCCCAATTCCAGGTCTGTTTCAGACTCAGAGAGACTCCAGCCAAGCTCAGTTCTCCACGGTGAAAACCTGCTGGTGTCTGTGCGCTTTATTCTGTTTCCTCTCTTTGTCTCATTTTCCCACTCGCTCACCCTCCTTCTTGGGATCACAACTCTCTCCTTCACCAGCTTGAAAAGCTTGGGCCACAGGACTATGGGGAGGACAGGAGGCATGGTAAGGGTGGAATGAGCCACACAGGGATGTCGCAGGAGAGCTGGGGAAGGCTGGAAGCCAACCTAGGGCAGCCACAACCCTTCTTAGGGCCATGCGTCCCTTCTGGATCAGACAAGTTAATGCAGGAGTAGGATTTAAACCCAGGTCTATCTGGCTCCCAAACCCAGTCCTTAACCACTATACTCTGCAGCCTCCCTTTCTCTGATTCTCTCTCAGCATTTTTTTTTTTGGGAGGAGGGGACAAGAGTCTTACTCTGTCGTCCAGGCTGGAGTGCAGTGGCGTGATCTCAGCTCACTGCAACCTCTGCCTCCTGGGTTCAAGCGATTCTTCTGCCTCAGCCTCCTGAGTAGCTGGGACTACAGGTGTGCACCACCACACCCAGCTAATTTTTTTGTATTTTTGGTAGAGACAGGGTTTCACTATGTTGGCCAGGATGGTCTCGATCTCCTGACCTCGTGATCCGCCTGCCTTGGCCTCCCAAAGTGCTGGGATTACAGGCGTGAGCCACCGTGCCCGGCCCGAAGAGGCTCTTTCTAAATAATGGTGAGGATTTTGACAGGGTGAGTTGGAGTGGAGATGGAGGAGTGAGGGGGTGGAATCCAGTCAAAGATAAGAATGTGAGCCAAGGTGAGGAGGTGGCATAGGGAAGGAAATGTACCAGGCTTGGTTGTGGAGAAGGGTTTGTGATGGGAAGTTATGGCAGGTAAGGAGTGTGGGGCTTAACTACTGAGCTAACGAGCTTTTACCTTACAGTAGAGGAGAAGAAGGTGTGCTCAAAGCTGTATTTTAAGAAGATTACTCTGCAGATTGAAAGGCAGGAGAAAGACGACGAGGGGAGAGGCAGGCAGATGGGTGAGAAAATACTGAAAGTGTCCAGATGAAAGTAAACTATCCAGGGGCAATGAGAAGGGAAGAGACAGATGGGAGAGGTCCTGAGAAGAGAGATTCAGAGACTGACAGAGTGAGCACACAGCTCACAATTTAATTAGCTTCCTGCTTTGCCAGTGGATTACAGGGAATTAGCAAAGCTCACAGTCCAGGGACCTTGCTGGGAGTTGAGGGGAAGTTAATGAGAAAGACAACAACATGCCCCGGGGAGAAATGAAAGAGGAGGAATGTTAGCCAAGCAGAGATGCCAGCAGGAGAAACATACGTCTGGGCGCTGAGTCCTTGCCTTTCTCGGAGATTTCAGCCCTCCAGGGGAGCCAACTTTAGGGCTCCTGGTCACGCTCCTGCCCCACTGCTCTTGGTTCCAATTCCTCTGAGCACTTGGTAAGTGACCCTGGAGAGGGGAAGCTGGGAGTGCTTGCGAAGACCAAGTTCCCAACTCTCCCCTGGCCTTTTTCCCAGCAGGGCTCTAAGATCCCAACACTGGCCTTCCTAGAAGGCAGAACTGAATCCCCTGGGCCCCTTCTGCAGATGGACCAGGAGGTGACCTGCTCATGACCTGACGTGGCAAATTACATTTTCAAATGTGACTGTGTCATCTCCTATCCCATGTGCTCTTCTTACAATGTGACCTTGCCAGTCCTCATGCAAAGGATGAGTTACGTTACGTCATTGAAAGGTGATGCCACTGCTGCTTGGATCTCTCTCTTGAAACCCTCATCCCTGGAGCCTAGCCATCAGGCTGTGAGGAAGCCTAGGTCACATGGAAAGGCCACGTGTAAATATTGTGGCCAACAGCCCTAGTCAGGACCAGCTACATCATTTGCAGAGTCCAGTGCAAAATGAAATTGTGGAGGGGCCGAGCGCGGTGGCTTATGCCTTTAATCCCAGCACTTTGGGAGGCCAAGGCAGGCAGATCACTTGAGGCCAGGAGTTTGAGACCAGCCTGGCCAACATGGCGAAACCCCGTTTCTAAAGTAAATACAAAAAGTGGCCAGGCATGGTGGCTCACGCCTGTAATCCCAGCACTTTGGGAGGCCAAAGTGGGCGGATCACCTAAGGTCAGGAGTTCGAGACCAGCCCGACCAACATAGTGAAACCCTGTCTCTACTAAAAATACAAAGATTAGCCAGGTGTGGTGGTGCGTGCCTGTAATCCCAGCTACTCGGGAGGCTGAGGCAGGAGAATCACTTGAACCCGGGAGGCAGAGGTTGCAGTGAGCCGAGATCATACCACTGCA
>NW_012107141.1:5747076-5754868 GCF_000951045.1 Mandrillus leucophaeus
CACCTGTGGTCCCAGCTACTCAGGAGACTGGGGCATGAGGATTGCTTGAATCTGCGAGGCAGAGGTTGCAGCAAGCCGACATCGTGCCACTGCTCTCCAGAGTAGGCGACAGGGTGAGACCCTGTCTCAAAAAAAAAAAAAAAAGAAAAAAGAAAATGTGGAGCCTACTGTTCTAAGAATTTAGAGCTTTAAACCAAGCACAGGGCTCTTCCAAGTGTGGCACCTTGCTCAGCCATACAAGCTGTGGGGCCACGAAGCTGGCCTGGCCCCAGCTGAGGTACCAGCATCACTGCCAGTGACATGGATGTGCGGAAGCCTTTAAGAGGACACCAGGCATGGCCTCTGTCTGACTGCAACTGTGTGAGTGGCCCTGAATGAAAACTGCCTAGCTGAACCTAGTGCTCCACCAGACCCGCAAGGAATAAAGATGATTGTTGCTGGGTTTGCTGTTGGTATTTGTTTTGAGACGGAATCTCACTGTGTCACCCAGGCTGGAGTGCAGTGGCGCAATCTCAGCTCACTGCAACCTCTGCCTCCCGGGTTCAAGCGATTCTCTTGCCTCAGCCTCCCGAGTAGCTGGGATTACAGGTGCCCGCCACCACACCCAGCTAACTTTTTTTGTATTTTTAATAGAGACGGGGTTTCATCCTATTGACCAGGCTGGTCTTAAACTCCTGACTTCAAGTGATCTACCAGCCTCGGCCTCCCAAAGTGCTGGGATTACAGGTGTGAGCCACCACCCTCAGCTGATTGTTGCTGTTTTAAACTAGTAAGTTTTGGGTTACTGTAGCAACAGAGTTGGAACACTGGGGTAACCAGACCTGGTCAAAACTGGCTGAAGATGCAGGACAGCCACCAAGTTCCTCCCCATACCCAGGCTCATTCCCTGAACTGTTGTTGCAGGTTCTCCTTGACTCATGTTAGCAGAAGACATAGGAGGCACAAATAACTCCAGACTGTCAGGAGACCCAAATCCTATGTCTGGCTATAGAATGCTGCACACTGACACCAAGATCTGCACATCTTTGGGGGCAGAAGTCAGCTTTTCAGTTGGAGAGGGTGGAGAAAAAACCCACGGTTCTGTGAGCGGAAACAGTGGTAGCATTGGCCCTGGCAGGAGACGGTGTTTGGGTCTCCATGGCCTGCAGGAAGGGAGAAAAGGAAGGCTGTGTCCTGCCAAGATGAGTTGAGAGACAGAAGCCCTGTGGCTCCTGTGGCTTTTTTTCTTTCTTTTCTTTTTTTTTTTATTTGAGACGGAGTCTTGCTCTGTCGCCCAGGCTGGAGTGCAGTGACGCGATCTCGGCTCACTGCAACCTCTGCATCCCGGGTTCAAGCAATTCTCCTGCCTCAGCCTCCCGAGTAGCTGGGATTACAGGTGCCCACCACCTCGCCCGGCTAATTTTTGTATTTTTTTAGTAAAGGCGGGGTTTCACCAGCTTGGCCCGACTGGTCTCGAACTACTGACCTCTTGATCCACCTGTCTTGGCCTCCCAAAGTGTCCACCCACCTCGGCCTCCCAAAGTGCTGGGATTACAGGCAAGAGCCACCTTGTCCAGCCAGCTTTTTTTTACTTTCTTTCTTTTTTTTTTTTTTTGAGACAGGGTCTCACTTTGTTGCCCAGGCCTGCCTTGAACACCTAGGCTCACACAGTCCTCCTGCCTCAGCCTCCCAAGGAGCTGGGATTATAGGTGCATGCCATTATGTCTGGTCACATTCTGATTCTGACTGGTGAGGGGTTGTGTTGAATTGCTTTGTCTGTGTTCACCCCGGTATAGAGCCAGCTAGAGTGTAGGTCAGATGAGTCCCGAGTGACTGGCGAGACAGCTTGAATGTAAACATCATCTACAACCCAGTTGAGTAACTGCTGGAGGAGGAGGGAAGGGGGCAGGGAGAGGCATATAGCAATTTATCATTGTCCCCTCAAGAGTAGGCAGAAACACAAACCAGAAGGTGCGAGAGGATCACTTGAGCCAGTAGGTGGAGGCTGCAGTGAGCCAAGATGGCACTCCTGCACTCCATTCCTTGTGGGCGGGTGGAAATTAGGAAGAGAAACTAATTCTAAGTGGAGGGATGCAGCTAGGCTTGATCAGAGAGGTAACACCTAAACGAAGCAGTGAAGGCTGCACTGGACTTTCACAGGTAACAATAGACTGAAGAGCATTCTGGAAGAAAGGAGCAGGGAGCAGGAGGTAACACTCTTAGGCAATTCAGAATCATGGTGAAGAGTAGTGGCTGGCATCAGACTGCCTCGGTTTGAATCCCAGCTTCTTCATTATTTGTGTGACCTCAGTTTCCCCACCTATGAAATGGGGATAATAAAAGTATGCCTCATTGCTGCAAGGATTAAAGACGTTTAGCACAGAGTCTAGTATACTGTGAGCACTCAGTATGTGTTGGCTGTTACTACTGTTTGGTGTGTTTGAAAATCGAATAATAATATTGGTATGGCTGCAGTATGGAATATGTAGGTACTGATGGGAGACAGGTCCAGAAAAATGTGATTGAATCCAATCATGAAGGACTTTTTATTTATTTTTATTTTTTGAGACAGAGTTTCACCTTGTCGCCCAGGCTGGAGTGCAGTGGTACGATCTCAGCTCACTGCAACCTCTGCCTCCTGGGTTCAAGTGATTCTCCTGCCTCAGCCTCCTGAGTAGCTGGGATTACAAGCATGTGCCACCATGCCCAGCTAATTTTGTATTTTTAGTAGAGACGGAGTTTCTCCATGTTGATCAGGCTGGTCTTGAACTCCCCACCTCAGGTGATCCGCCCGCCTTGGCCTCCCAAAGTGCTGGGATTATAGGCGTGAGCCACTGCACCGGCCTCATGAAGGATTTCAAATGCCAGGCTATGCCATCCAGACTTTATTCTGGAAGCCAGTGGATGCCGATGCCAATCCTGTCAGACCAAACTTATTTCATAAGTATTGTGGGCTGGGCGTGGTGGCTCATGTCTGTCATCCCAACACATTGGGAGCCCTAGGGTGGTGGGAGGATTACTTGAGGCCAGGAGTTCGAGACCAGCCTTGGCAACATGGTGAGAAACCCATCTCCACACAAAAAAAGAAAAAAAATTAGCTGGGCTTAGTCTCACACACCCATAGTTCCAGCTACTCAGGAGGCTGAAGTGGGAGGATGGCTTGAGCCCAGGAGGTTGAAGCTGCAGTGAGCCGTGATGGCACCACTGCACTCCAGTCTGGGTGACAGACCAAGACCCTCTCTCTCAAAAAAAAAGAAAGAAAAAAAAAAAAGGGAAAAAAAGAAAATTATAATAACGTGCCATTATTATTATTTTTACCTCTCAAACTGTCAAAGATCAATGAGGTTTATAACACATTCCACTGGTGAGATGCACGGAAACAGACATTCATACATTTTTAGTAGGAGGGTAAAATGACACAACTGGGCAGTATCTACCAAGTGAAAAAATGTGCGTGCCCTTTAAGTCAGTGATTTTACTTCTTGAAGAGACGTTTTTCAGATACATGTCCACATATTGGGAATTACATGTTACTCATTTTAGCATGGCTAGTAATAGCAAACAGTTTATAATAGCAATGCCATGTTATCTATTGCAGCATTGTTTGTAATAGCAAAATACTGAAAATAATCTACATGTCCAGCAAAAGGACCAATAAATTATGATACATATATACAGTAGAATACGATGCATCCCTACAAAAGAATGAGGAATCATTTTGTATACTGATATGAAATAATCGCTAAGATATGCTGTTAAGTGAAATAAAAAAGAAGGTGCACAATATACCACCATTTATGTGAAAAAAGAAAAAGCATGCATTTGCTTATGTGTGCTTGGAACGAATACCTCTGAGGGGATCTATTAGAAACCATTAACAGCAGTTGCCTCACAGAAGGGGAATGGCTATGAGAAAAATATGGGAGACGTTTTTCACTGTTTCACCCCTTTGTACCTAAAATAACAAGAGATGGGGAGAGCCACTATCTTTTTAAGCAGCTGCTCCATTCCTACCGGGTTCTATTCAACCTGAGATCAGCTGCAAGCCCGCAGCCTTTTTCTCAGGCACCTCTGGCAAACCAAACTTCCTAGATCCTATGCTTATGCAGCTGACTTTTTTTTTTTTTAATCTAAATGCAGGTCTCTCCATTTACTCTTTTAAATTTCATCCTGCTGGTTCCAGCCCACTGTTTCAAGTTATTTTAGAATCTTGACTCTGAAATACTAGCTTTTCATCCCCACAGTGGTGCCTTCTGCAAATGTGGTGAGTGTGGTGGGCACGACCACTACTAGGCTGACCAGGGTCTAGGAGCACAGAACTAGACATACCTCCTCAGCAAGCTCTGCAGCAATCCGATAACCAGCTGGGGTGAAGGAGCACAGCGGTTACATGAATCCACCCGACTGGGCAGTCTCTGAGATCCATATTTTCCTACTTGTCTCTTCAATCATCAGACAGTGTTTAACTGGAAACAAGGAACACTATGTATAATCCAAGGAATTTTCCTAATGGCCTTCTGAGTAAATAAGTAACAAATTATTGTTGACATTTTTATTATTTTAACCATTATCTTGTTCTTTGTGAAGATACCACTTGTTTTTCTAGGTGTTCTCAAATCCATGGTTTAATGTTATATTCTAGAACAGATTTTGAGGGAATTCACCTCAAATGTGCCCAGGATCTCCCTTTTCTTCCTTTTTGTCAGGATATTTGCAGCCGTCCAGGACCGCGGCCCCTGTCCTTTTCGCCGCAGCTTTCATAGCCACATTGGCAAAGGTCCCTGGATCTTATCTGCAAAGGTCTGTCGTCACCTTGGGATTTGCAGCACATTTTGATTGGCGAGGTGGTTAGGTTTTCTCTTAGCTTTCCTTCTGTTTGGGGTTGTTGTCCTCTAACCCGTGTTTTGCTGAACTCTTCCCAGTCTGGAAGTGCTTTTCCTCACGGGAGAAAGAAGAAAATCCGGGTTGACTATTCTGCTGTCTCTGAAAACTGCCAACCTGACATCTTCATTCCCAGGTGGAACCCTGTCTCCTCCTTTTTCCTCTTGCTTGAACATAACCAGCAATATCTTTTATTGTCTGCACCTTTTCCAAGTCTCAGTTTATCACGAACTTCGCCTTCCCTTCTATCTCTTGTACCCCACTTTTTAAATTTTGAACTTATTAGAGAGCACTCTACAGAGCCACACTGGTGTCTTTGGCTCTCCTTTTCTCTGCACAGGGATTTTCTGCAAATGGGATAGCCTAATTGATCTCAGAGCTTCCTATCCCTCTTGTGCCATATTGCCATCTTGCCTTTAAACTTAGAATCATAACTTTTTTCTAATTTTTCAAATCATTTTTCTGGGATTATTTCTTTATCCAATCATCCATTCATACCATGCCCATATGCCCACATGCCCTTCCTTCCATATCCAGCTTTCTTTCTCCTTTGGTTCCTGTCTCATCAACAGCACCAGGGGAGTCTTCCCCGTCAGAAGCACGGTTGGGGGAGCAGCTCCCTGGCAGCTTTTTCTTCCAGCTGAGAGGAAACTGTCATTGATGAATGGGAAGAGTTTATCAGCCGCTCAGCGACTAGCTGGGTGAGACTGTAGTTACCAGGACAGGGCAGTCCCCAGCTCGGTGCCTGCTGCTCTCAGAGCACGTCAGGCAGTCAGATGTGTGCTTCCCCGGGGACACGACTTCCAAGGGCTCATCTAGCAGTCTCACCCTCACATCTGGTTCCCTCCAAATGGGCAGTGTGCTGTGGTGTAAAGCTTGCAGGATTTGGACTTCAATACACCCAGGTTTGCATTCTAGCGAGTCACTTAAATCTCTTTGACCTTTCATTTCTCTCACTTAAAAAGTGTGGCTATTATCAGGCTCACGGGGTGACTGAGATGATGTTTGTATGTACCTGCCATGGAAGGTTTCAAACACAGCAGCTTCTGTGCTCAGCTTAGCTTCATGGAGTCTCATGTGTCACATGTTCTGGGTGAACTGTTGTTTTCTTTCCCTTTCTATTAAAGCTGTTTCTTTTGGACAGGGTGTAATGTATGTCTTTGCCCAGTGAACCTTCCTTTGATGAGCCATGCATCCCACTAGAAAACAGACCAGCTCTGAGAAGAGCGGGGAGGGGGGAACAGAACAGTCCAGCTGAATGTATGGGGTTCTTCTGGGGCTGACTCTGGACCTCCACCCCTTTAGATGGGCCTGTGACTCAGGCCTGGCTAGCATCTCCCAGACACACCAAATGCTTCACAGATGGGTGTGTGTTTCAAGCCAGAGTCCTCCTGGGATTTTTGCTGGAGCTCTCCAAAGAGATTTTGCTCTTTCTCTGGAATTACAAGTTCTAAGAAGCCATGTGAGTGGAGCTGCCAGTTGGCATCTTATTGCCATGTGGAGAGTCCATCGGAGAGGGAAGCCAGCCGAGGGGTGGGAAGACTGAATCCCGACGCCCTTGTTTGAACCCCTGGATTCACCACTAGCCCTTTTTATTACTTGGGCCAATGAATTCCTTTTCTTAATGTAGCCAGTTTGAGTTGGGCTTCTGAGCATCTAACTGTTGAGCATACAATGTTGATCCTTTCATTATTATAATAAAACCACGAGTTCCCTCCTCTCATTAATATTCATACTTAACTCTTTGTTAAAATCTGTGCTCTGATCATTATGCAGAAAAATACTGGCACTCAATGCATGTGCGTGCCATATTAGAAATTCCAGACTTGCAGACCCATGTGAGAATCCTGGCTTTGCTATTTACCACCACTCTTGGGCAAATCAGTGAACCCTTCTGAGTTTCACTTTTCCACCATTAAAATGGGAGCAGTATTTAGCTTATATGGCTGTTTTATGGGTTGGAGCTAATGGTGACATGGGCAGGGCACATGGTGAGCCATCACTAAATATTATTAGGTGGTAAGAACATTTATGTTCCCTCCGTAGCTTTGACTCTGACTATGATGAATCTGTGTAATTCCCACACTTGGTTCCATGTCACATCTCTTAGCTACCGTGGTATCCAGGCTTATGGTGGCTTTGACCAAGAAGAGGATAAGAACTTGCAGGCTTTGAGAAAAGATGGGAGATGAGGAGGTGGACAGAAATTTCAAAGTTCGACTGGGGGAGATGGAATTAGTCTTGTTTAAAACACTTGTGACTGCAGAACTTTACACCCACTTTCTATTTATAAATAGCCCTGTCTCTCAGCTCAGCTCCTCCTGCACAAGGCTTCAGTGGAAGATAACAGACACAGAGAGCAGCTGCCAGTGCGGCACAAATGTGCAGAGCAGAGGCTGTTGGGGAACTGGGGCTGCATGTGGGCTCAGGGGCGGAAGGATTAAAGACACTAGGTCAAGAAATCTTGGCTGGGTGCAGTGGCTCACGCCTGTAATCCCAGTTACTTGGGAGGCTGAGGCAGGAGAATCACTTGAACTCGGGGGGCGGAGGTTGCGGTGACCTGAGATAACACCATTGCACTCCATCCGGGGCAACAAGAGCGAAACTGTCTCAGAAAAAGAAAAAAAGAAAAGAAAAAAAGAAAAAGAAAACGAAAAAAAATCTTAAGGAGGCCGGGCGCGGTGGCTCACGCTTGTAATCCCAGCACTTTGGGAGGCCGAGGTGGGTGGATCATCTGACGTCAGGAGTTCGAGACCAGCCTGGCCAACACGATGAAACCCTGTCTCTACTAAAAATACAAAGACTGGCCGGGTACGGTGGCTCACGCCTGTAATCCCAACACTTTGGGAGGCCGAGGCGGGCGGATCACCTGAGGTCAGGAGTTTGAGACCAGCCTGGGCAACATAGTGAAACCCCATCTCTACTAAAAATA
>NW_012107141.1:5756098-5757905 GCF_000951045.1 Mandrillus leucophaeus
CTATCAGGAGTTTGAGACCAGCCTGGGCAACATGGTGAAACCCCGTCTCTACTAAAAATACAAAAGTTAGCTGGGCATGGTGGTGCGTGCCTGTAATCCCAGCTACTCAGGAGGCTGAGGCAGGAGAATCGCTTGAACCCAGGAGGCAGAGGTTGCAGTGAGCTGAGATGGAGCCACTTCACTCCAGCCTGGGCGAAAGGGCAAAACTCCGTCTCAAAAAAAAAAAAACAAAAAAAGAAAACTATAATTTAGAGTATTACTTTGCATTCTAGACATGAGGAGCCTAAGGCTTAAAATGACCAACTTTCCCAAGGTCTCGCAGCTGGTGACAGAGATAGAAATTGCTGCCATCCCATCGTCCTGCTGCCCAGGATCCCCACTATCCTGACAAAGCCACAATCAGTGCCACTTCTTCATGAAGTCTCTGATTTCCCCAAATGGATGTAAGCTTTCCCTCTGTGGATCCCATGGTGCTTAGTTCCAGCTTCTCATGATGTATCCTGCTTTGTATAACCATCATCAGAGCGCTAAAAGAGCTTCAATGAATACCCTCTTTCAGGGCACCAGGCCTCACTGTTGTACATATGGTTTCACTTAATCCTTCAACACTCCTAGAGTTTTATGTTCTTGTCATTCTGCCTCCCTCTCAGTGAACAGTAAGCACCAAGAAGGACAGGGAGATTTATTACAGACCTTTGCATCCTCTGCTGCCCCTCGCACAGAACTCTGCCCAAGCTACTCACTTAATGACTGACAGTTGCATTTATAAACTCTAAATGTGAGCCCCTCAGGGGGAGGAAAGGCACGAGATACTGAATTCCAGCAAGAGGTGAGCAGTCTGAGGTGAGGCATGGTTCTGTTGTTTCCATCTTCACCCTCTATCTTGTTTCCAGCCAAAGGACACTCTCACCAGTCTGATGCCAGGAGGGCAGGGCCCCGGCTAGACGGCCAGCCAGGGTAGGTGCAATGCTGGCTTGTCCTTATCCAACCTCTGGCTCTTCATGCTACTCTATGTGGAAATAAAAGCAATACCTAATAGGTTTTCCATGGAAATGTGGCACTGCCAGGGAAGAGTCCATTCTCTTAGCTGCCTTAGCCAGGCAGAGGCTGGTGTTACAAAATTTCCTCTCACCCACGTGTCATCTTGGAGACTTGGAGAGAGGACAAGATTTGTTTCCTTATTTGCTGCCTCTCAGGAAGCTGCTGAGTCCTGAATAACACCTGCAGGTCACGCTGGTTTCTCTTCCTCTTCTTCCACTCTCTCAAGTAACAACCTCTAACTGTATTGTGGTATGGTACTGATCGGAACCTACTTAAAAACATTCTTTTTCAGAGTTGCAGTAAGATGGTTCCAGAACAATTACGGTTTTCATGCAAAATCTGCTTAGTCTCAGACAAGAGATTTGGTGCCCAGAGTACAGAGGACTCTACTTAGAGCAAGGCAAGATGGGCTCTTTGTAGTTCCATCTTACGACCACAAGACACTGGCGCCCAGAACACTTAACGCAAGCACTGGAAGGGGCCTCCCTAGGTCCTCTCTCTAGATAGCAAATGTATGGGGAAGCTGTCATATGGGGAAGGTTGGATAGAAGGAAAGCTTTCACTCACTTTAGAAAATTAATCCTCATTCTTAGCCAAGATAGTCTCCTGAAAAGAAGCTATTTTTTGGCCAGGCGTAGTGGCTTACACCAATCATCCCAGCACTCTGGGAGGCTGAGGTAGGCAGATGGCTTGAGTCCAGGAGTTCCAGACCAGCCTGGGCAACAATATAGCAAAACCTTGTCTCCACTAAAAATACAAAAAAAAA
>NW_012107141.1:5759995-5761037 GCF_000951045.1 Mandrillus leucophaeus
GCTTGAACCCAGGAGACGGAGGTTGCAGTGAGTTGGGATCGCGCCACTGCACTCCAGCCTGGGTGACACAGCGAGACTCTGTCTCCAAAAAAAAAGAAAGAAAGAAAAAAGAAATCTTAAGAAACCTGGGTCAAAAAGCAGTATTCTATCCTCTGCCAAAAGCCTGTGTAGGTAGAGGAGAGTCGTGGCTATCCTTTGTACCCCGGTCAAAGTTGGAAGAACTCCAGCTTTATCTACTGCCTACTGCCTTGAGCTGGCAGCAGGAAGACGAGATAGAGGCTGCGGCAACAGCTGAGCAGAGATGATGCCTAAAGGCGACGGGAAGGAAGGGGAGATGACAAATTCAGAGGCGTTTCTGAGAATCTAGCAGTGACTTTCTAGAAGCAGAGGGAGGGGTAGAGAGGACTCAAACTCATCTCCAGGGTTTCTAGCTTGGGGAATAGGCATAATGCTGTGTTTATAATAGAATTTAGAGTGCAAGTACACCACAGGCTTGGGAAGAGGGCTTGAGATGCAACTCAGTTTGGGGATCCTGAGAGACATTCAGTGGATACAGCTAGGAGGCAGCTGACTTTATTTAACACACATCTGTGGAGTCTCTACCATGTGCCAGTCCCTGTTCTAGGTGCTCATGATATGGCAGAGATCCAGCTTTGAAGAAGGGTTAGGACAGTAAGAGATGCAATTCCACTTGCCCCCAAATGCTTCAGCCTTTACTAACGCCGTAACTTTGCCCATATTATTGTCTAGACTTGGAAAGTAGCCCCTCCCGTCTAATTCTTAAAATTCTAATAACTATCACATACCAAATATTTATGCCAGACATGGTACTACATTTAATACTCTAGGCTGGGTGGGGTGGCTCATACCTGTAATCCCAGCACTTTGGGAGGCCAAGGTGGGCGGATCACCTATCAGGAGTTTGAGACCAGCCTGGGCAACATGGTGAAACCCCGTCTCTACTAAAAATACAAAAGTTAGCCGGGCATGGTGGTGCGTGCCTGTAATCCCAGCTACTCAGGAGGCTGAGGCAGGAGAATCG
>NW_012107141.1:5761569-5762743 GCF_000951045.1 Mandrillus leucophaeus
TTTTTTTTTTTTTAGTAGAGACGGGATTTCACCATGTTGGTCAGGCTGGTCTCAAACTCCTGATCTCGTGATCCACCTGCCTCAGCCTCCCAAAATGCTGGGATTACTAAGGTTGCTTTTTTACCGTAGTATTTTTATAATGATCCCCCAAAGTTCCAGGAAACACACGCTTTATTCATAAGATGGAGTTTCACTCTTGTTGCCTAGGCTGGAGTGCAATGGCGCGATCTCAGCTCACCACAACCTCTGCCTCCCGGGTTCAAGCGATTCTAATGCCTCAGCCTCCTGAGTAGCTGGGATTACAGACATGTGCCACCACGCCCAGCTAATTTTCCTCCCTTTCTTTTTTTAAATAGAGACGGGGGCCAGGCGCAGTGGCTCACACCTGTTATCACAGCACTTTGGGAGGCCGAGGCGGGCGGATCACATGAGGTCAGGAGTTTGAGACCAGCCTGACCAACATGGTGAAACCCTGTCTCTACTAAAAATATAAAATTAGCCGGGTGTGATGGTGCATGCTTGTAATCCCAGCTACTCAGGAGGCTGAGGCTAGAGAATTGTCTGAACCTGGGAGGCGGAGGTTGCAGTGAGCCAAGATGGTGCCATTGCACTCCAATCTGGGTGACAGAGCAAAACTCCATCTAAAAATAAAAAATAAATAGACAGGGTTTCGCCATGTTGCCCAGGCTGGTCTTGAGCTCCTGGACTCAAGTGATCCACTGCCCCCAGCCCACCCCACACTCTTAAGTCAAGGTTTCAATGGTCATCATATACTCTAGAGGAACAGTTTGTGGCAACTTAGCTTGGTACCACCAAGGAAAAGCAGTTTCACAAGTGGCTTACTAAAGAACCCCTACTTTTTTTGTTTTAAAAAGACAGTCTCACTCTGTTGCCCAGTGGCACAATCTTGGCTCACTGCAACCTGCAGCTCCCAGGTTCAAGCGATTCTCCTGCCTCAGCCTCCTGAGTAGCTGGAACTACAGGTGTGTGCCACCATGCCTAATTGTTTTGTATTTTTAGTAGATATATTGGCCAAGCTTGTCTTGAACTCTTGGCCTCAAGTGATCCGCCTGCCTCAGTCTCCCAAAGTGTTAGGATTACAGGTATGGGCCATCACAACCAGCCGAAGTTCATGTTATTTACCGAGTTAATTATTTCTTGCATCTGTTTCTTT
>NW_012107141.1:5762793-5765925 GCF_000951045.1 Mandrillus leucophaeus
AAAAAAAAAAAAAAAAAAAAAGGCAAAATTTTGCTCAACTCAGTAGAGTCACTGGGCATCTAGAATTTGGAAATCAATGGAGTCTACCACTATACCAACACCTGCCCTTCTAACCAATACAGAGAAAAGGTCATCAAGCTTTCCATAGACTAAATATCCTAATTCTGGTTCTTTAAAACTCACTTTCTCCATAAAGCCCCAGGAAAAACAGGTACGGGTTGTCATTTAATCCCTGATACACCTTTTGTCACTTTCATAGAAAAGAAGATAAAGATTTAAAAAAACAACATGCTGGCTGCACATGGTGGCTCACCCCTATAATCCCAGCACCTTAAGAGGCCGAGAAAGGAGAATCACTTGAGCCTGGAAATTTAAGACCAGCCTGGGCAACAAAGTGAGACCCTGTGTCTCCACAAAAAATTATTAGCCAGGCATGGTGGCATGCACATGTACTCCCAACTACTTGGGAAGCTGAGATAGGAGGATCACTTGAGCTCAGGAGTTTGAGGCTGCAGTGAGCTAGGACTTCACCACCACACTGCAGCCCTATCTCTAAAAAAATTAAAAATAAATAAAAATAGGCCAGGTGCAGTGGCTCATGCCTGTAATTCCAGCGCTTTGGAAGTCCAAGATAACCTGAGGTCAGGAGTTCGGGACCAGTCTGGCCAACATAGCGAGACTCCGTCTCTACTAAAAATGCAAAAATTAGCCCAGCATGGTGGCACATGCCTGTAATCACAGCTTCTTGGGAAGCTGAGGCACAAGAACTGCTTGAATCCAGGAGGTGTATGTTGCAATGAAGCGAGACTGCACCACTGCACTCCAGCCTGGGTGACAGAGTGAGATTCTGTCTCAAAAACAAACAAAAAAAAACAAAAACACACAACAACAACAACAACAACAAAACACACACACACAAAAAAACCCACAAAAAAACTATAAAAATAATAGTAATTGGCCTGGCATGGTGGCTTATGCCTGTAATCCTAGCACTTTGGTAGGCCGAGGCAGGTGGGTCACTTGAGGTCAGGAGTTCAAGACCAGCCTGGCCAACATGGTCAAACCCTGTCTCTACCAAAAATACAAAAATATTAGCTGGGCATAGTGGCGCATGTCTGTAATCCCAGCTATTCGGGAGGCTGAGACAGGAGAATCACTTGAACCCAGGAGGTGGAGGTCACAGTGAGGCGAGATCGTGCTATTGCATTCCAGCCTGGGCAACAGAGTGAGACTCCGTCTCAAAAAAATAATAATAATAAAATAAAAAATAAATAAATAAATACATAAAACAAAAATAATAATAATTACTAAATAAATACAAATTGAGGCTGCTGCTGCATAGGGCATACAGAGAAAAAAATTAGGAATCTCAATTATACTTTTCCTCCCCGCTTTTTTAAAAAAATACCAATCAGAGATTGACACTGGTCTTTCATCTTTACTAAATTTCTACAAGACTGCTCCACCTGTCAGCATACAGTCAGCCACCTACTAGAATAAGAAATACAAAGTACTTACCCACAGTTGTTGACAGCCATAAGATTGGAGACAAGCACAAAGGGATAGGTCAACATACTCGCAAAAAACTGTAAAATGGAAACAAGGCAGCTGTTATTAGATCATTCCTAGTCTTTATTCTCCTTTCTTTTACCTTAAGGGCCTAGTGCCACTGCGGTGAGACACTCTAACACTTGTCTCGCTTTCTCAATACCCTGGAAAGACAACAGTTACAGTTTTGAGCCTGGAGATAATTCTTCCTCTTAACACACCACGGCATCCAACATTTTAATAAAAGGCTAGAAGACTTCTCTGATCCTGAGTAGCTGGGACTATAGGCGCACACCACCATGCCCAGCTACTTTTCTTTTTTTTTTTTTTAAGAGACAGAGTTTCGCTCTTGTTGCCCAGGCTGGAGTGCAATGGCGCAATACTGGCTCACTGCAACCTCTGCCTCCTGGGTTCAAGCAATTCTCCTGCCTTAGCCTCCCGAGTAGCTGGGATTACAGGCAGGCACCACCATGCCCAGCTAATTTTGTAGTTTTAGTAGAGACGAGATTTCTCCAAGTTGGCCAGGCTGGTGTCCAACTCCCGACCTCAGCCTCCCAAAGTGCTGGGATTACAGGAGTGAGCCACCGCGCCCGCCCCAGCTACTTTTTTTTTTTTTAAACTTTTGTAGAAATGGGGTCTTGCTCAGTTGCCCAGGCTGGTCTTGAACTCTTGGCCTCAAGTGATCCTCCTTCCTTGGCCTCCCGAAGTGCTGAGTTTACAGGCGTGAACCACCATGTGTGGCCTGAACAATACTATTTAGGAGGAAAGGCACACCCACTATGAACCTGAGCAGTACCAAACCATGCAGGATGTGAGGCAGGGGCTCTGCCTTATTCTCTTTATTTTCACATGTGAGTCTGTTGTTCCTTCGAAAACTGAGTTATTCTCTCTTTTTTCTTTGAGATGGAGTCTCGCTCTGTCGCCCAGGCTGAAGTGCAGTGGCGTGATCTCAGCTCATTGCAGCCTCCATGTCCCAGGTTCCAGCAATTCTCCTGCCTCAGCCTCCTGAGTAGCTGGGATTATAGGCATGCACCACCACGCTTTAGTATTTTCAGTAGAGACGGGGACTCACCACGTTGGCCAGGCTGGTCTCGAACTCCTGACCTCAGGTGATCTGCCCACCTCACCCTCCCAAAGTGCTAGGATTACAGGCGTGATCCACGGCGCCTGGCCAAACACTGAGTTATTCTTACCTTTGACAAATATAACAAATTTGAGGGAGATGTCCCAGTGAGACATCTGGTTATCTTAAAGCAGTGATGACACAAGCCAGATTTAAAAGGAAAACAAAACAAAACACAACTATTCCTAGAAGGTTAAAAGGATTTTAAAAAACTCACTCCTGTGACAGCTTGAGAATAACTCTTCATTTCATTCATGGTAGAAACCTAAAACAGGAAAAGAGCCTTAAATTAATTGACTACAACACTACAACACATCAATATATTCTTTTTCCCTTTCCCTTTTTTTTCTTTTTTTTTTTTTCTTTTTTTTTTTTTAACTTTCATTCAGTGTCTCGCTCTGTCACCGAGGCTGGAGTGCAGTTCTCTCCTGAAGCACACATCACCACGCCCAGCAAATTTC
>NW_012107141.1:5765975-5766957 GCF_000951045.1 Mandrillus leucophaeus
AAACAAACAAACAAACAAACAAAAAACACAATGTGGTTTACTGGCTACAATTTTAGCACTTTATAGCCTTCATGAAAGAATAAAAATGCCTCAGCTGGCTTCATGTTCTGGAAGAATTATTAAGGAAAAAAAAAAAAAAAACCTTGGAATTTGATAGGCCCTGGTTTGAATTCAGCCCTGAAAATTCCTGGCTATATGATTTTGAGTGAGTTGCTTAATTAGAGTCTCACTTAAAACAAGGATGCCGATCCCACCAAAAAATCATGAAAATTAGAACTTCTACAACAGGCTTGGCAGTCACTACTAGCCAATCTGTTCTCCTGTCTTGCTCCCTTACCTGCCACAGCACCTTAAACTGACCATCTTCAATTACTACTACTTGACCAGCTAGTTTTTTTTTTTTTGAGATGGAGTTTTGTCTGTCACCCAGGCTGGAGTGCAATGGCACCATTTCTGCCCACTGCAATCTCTGCCTCCCGGGTTCAGGCAATTCTCCTGCCTCAGCCTCTTTTCTTTTTTTTTCTTTGAGACAGAGTCTTGCTCTGTTGTCCAGGCTGGAGTGCACTGCCACAATCTTGGCTCACTGCAACCTCCATCTCCTGGGTTTCAGCGATTTTCCTGCTTCAGTCTCCTAAGTAGCCGGAATTACAGGCGTGCACCTCCATACCTAGCTAACTTTTGTAATTTTAGTAGAGATGGGGTTTCACCATGTTAGCCAGGCTGGTTTTGAACTTCTGGCCTCACATGATCTGCCCACCTCGGCCTCCCAAAGTGCTGGGATTACAGGTGTGAGCCACCGCGCCCAGCCTTTTATTTTAATATACATTTTAAAGGCTAAGCGAAGCAGTGGAAGGGGAGAAAGGAAAAAAAATCTGTAACTGGTTGTGATCGACTCGTTGCAAATACTGCTGCACTTAAACTAGCCATGACCCCACCAGTTTTTCTATAAAGCCCACTGAGGCTTTCTTTTTTCTTTTTTTTT
>NW_012107141.1:5767007-5768420 GCF_000951045.1 Mandrillus leucophaeus
GGTAAAAGCAACTTCCCTTCCAGGGCAAAAATCAGAGTGCGAGATTCTGACGCCTTTCAATTTTAAAGAGAAAAATAAGATGAGAGATGAATAGAAAGGGGAAAATATAAAATGAGATGTCACATGTGACTTTCTTTTTCCCTTGAGGCAAGATCTTGCTCTGTCACCCAGGCTGGAGTGCAGTGGCACGATGATAGCTCACTGCAGCCTCAAACTCCTGGGTGCAGGTGATTCTCTGGCCCCAGCCTCCCAAATAGCTGGGATACAGATGTGTGCCACCATGCCTGGCTAATTTTTTTATTTTTTATTTTTAGTAGAGACAGGATCTCATTATGTTGTTTAGGCTGGTCTCAAACTCCAGAACTCAAGTGATCCTCCCACCTTAGCCTCCCAAAATGCTGGGATTGGCTGGGCACAGTGTTTTTGAGACTGTCTCAAAAACAAACAAAACAAAACAAAAAACCACAAAATGCTGGGATTACAGGCATAAGCTACTGCACCCAGTACTTGTGACTTCTTTAGGTAAGCCTAAACAGAGCTCTGAAAAGGAGGTAAGACAAATATCTTTGTCTGTATTTAAAAAAACAAAAACCTCAAAATAGAAACTACCATGCCCCTTGGGAGGCAGCCTGAATGAACCCATCCAATCTGCAAGGATGTTTTAGAAGCACCCAGTAGAGGTGCTGACACATAGATCAGTTTCAAGATATGTTGCCAGTCAAATGTACTAGGAGTTCTAGTACACTGAACTAATGGTGCCTCTAGGAAGATTTCTTCTCTAGGAAGAAATCCTTGCCATACAGTACTTAGCTTTTCATCTACATAAACCATCATAATAGTCTAGAAAAGTAATGGTGATCATTTCTATTTTCAGTTGTTTCAGCTATTTATAATTCTGCAGAGGCAAGATCTGTCTTTCCTTATTTAAGACCATTCTACTCTGTTGGGAGGCTTGTTCGCTGCTTTGACTACAAATGCAGGCCCACTTCCCTCAGATGGATGGTTTACGTAACATTTGGTTTGGCTAGGCACGGTGGCTCACGCCTGTAATCACAGCACTTTGGGCAGCCCAGGAGGATCATTTGAGGTCAGGAGTTCAAGACCAGCCTAGCCAACATGGTGAAACCCCATCTCTACTAAAAATACAAAAAAATGAGCCGTGGGTGGTGGCATGCGCCTGTAATCCCAGCTACTCGGGAGACTGAGGCACGAGAATCATCTGAACCCAGGAGGTGGAGGTTGCAGTGAGCAGAGATCGGCCACTGAACTCCAGCCTAGGTGACAGAATGAGACCTTGTCTCAAAAACAAACAAACAGCCGGGCGCGGTGGCTCACGCCTGTAATCCCAGCACTTTGGGAGGCCGAGACGGGCGGATCACAAGGTCAGGAGATCGAGACCATCCTGGCTAACAA
>NW_012107141.1:5774451-5777684 GCF_000951045.1 Mandrillus leucophaeus
CACCGCAACCTCCGCCTCCCCGGTTTCAAGAGATTCTCCTGCCTCAGCCTCCCGCATAGCTGGGATTACAGGCATGTGCCACCATGCCCCGCTAATTTTGTATTTTTAGTAGAGACGGGGGTTTTTCCATGTTGGTCAGGCTGGTCTCGAACTCCCGACCTCAGGTGAACCGCCTGCCTCGGCCTCACAAAGTACTGTGACTGCAGGCGTGAGCCATCGTGCCGGGGCGCATGTGTTTCTTAATAGCACCTATCTGCATTTCCTAGCCCCTGAATATCTTTAGACTTTTATGCTAATAGCTTATAGTAAGATATTATGGAGGATCACAGGTATACGACTCTGACTAGGCCTCTAGCTTGGATGCAGCAAGGCTGAAACAGCTGGACTAGTATTTTGAGCAATGCTACGCCTTGAAGAAATTTCTCAGCCACCCAACTCGCACAGGCAAAACTGAAGCCTTGGCGTCCTCTGGTGGTAGCCTGGTTATCAGAGTCAGACATGCTTCTCAACTATGAATAGGCAAGCATGAAAGTTCACAGAAGCCACAGGATAAACATGGCACACTTTCCCAGATCATCTTTACTTGAAGATTTTTTGGGAGAAAAAGGTAGGCAGCAAACATGTTTATATTAAAACAAATGCAGATAGTAATATTGAATAGTATATAAAATTGACATTACTTTTTGAGACAAAGGAAGAGACATCAAAGACATTTTAAGCCGAGCTCCTCGTGAGCTTCCTAAACCCCAGGGGGAGGGAAGAGACCCCTGAATTCTCATTCTAACATTATTAGTGGGGCTGTTTTGATAGAGAAGTCTCAGAAGCAGCAAATTAAGTGCTTACTCATTTGGCAATGTCCCAGTGAATTATATAAATAAGTGAAACCACAGGCTCTCTCATTTTAGAGCATTTTAACCTGCTTTTTAAAAGGCCTGAGTAAATAGAAGCTTTATGCTTGAGTTGAATTTTATTTTCTCCTAAAGTGATTTTTTTCCTCCTATAAATGTTAACATGCTTAACTGAGGGTATGGCATGTGAGGCGGTCAGTGTCCTAAGACCCATATGGACTTGGGTTGGCATTACCAGACATGGAGTTACAAATATACTTTCCAAGGCTGTCATCAGAAATGCAAAACTACTCACCTTCGGCAACAATAACAAAAAGGAAACAAAAAACTGAAGAACAAATGATTATATACAATTAGAACTGTATGGTGTAATTTAAGCACGGGCGAATACTTGGCTCTTAAAGAAGGGGATTACTCCTGCAGGATCTGCTTTTCGTATTTGACGTGAAAACAAGAACTTCCTTTGAGAAAAAAATGCCATTATACTTCCTTTCCAAATCTTGCTTATTTTCTGTAATTGTCCTTTTTCTTTGTTGTTGCTGACCCTTTATCTTATTTATTTTTTTTAGGCAGCCTGTTGAACTAGAGTAGGCTCAGAGGCTCCCTGTCGGTGACATTTTATTACTCTGCAATAACAGACTGAAGGGGTAGATCCTCACACAGACTTTCTAGGATAATGTAGCCACGTACTGTCCTTTTCTTGAAGTATGAGAGACAAGGTCAACGAAATGTGCTTAGAAGCATAATAGGAGTCAGATTCTGGTGCATGCTACTGACTTTTTAGGGTCTACCTAAGAAAAGGTAATTCATAACCTCCCATATAGTTTAATTTAGTGATTCTGTCAAGTTTTACAGAATTATTTCTCATTCTTCTTGGAATTCTACTCTTCATTTTACAAAGCCTTAAATTCAGACTCAAAAATCACATGACAAAGTGCCTGTAGCTTCAGGAAAATACAACTTTTTTTTCCCTTCTGGTTAAGTAAAATAAGAATTTGGAGCAAAAATATCCTAATTCAGAATAACTAAAGGGGGATTATCAGTGGTAAGTTATGTTGTGCTGGAAAAAAGAACAAAAAAGGCAGACACCAAACACCTCAATTTTCCCAAGATTAAATGATTATTAAAAAAGCGCGCCACACTGTATAGAAATCAACATTCTCTCCCATAATTCTGTGCATCTGGGACTACAGAAATGTCACTGTCCCTGCCCCACATCTTCAAATTAACATTTTCAGGTCACAACAATAAGTCTTCCCAAAGGGGACCTTCCGGAAAAACAAGCTATTTCCTCGGCTCATATTCCCCTGGAAAACAAAACAAAACACAAATAATATCTAGCGAGATGAGATCAGCCAATCCAAATCAGCAGAGAGGTCCGACTGGGAGACGTGAATAAATCCAGGACAAAACTGGGACTATCACTACAGAACAGGGATTTGTATTCTTTGAGAGGCTGAGCTACTATGAACTAACTACAATTTCTCCTTAATAAGGTGTGGGCAGACAGAATGCCCAGGTTGGATTCTGGCTTTGCCACTTTCCAGCTGGCTTAGCAAATGAGTCATGTAGAACAGTGCCTAACATTCAGTAAGTGCTAGCTTTCATTTATTTCTTTGTTTCTCTTTTTTGAGATGGAGTCTCGCTCTGTTGCCCAAGCCATAGTGCAGTGGTGCAATCTCGGCTCACTGCAACCCCTGCCTCCCAGGTTCAAGCGATTCTCCTGCCTCCGCCTCCTGAGTAGCTGGGACAGGAACGCACCACCATGCCTGGCTAATTTTTGTATTTTTAGTGGAGGTGAGGTTTTACCATATTGACCAGGCTGGTCTTGAACTCCTGACCTCAAGTGATCTGCCCACCTTGGCCTCCCAAAAGTGCTAGGATTTACAGGTGTGATCCACTGTACCTGGCCTATTTATTTCTTAATGAAATGAAATCATGTTTCTAAGGACTACTTATAAAATCTTATAATCAAAGTAATAACAACCTGGACAACACAGCAAGACCCTATCTCTACAAGAAATTAAAAAATTAAAGGCCAGTGCAATGGCTCACACTGGCATTCCTAGCACTTTGAGAGACCAAGGCAGGAGGATCACTTGAGCTCAGGAATTTGAGACCAGCCTGCACAACATGGTGAAACCCCATTGCTACAAAAAATACAAAAAATTGGCCAGGCATGGTGGCTCACACCTGTAATCTCACCACTTTGGGAGGCCGAGGCAGGCAGATCACCTGAGGTCAGGAGTTTGAGACCAGCCTGACTAACATGGTGAAACCCTGTCTCTACTAAAAATACAAAAATTAGCCAGGTGTAGTGGTGGGCGCCTGTAATCCCAGCTACTCGGGAGGCTGAGGCAGGAGAATCGCTTGAACCTGGGAGGT
>NW_012107141.1:5777751-5778928 GCF_000951045.1 Mandrillus leucophaeus
CAGAGTGAGCCTCTGTCTCAAAAAAAAAAAAAAAAGAGCTGGGCTTGGTGCTGTATGCCTGTAGTCCCAGATACTTGGGATGCTGAGGTGGGAAGATCACTTGAGCCAAAGACTTCAGCTGGGAGGCAGAGGTTGTAGTGAGCCAAGATCATGCCACTGCACTCCAGCCTGGGTGACAGAGCGAGACCCTGTCTCAAAACAAAACAAAACAAAAAAATTAACAGGACATGGTGGCAGTATGCCTGTAGTCCTAGTTACTTGGGAGGCTGAGGTAGGAGGACTGCTTTACTCCAGGAGTTTGAGGCTGCAGTGAGTCGTGAAGCCACCACTGCACACCAGCCTGGGTGACAGAGCTTGTCTCTAAAAAATAAAAAACCAAATAAGTAAATAAAAATAAAGTAATAATGTTCTGAGTGCAACTGAGTACACTCTGGAGTATAAATCTGAGCCTTCCCAAATATAAGTCATGTGACCTTGGGTTATATAATTGGCACTAAACTACTCTAAGCCTCAGTTTCTTCATATGTGAAATGGGTGATAAGAATGACACCTATCCTCACACAGCTGTTTTGAGGATTACATGAGCTGATGTAAGAAAAGCTCTTAGCATGATATCTGGTATACAGTAAATGCCCAATCAAGATTTGCTGTTGTCGTAAGCACCTACAGGAACAACTGTTCCTAGGTCAAGTGTGTTAGACACCCTAATCCATTCTCTGTCTGCTTTCTTCCTATAATGGGGGTTAGTCAGAAAAGGAAGGAAGGAAAGGCCATTTTTTCCATTTAAACAGGGACCACACTGTACAATAGAAAGTAAAACTCAGAATGAAATGCACAATGTTCATGGTGGGTCTGTTCTGAAATCATTCAAGTATTCTAGGTTGGATTCACAGAGGGGCTTTGTGGGCACACTAAGCAAGAGCAACTACAAACAACACTTAGGCCCTTTCATTCAGATTTCAAAAGCCTTTCTCTTATGTATCACTAGTGCTATAAAATAATGCAACAAAGAACTTCTTTATACACTTTCTTCTGCAGTCCTTTAATCAGTGGACTCCCTTCAAAAACAACTTTAAACTGATAGCCATTTTAAGTGATCCCGTGCTAAATTTAGCCCACAGTCAATCCATTTGTTGTTGTTATTGTCTTTTTTTTTTTTTTTTTGAGATAGAGTCTT
>NW_012107141.1:5779597-5785709 GCF_000951045.1 Mandrillus leucophaeus
CATGGTAGAAACCTAAAACAGGAAAAGAGCCTTAAATTAATTGACTACAACACTACAACACATCAATATATTCTTTTTCCCTTTCCCTTTTTTTTTTTTTTTTTTTTTTCTTTTTTTTTTTTTAACTTTCAGACAGTGTCTCGCTCTGTCACCCAGGCTGAAGTGCAGTGACCTCCTGAAGCACACATCACCACGCCCAGCAAATTTCGAAGTAGTTTTTAAGAGATAGTGTCTTTTTTTTGAGATGGAGTCTCCCTATGTTTGCCCAGGCTGGTCTCAAACTCCTGGGCTCAAGAGATCGTCCCACCTTGACCTCTCGAAGTGCTGAGATTATAGACGTCAGCCACTATGCCTAGCTAAGAGATGGTGTGTCTTGCTATGTTGCCTAGGCTGGTTTCAAACTCCTGGCTTCAGGCAAACCTCCCACCTAAGCCTCCTGAGTTGCTGGAATTACAGACTGGAGCTACTGTGCCTTGCTCTCCATGTCAATATAGTCTATCTCTAAATTATCAGTTTGACAGCTTGAAAATTAATTTTTTTTTTTTGAGACAGGATCTGATCTCTCTCATTGTTGCCCAGGCTGGAGGGGCAGTGAGCTGTGATCTCACAACCTGGACCTCCTGGGCTCAAGTGATCCTCCCACTTCAGCCTCCCCAAGTGTTGGGATTACAGGCATGAGCCACCACACCTGGCTAAAATTAATTTTGAGGACAAAACCATAAAACACTGATTATTAGAATAATAAGGCAGTGGTCAAAATGATCAACCTGATTCAATATTAACAGACAAATTCATATTATACTAAAATGCCTTAGGAATGAATGTAAAAGGATTTCAAATACAAAAGAAAATGAGATTGATAACCTTTTCCCATGTCCTAGAAATATAGTCCCTGGAAAACCATATTTATAGCATATCTAAGGGACAATTCACTACCTTTGTTGTACACAGCTAGCTTTCTACCAGATGCGCTGAAGAAAATTCCTCTCTATACTCAAGAGGTTTACAACATGGATTTGGTCATATACCCTGTGACGTGTTCAATTTTTCATCATGCTGTGAAGCTGCCTATATACAAGAGGCCCCACAACTGCTGAGATAGGAAAGACAACTTCTAGATAAGACTGATTCTCAAAAGGCTGAGGTTTCTAAAAAGCCAATACAGGCACCCCCTTAAGTCCAGATTAGATGAAAAGCCTCAGATATACCATAAAGATGTCCTGCTTTCCCAGGTTCTCTTAAGTATCAATAAAGAAGTGATCTCTTTAAAGCCCTGAACGAACACAGGGCTAAGTCTCTTGGGTATACTCTGTCATATCGTAGGGACTTTTAACGTGTATCATTCTTCAGTAAACAGTATGGGTCATTTCATTAACATCTGAAAATCTGATAATTTTTAGCTAATTGTTCAGTCTGGCATGTAGCAAACTGTCATCTTACTTTGTTTGTTTATTTATTTATTTTTTGGAAATGGAGTCTCCCTCTGTCACCCAGCTGGAATGCAGTGGCACGATCTTGGCTCACTGCAACCTCCACCTCCTGGGTTCAAGCGATTCTCTTGCCTCAGCCTCCCAAGTAGCTGGGACTACAGGTACGTACCACCATGTGGGCCCAGCCAATTTTTTCTGTATTTTTAGTAGAGACGAGGTTTCACCATGTTGGCCAGGCTGGTCTGGAACTCCTGATCTCAGGTAATCCGCCCACGTCGGCCTCCCGAAGTGCTGGGATTACAGGCGTGAACCACCGCACCCGGCCCATCTTACTTTAAAAGCTAAACTAGCTGCCAGATTAAAGCCAAGGCCAGCACATCTCATGAAGGTTACAACCTACCCCACTGTCCAGTGCATAGGTATTGACGAGGTAGGCCAGTGAGTTACACAGCCACAAAGAAAGGATGTCACCTAGAAGGCGAGGAACAAGACCCCTACATGAAGAAACAATAAAAATAAGAACCAAAAAATGTGATCAGTAAAAAGACAGGCTCTTCAGTACAAATGCTTCTCAAATAATTAGAGGTCACAAAACATTCTAGGGAAGTGAAAAAGACATCAAACACCAGAATCCAGCCCGCATACCTAGTTCATTCTCGTTAACAAGCTGTACTTGAAGCTGATCTCCAGTGACTTTTGTTCCTACGTTTAAAATGCAGGTCGGCTATACCCTCAGTGGCTCACCTTACTATTCATAACTGTAAGCAGGGAGGCAAAACATTTGCAAGGTGCTTTGCAGAAGAGATTTAAATATTGTTTTGCTTTGACTAGCTTAAAAAAATGATTTTGCTAAGCTATCTGATATTCAAATTTGGCCGACAAAAGATGAGAAAAATTACAAAGCAAGAATGGTTCCAAGTACAGATACAGATGACAGGCATCAAAAACCACCTTTCTAGGGTCTAGGTGACCTAGGTGAGGCAGCATGGAATAGTGGGAAGAGCATTTCCGCATGGATTGAAGACCAGCTTCAAATGCCAGCTCCAGCACTCATCAGCGATGTCACAGGCAGCAGATGAAACTCTCAGAGCATCAATGTTTTTTAATCTCTAAAGTGATACTAACTATAGCTGTCCTGCCTATCTCACAGGGTATTTATGATATTCAAAATCCATATGTGGAGATACTCTGAAAATTAAAAAAAAAAAAACCACCATTTAGGTAATGATGCAAAATTTTTCTTCATAGAAGAATGAGGGTAGTAGTCTAAGTTCTTCCAAAGTAAATTCAAGTCTTGCAAAAACTTATCTTTCAGTAAGTTAAGGAAAATACAAGTTAAGATGATTTCCCCATTTTTCAACATTTAATTTTTCTCATTTTATTATCTATATAGAATTGGGAGTTTACTATAAGGGTAGAAACTTGGAATTAAGTCCTTTGTTAAAAAAAGAAATTCCTTATTTAATTTTATTTTTTATTTTATTTTTATTTTTTATTTTATTTTATTTTTATATTTTATTTTTATTTTTTGAGATGGAGTCTCACTCTGTTTCCCGGGCTGGAGTACAGTGGCACAATCTCAGCTCACTGCAACTTCTACCTCCTGGGTTCAAGCAATTATCCTGCCTCAGCCTCAGTAGCTGGGATTATAGGCGCACACCACCACACCCAGAGACGGGGTTTTACCATGTTGGCCAGGCTGGTCTTGAACTCCTGACCTCAGGTGATCCAACCGCCCTCGACTCTTAAAGTGCTCGGATTACAGGCGTGAGCCACTATGCCTGGCCTCAAATGTTTTAAGTATCTAGAAGCAAAGGTTTGGGATCTTTACAAGAGAATTCTAGTCATATGGGGCCTAAATATGCCTTTCTGCAGAGAAAAAAAGAAAAAAAATAAGGGGCCTAACTAGAATGTGAGGTAAGCCCAGGGAGTACATTTTCCCCAAGCATTAAACAAAGATTCACTGCCCTTATTTTCTTTCTTTCTTTTTTTTTTTGAGATGGAGTCTCGCTCTGTCCCCCAGGCTGGAGTGCAGTGGCGTGATCTCGGCTCACTGCAAGCTCCGCTTCGTGGGTTGACGCCATTCTCCGCCTCAGCCTCCAGAGTAGCTGGGACTACAGGCGCACGCTGCCACGCCTGGCTAATTTCTTTTGTATTTTAGTAGAGATGGGGTTTCACTGTGTTGCCCAGGCTGGTCTCAAACTCCTGACCTCAAGTGATCTGCCCGCCTTGGCCTCCCAAAGTGCTGGGATTACAGCCATGAGCCACTGTACCTGGCCTGTAGTTTTTTGTTAAGAGATATGTCTGGCTGTGTTGCCCAGGCTGGCCTCAAACTCCAGGACTCATGTGATCCTCCTGGCTCAGCCTCCTGAGTAACTGGAACTATAGGCGTGAGCCATCATACCTAGCTGTTATTTTATTTTTCTGTTTTTGGATACAGGGTCTCACTCTGTCACCCAGGCTGAAGTGCAGTGGCACAATCTTGGCTCACTGCAGCCTTGACCTCCTGATCTCAGGTGATCCTCCCACCTCAGCCTCCCGGGTAGCTGGGACTACAGGTGCTATGCCTGGCTAAGTTTTTGTATTTTCTGTAGCGATGAGGTCTCATCATGTTGCCTCAGCTGGTCTCCAACTCCTAGGCTCAAGCAATTTGCCCACCTACGCCTCTCGAAGTGCTAGAATTACAAGCGTGAGCCACTGCACCCAGCCCATTATTTTATTTTCCAATAAAGCTTTGCCTAGATAATAAAGAATGTTTTTGTTGCAGATTATACACCTCATAGTAATAACAAACCCTAAATTGGTATCTAGGCAAAAACCATCCACTAACAAGACTCTAGTAGGAGACCAGCTCTGCCAATACCACTGTGACAAATAATTGTTATGAAAAGTGAGTTTGGGGGAAAAAAGTCTAAAATCAAGGCCATCATTTTACCATGATAATAATCTACTTGGATCGTATTTATAAGTTGCATGTGGGCACTCAAATGGCTTCTAGGTCTCATCTAGGGATTCTTTCTTCTTCATTACTCCTGCTCATGATTTCTAAATATCACATTTTACTATTATGCTAAAGTGAAACATAGAACATTGTGAAGTGTACATTAACTGGCAGACTAGACTAACTCACTCACTCTAGCTAGAATGAGCTACAAGAGTTAACTTGGGATTGCAGAGACAGTATTTAAGAAAACAAACAAATAAAAATAAAACAAAATAAAATGAGAAAGACAGAGAAAAAGAAATACCTCTTTTTGTAGCATGCACCAACAATCTATCCAAGACGTATATATTGGGGAGTAAGGAGGGCATCCACCAGCAAGACTAAAATAGAAAAAAACATGGAGCTCTTCATGTTAATATTAACCAAACATTCGAGACATTGATAAAGCTTGTCAAAATATTCTCCTGCATAGAAGATTCCCTGAGAGATCATTTTAGTTCAATGAAACAAATCATATTGGAGCAGGGGAAAGATCAAGCATCCAGAAGAGAATTCCTCCCCTATGTTTAGGTTTCAAATCAAATGAAACTCCAGAACATAGCATTTACATGATTAAAGATCAGGGAAAGGTGGCCAGGCATGGTGGCCCACAGCTGTAATTCCAGCACTTTGGTAGGCTGAGGCAGGTGGATCATTTGAGGTCAGGAGTTCAAGACCAGCCTGGCCAACATGGTGAAACCCGTCTCTACTAAAAATACAAAAACATGAGCCGGCATGGTGGCGCACGCCTGTAATCTCGGCTACTTGGGAGGCTAAGGCATGTGAATTGCTTGAACCCAGGAGGCGGAAGTTGCAGTGAGCCAAGATCGTGCTACTGCACTCCAGCCTGGGTGACAGAGTAAGAACCAGTCTCAGATTAAAAAAAAAAAAAAAGGGAAAGGGGATTTAAAAACTAACTGGTGTTCACAAAGAAATTAAACATGAAAACCGATATGAACAGTGGATATATATATGTTCCTACTCAGGTATAATCGCTTCATCTTGAAAAAACTGTAAATAATAACAATACATTTAATTCATCCTTCAAGTTTGCACTGTGCTAAAACATGGCAGTTCCTCTACATATCAGAAAACATCACAGCTTGCCAGGAGTAACAGGAAACAAACAAAACCAGAAAACAAACAATGTAAAATGTTCAAAACTCCACATAGCTATCTGATCTTATTTGAAAACAGTAACATGTTTAATGATATGTCAGGTACCACATGGGAAAAGAATTCTGAATTAAATAAAAAAGGCAAGGCCAGGTGCGGTGGCTCACGCCTATAATCCCAGCAATTTAGGACGCCGAGGTGGGCGGACCACCTGAGGTCAGGAGTTCGAGACCAGCATGGTCAACAGAGTGAAACCCCATCTCTACCAGAAATACAAAAATTAGCTGGGGGTGGTGGCAAGTGCATTATATAATCCCAGCTACTCAGGAGGCTGAGGCAGGAGAATTGCTTGAACCCGGGAGGTGGAGAATGCAGTGAGCCGAGATCACGCCACCACACTCCAGCCTGAGCAACAGAGCAAGACTCTACCTCAACAATAACAACAACAACAAAATACAAAAAATTATCCAGGCATGCTAGTGGACATCTGTAATCCCAGCTACTCAGGAGGCTGAGGCAGGAGAATCGCTTGAACCTGGGAGGTGGAGGTTGCAGTGAGTCGAGATTGTACCACTGCACTCCA
>NW_012107141.1:5786649-5789492 GCF_000951045.1 Mandrillus leucophaeus
TTAGCCAGGATGGTCTCGATCTCCTGACCTCGTGATCCGCCCGCCTCGGCCTCCCAAAGTGCTGGGATTACAGGCATGAGCCACCGCACCCAGCCCACTGTCCTTATTTTCAGGAAATGTTTCCCACTCATGCAAAAATTACATACTAATAAATATTTACTCACGCGAAAAATCCTAGAATGCCCTCTTCCCGATAGATGGTTACTATGGAATCACAAAGTCCACTACATACACAAGAAGAAAAGGTAAAATATATTAAGATTATTTTGGAGTTATAAACAAAATAATTTCAATTATCACATTGGACAAGGTCAAATCTACAAATTCCTTCCCTCACACTTTTCTAGCACGCTCTCACTCTGCAAAGATAGCTAAATTTGGAGATAGGAGTGAAGATATTAACTACCTAGGTGTATAGTCATATGGAGTCAGGGGCTCTGCAACTTACTCTGAAATCCAAGGTAGGCTACTAAACCTGCCTGGGCATATTTTCTCCTATTTTATTGTTTTTTGTGCAGATCAAATGACATTGGATACAAATTTGTTCTACAAACTAAGGTATCATAAAAATATAAAGTAGTATTATCCTAGTACTTTGGCTTCAAAAGATCTCCTTGAGTATGTGAAAACAAAAACACTTACCAGTACTTGGATTCTCTGCCAATGAACTGTACCATAGATCTCAGAGTGATCACTGTGGAACATAGAGAAAAGATGTTTACAACTATGTTAAGGCCAGGTGCAGTGGCTCACGCCTGTAATCCCAGCACTTTGGGAGGCCGAGGCAGGCGGATCACCTGAGGTCAGGAGTTCAAGACCAGCCTGACCAATATGATGAAATCCCACCATTACTAAAAATACAAAAATTATCCAGGCGTGGTGGCATGCGCCTGTAATCCCAGCTCCTCAGGAGGCTGAGACAGGAGTATTGCTTGAACCCGAAAGGCTGAGGTTTCAGTGAGCTGAGATTGCACCATTGCACTCCAGCCTGGGCAACAAGAGCAAAACTCTTGTCTCAAAACAAACAAACACACAAAAAAACAACAAAAAAAAACTATGTTAAGATAGATTTTGATTGCCCTGGAAAAAAAAGATTTTCCACCTAAAGACATTTTGCTATCTGGATAAATTTGATAAAAATTTGATAAAAATTCAAAACAAGCAAGCAAACAAAAACATGCAGGCAAGGCATTTTAGTCAACTCCCACGTCAACCTATCTAAGTGGTCAGGAGAGATCAGTTATAAAAGGTCAGTTGTCAACTGCAAACATACCATGGAAGGGATGTGTGATGAGGGTAGCAGCAGAACGAGCGATCATCTCTCGAGTTGTCTAGAAACAATCAACACACACTTCTGAAATCTAAATAAATGACACTCAAATGCCTGTGAGAAGGAATGTGGGTGGATATCGTGGTATAGGATAAGACAGTGAATGACACAGCCCTCCTGTTCTGGCTGGAGTAAAGAAGAGTTTGAATGGGATGAGAAAGATCTCATTCACTGTCATTTTATCATACTTTTCACTCATGGATTTCAATGTTCGATTATAGTTACTTCTCAAAATTTCTCTGCAAAGCAGGCTTCTGTTGTTTTCTCAATTTCACAGGTATGAGAAAAAATAAAGAAACAGGAAAGGTCACCAACAAACAGTCATTAAACTGAAAAAAAATATGAGGCCTTTGTTGAGATTATTAAGTTGCTTTCTTATTGGTAAGTGATTTTGGGGAGTCCAACATCATTCTAGACAAATGGCAGGCTCCATTTAGTCTCTACCCATATTTTTGGGCGAAGAGAACAACTTAGTTTTGTGACTACAACCCAGTAATTGTGCAGTATCTTAGAGCTGCTGTGTTCTTCCTAATTGATCTTTCTACTCTAGGACTCTATAAGGAAGTAATAAAGAAAATTAAATCATAATCTTTGCATTTAGGTTCTGGGATTGTAAATGTAGCAGGTCTACCATTGGCTTTTGCTTTTTTTTTTTTGAGACGGAGTCTCGCTCTGTTGCCCAAGCTGGAGTGCAGTGGTGCGAACTCAGCTCACTGCAAGCTCTGCCTCCCAGGTTCATACTATTCTCCTGCCTCAGCCTCTCGAGGAGCTGGGACTACAGGCACCCGCCATCACGCCTGGCTAATTTTCATTTTTTTTGTATTTTTTAGTAGAGACAGGGTTTCATCATGTTAGCCAGGATGGTGTCCATCTCCTGAACTCATGATCCGCCCACCTCGGCCTCCCAAAGTGCTGGGATTACAGGTGTGAGCCACCGCGCCCAGCTGGCGTTTGCATTTAAACAGTATCTTTATAGTCACTGAGTTTTCTTTTTTCTTTTTTTTTTTGAGATGGAGTCTTGCTCTGCCGCCCAGGCTGGAGTACAGTGCCGCGATCTCAGCTCACTGCAACCTCCACCTCCCAGGTTCAAGCGATTCTCCTGCATCAGCTTCCTCAGTAGCTGGGATTACAGGCACCCACCACCATGCCTGGCTAATTTTTTTGTATTTTTAGTAGAGACGGGGTTTCGTCATGTTGGCCGGGCTGGCTAGTCAGGATGGTCTCGATCTCCTGACCTCATGATCCGCCTGCCTTGGCCTCCTAAAGTTCTGGGATTACAGGTGTGAGCCACCACACCCGGCCCAGTCACTGAGTTTTAAGACAGCCTTCACCCCTTCCCCAAGGGCATAAGATCCTATGGGACAGGATGGGCAAACTAATAAAAATACTAATTGCAAAGTAATACATTTATCCCTGCTTTTAAGCAAACTAATTTCATGAAAATTTACAGAAAATAGAGCTAATTTATCTGGTTTTCAGACCTTTAGTAAGGTTTGTTTTGGAATACATATAT
>NW_012107141.1:5789637-5792033 GCF_000951045.1 Mandrillus leucophaeus
GCTAATTTTTGTATTTTTAGTAGAGACGGGGTTTCTCCATGTTGGTCAGGCTGGTCTCGAACTCCCGACCTCAGGTGATCCGCCCGCCTCGGCCTCTCAAAGTGCTGGGATTACAGGCGTGAGTCACCGCGCCCGACCCTTGGAATACATATTTTAGACGGCTGCATTTCCTGGATAACTGTGACTTCATTAATGACAATTAAGACAATGTGAAGACTTAAGAAATAAGAGAATAGTTCTGAAAGCCAGGCACAGAAAAACCTATAGCAGAAGATGGGGGTGGGAAATGGGTAATGAGGAACATTTCAGAGTCAGAAAAATGTCAAAAGAGCATTTCTGCATAGATACTATCCAACATACAAAGGGCCTGGCCGCTATTTTAATACTTTTTTCTAATGACAGGGTCTTGCTCTGTCACATAGGCTGGAGTGTGGTGGCACAATCATAGCTCACTGCAGCCTCAACTTCCTGGGCTCACATAATCCTCTCACCGCAGCCTCTCAAGTACCTGGGACTACAGATATGTGCCACCACACACCTAGTTAATTTTTCTATTTTTTGTAGAGACGAGGTCTCACTATGTTGCATAAGTTGGTCTCTAACTCCTGGGGTCAAGTGATCTTCCTGCCTTGGCCTCCCAAAGTGCTGGGATTACAGGCGTGAGCCACCACACCTGGCCTATTTTAACACTTTTATTCCTGAGGTTTTCAACACTATTAGAAGACTTTCAGTATTTTAAAGATGGAATGTGTGGGCAAAATGTGTTTTCTTGAAATACATCTATTCTGAACACCCAAATTAATTTGAAGGTTTAATTACATTTGGGAACAGACACTGAACACACAGGCCTGATGATTCTGATTCCATAGCTGCAACACCACAGTTTGATCTGGGCAAACAGCACAGGATGTCATTCATCTCTTACCTCCTTGATAACGCGGTCAAAGGAAGATGAGACTTCTTTCTGTACATTTCCAGGTCCTAAGTCCTGGAAATCAAAATCAAAGAAAATAGAGATCTTGATGGTTTCTTTTTTTTTTTTTTTGAGACGGAGTCTCACTCTGTCACCCAGGCTGGAGTGCAGTTGCACGATCTCGGCTCACTGCAAAGCTCCACCTCTGGTTACAAGTGCTTCTCCCGCCTCAGCCTCCCAGGTAGCTGGGATTACAGGTGCTCGCCACCACGCCCTGCTAATTTTTGTATTTTTAGTAGAGAGGGAGTTTCACCATGTTAGCCAGGATGGTCTCGATCTCCTAACCTTGTGATCCCCGCCTGCCTCAGCCTCCCAAAGTGCTGGGATTACAGGCGTGAGCCACCCCGCCCAGCCGATCTTGATGGTTTTCATTTCTTTTGAGATAGGGTCTTGCTCTGTCACTCAGGCTGAGTGCAGTGATATGATCATGGATCACTGTAGTCTTGACCTCCTGTGCTCAAGTGATCCTCCCACCTCAACCTCCCAAGTAGCTAAGACTACAGAGGTGTGTGCCACCAGGCCCTGCTAATCTTTGATTTTCTGTAGAGAAGGGGTCTTACTATGTTGCCCAGGCTGGTCTCAAACTCTTAGATGCAAGTGATCCTCTCACCTTGGCCTCCAAAACTGCTGGGATTACAGGCATGAGCCACCATGCCCAGCCATCCTGATGGTTTCAAATAGAACTGTCCAAACTGGTGGCCACCCCATAGGACAACACTCACTGAGATGACTAGGAGACTGACTACTTGGCTTTTCCCCAAAAGAGGCCCCAAAAGCAATAATAACTTGCAAGGGAAAGGTCCTCATGCTTAGAAATCAGCTCCAACATACCTCACCCTTGTCACTCTCCTGGTAATGCTATAGAAAAAAAGAAAAAGGATGATTAGGATTATTACAGTGTCATGTGAGAGAAGACATAAAATGAAAACTCTACTGACAGAAAGTAAATTAGCTGAAGTTTTTTTTTTTGAAGTTTTCCTGTTTTGTTTTTTTTTTAGCTGCAAGTCTTTAGTTAACTTCTATTCCCCATTAATCAACTGGAAATATGGATCTCCAAGATAAACTTGTTGCTAAGTTTAACATATTGGTCAGTTCGAAGAAAAGCAAATGGTCATGAAAACTCTTCTTTCAAAAAAGAAAAAGGGAAGTGGCTTATGCCTGTAATCCCAGCAGTTTAGGAGGCCGAGGTGGGCAGATAACCTGAGGTCACGAGTTCAAGACTAGCCTGGCCAACATGGTGAAACCCCGTCTCTACTAAAAATACAAAAATCAGCAGAGCATTGGGGTGCACGCCTGTAATCCCAGCTATTAGGGAGGGTGGCACAAGAGAATCACTTGAACCCAGGAGGCAGAGGTTGCAGGGAGCCAAGATCACACCACTGCACTCCAGCCCGGGTGACAAGGCAAGAGTCCATCTCAAAAA
>NW_012107141.1:5793628-5795150 GCF_000951045.1 Mandrillus leucophaeus
TAAGTTAGTAAAAACAAAGTCCAGGGTTCCCACTTTTCTTATGGAAAAGGCAGGACCAATACCAAATTAGGGCAAGACTCTTTTCTTCCCTGCATAAAAGGACAGAGAATTGGTGTTAAGTCTGAAGAGCTGAAATCGCCTCACTTTTTCCTTTGTATCTGACGGTTTCTAAAACGAGAGGTTTTTTTTTTTTTCTCTTCTAGAGAAGAGATCATGAATACTGCCAGAGCCCAGAGAAAAATTCCTGCAAGAGGAATTTTTTGTGCCGTCTTTTGGAAACAGAATGTGAGCTAGGTGAAAATAAAATTACCAATTGAGAGCTCCTTCTTGTGTAACCACCAGTTTTATTGTTTTCTTATTTTTTAATGTCAGTTTTATTATTTTCTAGCCATATCAGGTTTTAAAAAGACAACATTTTCTCTTGTAAAAAGAATTGTGTTTTAAAAAATCACAGGCAAGAGAACAAATGTGAAGATAAAGTAATGTATTTTGGCCAGATTCCAGGTCCTTGGCTAGAATTAATTCTAATAGCTTCAGGTCTCTAAAAACTTTCACTTGTTTCTATACTTTGTTTTTTACTCCATTGACACAATTATCTAACCTGGCTTCTACATTTCCTGAATTTCATTTTAATTCTTGCTCAGATATACAAAATCATTTCTTGTAAAGGTTAATAATTTTCTCAGCCCTGCATACATCCTTCTTCTTGACTGTACAAGCAGCTTTGGATGCTAAGTGTAGTACCAACCCTATAATATTTCACTGGACTACATTTGGAACATATTCAGGGTACCTGGTTACCTCAAGTTTGTCTTATTTTCCAGTTACATAAAGTAACTTAGTCTCAAGCAGTACTTTCTCTTTTTCTCTAAGTCTATACATAAACCTCTTTGGCTAGATGACAACTGCCTTTCCATATGTAAATTTCATGAAAGTAACAGCAACAATTTCACTGAGTCCAGAGTGTGACTGGAAAAGAAAGACCAGTAATCAATCCACCAAAGACATGGGCCCACTGAGACTCCAACACTCTGACCCACGAGCCACCTGAAATAATGCTTCCAGATTCAGTCCACAGGTCTGACAACAGTAAGTATGTTAAGAATAACAGGCTGGACGTGGTGGCTCATGCCTGTAATATTAGCACTTTGGGAGGCAGACATAGAAAGTTTCAGGCAAGGCTGGGTGCGATGGCTCATGCCTGTAATCCCAGCACTTTGGGAGGTCGAGGCGGGCAGATAATGAGGTCAAGAGATCGAGACCAGCCTAGCCAACATGGTGAAACTCCGTCTCTATTAAAAATACAAAAATTAGCTGGGTGCAGTGGTGGACACCTGTAGTCCCAGCTATTCAGAGGCTGAGGCAGGACAATCGCTTGAATCCGGGAGGCGGAGGCTGCAGTGAGCCGAGATTGCACCACTGTATTCCAGCCTGGCAGCAGAGCAAGACAGTCTCAAAAAAAAAAAAAAAAAAAAAAGCTTGATCAACATAGCAGCCCCTGACTCCATTAAAAAAACAAGAA
>NW_012107141.1:5798194-5809048 GCF_000951045.1 Mandrillus leucophaeus
GCGGCTCCTGCCTGTAATCTCAGCACTTTGGGAGGCTGAGGCAGGTGGATCACTTGAGGTTAGGAATTCGAGACCAGCCTGGCCTACATGGCGAAACTTCATCTCTACTAAAAATACAAAAATTAGCTGGGCTTGGTGGCGGGCGCCTGTATTCTCAGCTACTTGGGAAGCTGAGACAGAAGAATTGCTTGAACCCAGGAGGTAAAGACTGCAGTGAGCTGAGATCACACCACTACACTCCAGCCTGGGCAACAGACCAAGACTCTGCCTCAGAAAAAAAGAAAAGGGGCTGGGCGTGATGCCTCAGGCCTGTAATCCCAGCACTTTGCGTGGCTGAGGCAGGCGGATCACCTGAGGTCAGGAGTTTGAGAACAGCCTGGCTGATGTGGCGAAACCCCATCTCTACTAAAAATACAAAAATTAGCCAGGCTTGGTGGCGGGCGCCTGTAATCCCAGTTACTTGGGAAGTTGAGACAAGAGAGAGAACTGCTTGAACCTGGGAGGTAAAGACTGCAGTGAGCTGAGATCACACCACTACACTCCAGCCTGGGCAATAGAGCAAGACTCCATCTCAGAAAAAAAGAAAAGGGGCCGGGCGTGGTGCCTCACACCTGTAATCCTAGCACTTTGCGTGGCTGAGGCAGGTGGATCACCTGAGGTCAGGAGTTTGAGAACAGCCTGGCTGACGTGGCGAAACCCCATCTCTACTAAAAATACAAAAATTAGCCAGGTGTGGTGGCGGGTGCCTGTAATCCCAGTTATGTGGAAGGCTGAGGCAGGAGAATTGCTTGAACCCAGGAGGTGGAGGCTGCAGTGAGCCGAGACCATGCCATTGCACTCCAGCCTGGGCAATAAGAGTGAAACTCTGTCTCAAAAAAAACAAAAAACAAAAAATAAAACAAAACAAAACAAAACAAAACAAAACAAAACAAAAAGGGAACATGCTCAGTGGCTCACGCCTGTAATCCCAACACTTTGGAAGGCCGAAGAGGGAGGACTGCTTGAGCCCAGGAATTCAAGACCAGACTGGGCAACACAGTGAGACTTTGTCTCTAAAAAATAATAATAATAAATTTAAAGAAATAATTACAAAATAAGAACAACAAAAAAGAAAATTCAAGAACTTTCAGATTTTTTTTTTTTAGATGGAGTTTCACTCTTGTTGCCCAGGTGGAGTGCTATGGTGCGATCTCGGCTCACTGCTGGAGTACAATGGTTAGATCTCAGCTCACTGCAACCTCCACCTCCCAGGTTCAAGCAATTCTCCTGCCTCAGCCTCCTGAGTAGCTGGGATTACAGGCGCCCACCACCACGCCTGGCTAATTTGTGTATTTTTAGTAGAGACAGTGTTTCACCATGTTGGCTAGGCTGGTCTCGAACTGCTGACCTCAGCTGATCCACCGACCTCGACCTCCCAAAGTGCTGGGATTACAGGCATGAGCCACTGCGCCCGGCCAAGAACTTTCAGTTTTAACAGAAAGTAAGTTAGTAAAAACAAAGTCCAGGGTTCCCACTTTTCTTATGGAAAAGGCAGGACCAATACCAAATTAGGGCAAGACTCTTTTCTTCCCTGCATAAAAGGACAGAGAATTGGTGTTAAGTCTGAAGAGCTGAAATCGCCTCACTTTTTCCTTTGTATCTGACGGTTTCTAAAACGAGAGGTTTTTTTTTTTTTCTCTTCTAGAGAAGAGATCATGAATACTGCCAGAGCCCAGAGAAAAATTCCTGCAAGAGGAATTTTTTGTGCCGTCTTTTGGAAACAGAATGTGAGCTAGGTGAAAATAAAATTACCAATTGAGAGCTCCTTCTTGTGTAACCACCAGTTTTATTGTTTTCTTATTTTTTAATGTCAGTTTTATTATTTTCTAGCCATATCAGGTTTTAAAAAGACAACATTTTCTCTTGTAAAAAGAATTGTGTTTTAAAAAATCACAGGCAAGAGAACAAATGTGAAGATAAAGTAATGTATTTTGGCCAGATTCCAGGTCCTTGGCTAGAATTAATTCTAATAGCTTCAGGTCTCTAAAAACTTTCACTTGTTTCTATACTTTGTTTTTTACTCCATTGACACAATTATCTAACCTGGCTTCTACATTTCCTGAATTTCATTTTAATTCTTGCTCAGATATACAAAATCATTTCTTGTAAAGGTTAATAATTTTCTCAGCCCTGCATACATCCTTCTTCTTGACTGTACAAGCAGCTTTGGATGCTAAGTGTAGTACCAACCCTATAATATTTCACTGGACTACATTTGGAACATATTCAGGGTACCTGGTTACCTCAAGTTTGTCTTATTTTCCAGTTACATAAAGTAACTTAGTCTCAAGCAGTACTTTCTCTTTTTCTCTAAGTCTATACATAAACCTCTTTGGCTAGATGACAACTGCCTTTCCATATGTAAATTTCATGAAAGTAACAGCAACAATTTCACTGAGTCCAGAGTGTGACTGGAAAAGAAAGACCAGTAATCAATCCACCAAAGACATGGGCCCACTGAGACTCCAACACTCTGACCCACGAGCCACCTGAAATAATGCTTCCAGATTCAGTCCACAGGTCTGACAACAGTAAGTATGTTAAGAATAACAGGCTGGACGTGGTGGCTCATGCCTGTAATATTAGCACTTTGGGAGGCAGACATAGAAAGTTTCAGGCAAGGCTGGGTGCGATGGCTCATGCCTGTAATCCCAGCACTTTGGGAGGTCGAGGCGGGCAGATAATGAGGTCAAGAGATCGAGACCAGCCTAGCCAACATGGTGAAACTCCGTCTCTATTAAAAATACAAAAATTAGCTGGGTGCAGTGGTGGACACCTGTAGTCCCAGCTATTCAGAGGCTGAGGCAGGACAATCGCTTGAATCCGGGAGGCGGAGGCTGCAGTGAGCCGAGATTGCACCACTGTATTCCAGCCTGGCAGCAGAGCAAGACAGTCTCAAAAAAAAAAAAAAAAAAAAAAGCTTGATCAACATAGCAGCCCCTGACTCCATTAAAAAAACAAGAACAAAAAAGAATAGCAAGATGACTGAAGGGTTAGTCAGCTTCCATGTAAGGTACTGGCTGAAAAACCTCTTTAACTCACACTTCTTTAATTCAAATCGATGAAGTCTGAAGAAATATTTGTCAAATCCAAGCCAATCAGGTCATGAAACTGTTTTAGCAAAATCATGATTTGCTCATCAGGTGTTAAACCACTAGAACTGGCCAGGTGTGGTGGCTCATGCCTGTAATCCCAGCACTTTGGGAGGCCGAGGCAGGTGGGTCATAAGGTCAGGAGATCGAGATCATCCTGGCTAACACGGTGAAATCCCGTCTCTACCAAAAATACAAAAAATTAGCCAGGCATGGTGGTGGGCGCCTGTAGTCCTAGCTACTCGGGAGACTGAGGCAGGAGAATGGCATGAACCTGGGAGGCGGAATTTGCAGTGATCTGAGATGGCGCCACTGCACTCCAGCCTGGGTGACAGAGCAAGACTACGTCTCAAAAAACAAAAACAAAAACAAAAACAAAACAAAACAAAAACCAAAAAACAAACCAAAAAAACTTCGTTTTAAAGGAATTCCCGTTGCTTCCCAGGAAAGAAGATATATACATATACATATTTTTTTGAGACGGAGTTTCGCTCTTGTTGCCCAGGTTGGAGTGCAGCGGTGCGATCTCTGCTCACTACCATCTCCGCTTCCCGGGTTCAAGCGATTCCCCTGCCTCAGCCTCCCGAGTAGCTGGGATTACAGGCACATGCCATCACGCCCGGCTAATTTTGTATTTTTAGTGGAGACGGGGTTTCTCCATGTTGGTCAGGTTGGTCTTGAACTCTTGACCTCAGGTGATCCGCCTTCCTCGGCCTCCCAAAGTCTGGGATTCCAGGCGTGAGCCACCGCGCCCAGCCGAAAGAAGATATTTTAAGAAAATGTTTTTCAAGAGGAAGAAAGGACAGGGTTATAAATGTATATTTTAAATTGCTCTTGATATTTAGAATAAACTGTTGCATAACAGGTAAGCAAAATCTATGGGAAGATTGATTTAATTTTCCTCTTACCTGTAAAACTTTACCATGGACCACAGTTCCAAGGACTCCCGAACACAGTCTTGGAGTTAAGCCTGTGAACAACCCACGCCTCCCATCGATACTGGCAATGTGCTGAGCTAGGAACACAAGTCAGAGATGTAGTCAAGTTCTGGTCAAGAGAAACGGATATACTACAATTTGAAAGAAACAAGCTTTCTATATATTTTCTTTCAGTAACAACTCCTGCCTATCACAGTTCTCAATGTCATCCAAACCCAAACAAATCAAAGACGCTTACCGTAACTAAAGAGACCAGGAAGCTGACACACTTGCCGCCCAAAAATATTTCGTCCTATTGTTGGAGGAAGAGGCTCATAACCCACCTTTAAAAACAATGGAATATATCAATATTAAAGCAGTATTTCCAGAAATGTCTTGCTTGCAAGGTCTTGAATAAAGAACAAAATTTGGGTTATTTTTAAACACAAGTAAAAATGCAGCATATGTTTTCCACGGTAATGATGAAGCATCATTCTTGTAGGTTTTTCTTCTGTTGGTAATACTGAGTTCAATAAACTCCAAGTTTCGTTTTGGTTCAAATTCTATGATGTATACCATGTAGCTGAAATAGGCTAATATCAAACTGAAAAAGAAGGGAACTTTTGTGTTAGGAAAGCTACAGTTTACTAAGGGGGCTCAAAAATACCTTCTAAATAAAATTTAAGGCATATTTTATATTTGAACAAAATGAGAAGACATCCATCACGCCAGCATCAGCTGCATACTTGGCAACCTAGACAAAACACTCAAAAGGCAAATGCAGATATAGCTGGATAATTCACTTAGGAAAGAATTACAAGCTAACTTCATGTTAGAAGAACAGGCTGTCGGTCAGGCCCAGTGGCTCATGCCTGTAATCCCAGCACTTTGGGAGGCCAAGGGGGACGGATCACCTGAGGTCAGGAGTTCGAGACCAGCCTGGTCAACATGGTGAAACCCTGTCTCTACTAAAAATAAAAAATCAGCCGGGCGTAGTGGCGGGCACCTGTAATCTCAGCTACTTGGGAGGCTGAGGCAGGAGAATCACTTGAACCCGGGAGGCATAGGTTGCAGTGAGCTGAGATTGTGCCACTGCACTCCAGCCCAGGCCGACAACAGCGAGACTCTGTCTCAAAAACAATCAAACAAAAAAAAGGTTGTCATTAACAGCTAATGAAGGCCATTTTATATAGTTAATGATTACCATGGTCTTTGTACCATATACTCAGGATTTTTAACACTACAGATACTCGAGAGAATGAACACTGTAGGACATAGTTTTGATTATTGTTGTGACTCTTAATCTGTCCTATTAAGTAACTCCTGGGCTGGCGTGGTGGCTCACGCATGTAATCCAAGCACTTTGGGAGGCCAAGGTGGGCGGATCACCCGAGGTCAGAAGTTCAAGACCAGCCTGGTCAACATGGTGAAACTCTGTCTCTACTAAAAATACAAAAATTAGCCAGGTGTGGTGGCGGGCACCTGTAATCCCAGCTACTCAGGAGGCTAAGGCCGGAGAGTCGCTTGAACCTGGGAGGCGGAGGTTGCAGTGAGCCGAGATTGTGCCATTGCATGCCAGTCTAGGTGACAAGAGCAAAACTCCGTATCAAAAATAAATAAATAAATAAATAACTCCTGTCTGAGTTCCCCGAATAGTGCTACCAAGTAACCATTTTTATTTTTATTTAGTTACTTATTTATTTTTTGGAGGCAGAATTTTGCTCTTGTCACCCAGGCTGCAGTGCAGTGGCATGATCTAGGTCACCACCTCCTAGGTTCAAGCGATTATCATACCTCAGCCTCCTGAGTAGCTGGGATTATAGGCACCCACCACCACACCCAGCTAAGTTTTGTATTTTCAGTAGAGAGGGGGTTGTGCTTTGTTGGCCAGGCTAGTCTTGAACTCCTGACCTCAGGTGAACCACCTCTTTCAGGCTCCCAAAGTGTTGGGATTTACAGGCGTGAGCCACCGTGCCCGGCCCAAGTAACTATTTTTAAAACTGAGCATTTGGGAATTTAACCAAAACTCCTGGGCTACTTGGCAACACAAAGATGTTGTGAAATCAGAATTAAGGGTATTCAAAGTTTTTGGGGCAAGAGCTCTGAACATCACTAGAAAACCCCATCTCCCAGAGAAGTACTGAGTAGTGGGTTCTTTTTTTTTGTTTCTCTGAGGCTGAGTCTTGCTCTGTCGCCCAGGCCGGAGTACAATGGCACGATCTTGGCTCACTGCAAGCTCCACCTCCCGGGTTCAAGTGATTCTCCTGCCTCAGCTTCCCGAGTAGCTGGAATTACATGCACACACCACTGCACCTGGATATATTTTGTATTTTTAGTAGAGACGGGGTTTCACCATGTCAGTTAGGCTGGTCTCGAACACTGACCTTGTGATCCGCCTGCCTCGGCCTCCCAAAGTGCTGGGATTACAGACTTGAGCCAACGTGCCCGGGCCCAAGGGTTCTTACTGGATATACTGCAACATGCTGTCATCTCAAATGCTATCTAGCCCCAAATGTGCCAATTCTGTTTTAGATGTTACAGTACATTCTAATCAGTCTTTGTTCTAGGTGCAAATCATTTATTTGCAATAGCGTTTAACGAACGGAATCTGAATTCACACGGGTCTACTCAGCAAGAAATAATCTGGATTCCCAACAACTCAAGAATAAGAAACGTGGCCCTCTCTAGCGTCTTGCCTAATTTTTACAGAAAAGTAAACGGCAAGACAGGGGTTCTAAAAACTGTTCCATTCTTAGGCACAGTGCATGAGGCAATTATGTCAACTCTCAGTAAAAGCATATAAAAAAAATGACCTGCCCGTTACAGGGATATTCAGGAAAGGAACTGGATACACTAAGTCTATCACTTACTTGGCCTACCTGCATGTGAATATAAAATACCACGTAATAATTATTTGACAGTAGATTAGAAATTAACTCCCATGTTTAAACTCGCTAAAACTCCGCTTCACTAATTTCCAGCTCTGACCAATGTGATTTTCATTGTCAGGAGCCACATGGGCTGCTGCTGGAAAGCGCTCAATGCATCTTTCCGAAATCTGACAGAGCAACCCCTTCATTAACACTTCTGAATGAGCTCCTTGTGTTTCTCTGGCTATCTGGTGCGAAAACCTCGGAACAGAAAAGCAGTAGTAACAGTAGCATAAAAAGAAAAGAAAAAAAAAGGAATAAAAAATAAAATGTTGGTTCCCACCTAACTTCACATTTGTCTTCAACTGAGTATTTCGTGTCTTGCGTCTGAGATTTTGGGGGGAGGAGCGGTGAATGTGAATTTCGGAGGGGCGAGAGGGAGGGTTCGGAAGCCCTTGGTGGCGACCGGCCAGGATCCACCTCAGAGAAGAAGAACCAAAGTTCAGAGGATCCGCCGGGCAGGGCAGGGCAGGGCAGGGTGGCGGTTGGCTAAGGGAGGAGTGGGCCTCAACGCTGGGCAGCGGGGCGAGGGCTCGGAGAGGCCCCCAAGAGGGGCCGCGGGACCGAGGAAGCTGTCCCTGCGGGGAGGGAAAGGGCAGCGGAGGAGCAGCAGCATCTCGGGAGAATGAAGGGCCCGCAAGGCTGAGCCGATCCTCAGGCGCCCTGAGCAGCAGCGACCGAACGGGGCGCCAGGAGGGGTAGGGAGCGGCGACGCCTCATACCTGGATGAGCACTTTCACGTACATAAGCGGCTGGGACAGGATGGTGAGACCGGAGCCCAGGAGCACCTGACTGGCCGCGTCCGCCATGATGGCACCCGCGGACGGACAGACAGACTGAGCCACCAAGCGACCCGGTGAGCCGGTCCTGGGTCACGTGCCAGGGCCGCCGGTTTCACTGGCCCGCCCGCGGCGCGCGCGCACGCACGCACCAGCGCGCGCCTCTCCGCCCAGTCCCCGCCCCCCCTCCCGTCCGGAGAAACGGCAGGCGCTCGCGAGGGGGCGCTGGGGTCGGGGCGGGGCTTACGGTACAGAGGCGCATGCGTTCTGCCGGTGGCTCGTCCTCCGGGAATGACGGTTTCTCTCGCACATGCGCGTCCAGGCCGCAAGTGTCCGGAAACAGAAGAAAGGGAGTGGCAGAGGGGGGAGTGTGACCCTGACGGCAAAGGCAAGGTCAGAGGACTGAAAAGAAATGGAAAAGGATTCTTCGTTATGCTTCACCTCTGCACTTGCCTTTTGAGCATCAACACAGGGTTCAAAAGATATTCAGCATCAGAGCCGTTAACAGTCTAGTGGCTGACAAACTCTTAAGTATAGCAAATAATCCGCTAACGAGTGGCTCTTCATTCATTTATTCGTTTAATTAATGTTATCTTCTCAGAAAAACCTTCTCTGACCATTCTAAAATTACCTCCCCCTTTTCTTTTTCTTTTTTGAGACGGAGTCTCGCTCTGTCACCCAGGCTGGAGTGTAGTGGCGTGATCTCAGCTCACTGCAACCTTCGCCTCCCGGGTTCAAGCAATTCTCCTGCCTCAGCCTCCCTAGTAGCTGGGATTACAGGCATCTGCCACCACACCCGGCTAATTTTTGTCTTTTTAGTAGAGACATGGTTTCACGATATTGGCCGGACTGGTCTCAAACTCCTGACCTCGTGATTCACCCACCTTGGCCTTCCAAAGTGCTGGGATTACAGGAGTGAGCCATCGCGCCTAGCCACCTCCCTCTTATTTTCTCCCACATTGTCCCCTGTCGTAGCATTATCACTGAAATTATGTCTCCTCCACTGGAGTGGAAGCTCCATGAGTTCAGGAACCGTGACAGCCTTTGTTCACGGTTGTGTTTTCAGTGCCCAGCACATACAAGGTGCTCAATAAATATTTATTGCACAAGTGAGCAAATACTTCAGTGCCTACCAGTCTACAGGCTATCAGAGGCAAAAGTGAAAAAGGCATTGTCCCTGCTCCTTCAGCCCCAGCTCATGTGTTCTATCAAACAACATTTGGTCAATCTGAGCTTGGAGCAGAATGAAGTACCGCAGGGAAAAGACTTGGATTTGGATCCTGGCTTTTCCACTGCATCCATTTGTCATTTTAGCCTCTTTAATTTCCAGTGTTTGTATCTAAATCTAACACTACTGTCTACCTCTCAGGGTTATTATGAGCATTAAGTGAAGTTGTGCATAGGAAAGGATTTTTTAAAAAACTGTATATTGAAATACAGATGTTTGGCCGGGCACGGTGGCTCACACCTGTAACCCCAACACTTTAGGAGGCCGAGTTGGGTGGATCACCTGAGGTCAGGTGTTCAAGACCAGCCTGACCAACATGGTGAAAACCCATCTGTACTAAAAATACAAAAATTAGCTGGGCATGATGGCAGGTGCCTGTAATCCCAGCTACTCGGGAGGCTGAGGCAGGAGAATCTCTTGAGCCCGGGAGGTGGAGGCTGCAGTGAGCCTCATGCCATTGCACTCCAGCCTGGGCGACAGGGCGAGACTCCGTCTCAAAAAAATAAATAAATAAAAAATAAAGTTGTAAGAAACAAGTGGCTTCTAACTGAATCTAGAAACATAAAGCTGAGCCAGAGAGACTATTTAGCATGGGATTCTTTTTTTTTTTTTTTTTTTTTGAGACAGGGTCTCTCTTCGTCACCCAAGTCGGAGTGCAGTGGTGTAATCTCGGCTCACTGCAACCTCCACCTCCCGGGCTCAAGCGATCCTCCTACCTCAGTCTCCCAATTAGCCGGGACCACAGGTGTGCACCACCATGCCCAGCTATTTTTTTGTATTTTTAGTAGAGATGGGGGTCTCGGCATATTGCCCCAGGCTGGTCTCAAACTCTTGAACTCAAGTGATCCACCTGCCTTCCAAAGTGCTGGGATTACAGGTATGAGTCACCACATCTGGTTGGATTCTTTATTCTTGCATTTGTGCACTGATGGTGCCAAATAATATTGCCTTGTCCCACTGATGCTAGTGAGCACAGGGAGGCACAGAGCCTCTTGCCGGGGTGGGTGGTTGGGGGATTCAGTCTGCTCCACAATATTTTCCAATGGTGCAAGGCAGAAGCTGCTGATGCGGTTTTGGTAAGAATCTGCAGAGAATAGGTAACATAACTGAAGTCAGCAGTATAGATAAGGTAAGAGGTGCTATGTACAGCTGCCTAGGCTGTGCACTGCATAACTGAGTGGGGCCAGTGACAAAGACTATGATCTGAATGGCATTCCCTGATACAGTTCAGTATGGTGACCCTAAGATGGGTTATATTTGGTGACCCATATTGCAGTGGTGAGAGGAATAACAGAAGTCAAAAGGGGCAGAATTAATCGGGAAGGAAACAGAACTAGAAAAGCATGTCACTGAATTCAAGAGAAAAGTTTGGAAAAAGAAAGGATAGTCAATATACCAGAAGCTTCCAAGAGGTCAATAATGAAGCCCAGAAGCTGGGCGCGATGGCTCACACCTGTAATCCCAGCACTTTGGGAGGCTGAGGCGAGCGGATTGTGAGGTCAGGAGATCGAGACCATCCTGGCTAACCCGGTGAAACTCCGTCTCTACTAAAAATACAAAAAATTAGCCAGGTGTGGTGGTGGGCGCCTGTAGTCCCAGCTCCTTGGGAGGCTGAGGCAGGAGAATGGTGTAAACCCAGGAGGCAGAGGTTGCAGTGAGCTGAGATCGCGCCACTGCACTCCAGCCTGGGTGACAGAGCAAGACTCTGTCTCAAAAAAAAGACCAGCCTGACCAACATGGAGATACCCCATCTCTACTAAAAAAATTAGCCAGGCGTGATGACGCATGCCTGTAATCCCAGCTACTTGGGAGGCTGAGGCAGGAGAGTCGCTTGAACCTGGGAGGCGGAGGTTGCAGTGAGCTGAGATC
>NW_012107141.1:5809413-5812190 GCF_000951045.1 Mandrillus leucophaeus
GGAGGCTGAGGCAGGAGAATGGCGTAAACCCGGGAGGCGGAGCTTGCAGTGAGCTGAGATCCGGCCACTGCACTCCAACCTGGGCGACAGAGCGAGACTCCGTCTCAAAAAAAAAAAAAAAAAGCCCCTTGGGAGCAGGGCACATGCCTGTAATTCCAGCACTTGGGTGGATTGCTTTGAGCTCAGGAGTTTGAGACCAGCCTGGGCAACATGGTGAAACCCCGTCTCTGCAAAAAAGAAAAAAAAAATTATTTGAGCATGGTGACTTGCACCTGTAGTCCCAGCTTTTCAGGAGGCTGAGGTGGGAGTATTGCTCAAGCCTGGGAAGCGGAAGTTACAGTGAATCGAGATTGTGCCACTATACTCCAGCCTGGGGGACAGAGTAAGACCCTGTCTTGAAGAAAAAAAAACGTCTCCTGGACTGAGAGGCAGTCTGACTTGGGAGAGTGATTATGTAATTGTCCAATGGGTTCTTCCTGCCTGCTGCACAGACAAAATCAGTTCACTGAGACTGTGGTGTTACAGTAAAGAAAGAGTTTAATTAACACAGTGCGGGCCATGCAGAAGAACTTAAGCTCAAATCACTCTCCCCGAGGGCTCAGAGGCGAGGGTTTTTCAAGGATGCTTTGGTGGGCAGGGGACTCAGGAATGGGGAATGTTGATTGGTTGGGGATGAAATCATAGGGGTATAGAAAGCGGTCCTCGACAGCCTCTGGATGGAGGCCACAGGACCAGATGTCACGAGTGGTGGGTCTGAGTGGAGTCAATAGCCAGAAATACAGAAAAGCCAATTTTAGATTCTATGTTAGTGATGTTATCTCTGCCAGGTATGATGGTTTACGTCTATAATCCCAGTATTTCAGGAGGCAGAGGTGGGAGGATAGTTTGAGACCTGCCTGGGCAACACAGCAAGACCCAATTTTCCACAAAAAGGAGAAAAAAAGACCATAAAAACCCAAGTAATTGAAAAACGTCACAAAAGGCCAATCTTAAGTGGTACAAGAGTGATGTTATCTATAGGAGTAATTGGGAAAGTTACTCCTGTATCTTGTGATTGCCAGAATGATGACTGGCTATCATTTAACTGGGCCTGTATCTTAGCAAAATTCAAGCTCCTCTCATAACCCTAACCTGGTCCAAGGCTGTCCAGGCTGGTCTTGAACTTCTGTGCTCAAGCGACCCTCCCCCCTCAGCCTCCCAAAGTGCTGGGATTACAGGCATGAACCACCGCACCCAGCCAGCATATATTCATTGTATTTATTTTGCCTTATAGGAAGACCTGAGTTCAAGCAGCCTTCTGCTTGGATGAGGTTGTGACACAAGGGTCTTACCAAAGACCCAGATTCGCTCCATCCCTGTGCTCTTCATCCTTAGGCTGGTAGCAAAATGGTTTTGAGCCTCACACGCAGCATTGACAGAGGAAGAAGAGAGAAGGTTTTTTTCTTTTTTTTGTTTTTTAGAGACGGAGTTTCACTCTTGTCGCCCAGGCTACGGTGCAATGGCGTGACCTTGGCTCACTGCAACCTCTGCCTCCTGGGTTCAAGCGATTCTCCTGCCTCAGCCTCCCGAGTCGCTGGGATTACAGGTGCTCAACACCTAGCTAATTTTTGTTATTTTTAGTAGAGACGGGGTTTTGCCATGTTGGTCAGGCTGGTCTCGAACTCCCAACCTCAGGTGATCTGCCCACCTCAGCCTCTGAAAGTGCCGGGATTACAGGTGTGAGTCACCGCATCCGGCCTTCAAGAAGGTGTCGTTTTTAAAATAGTTCTCTCTTTTTTGGCACACCGAAGCTCATCACAAAATGGCTCTTTTTTTGTTTTGTTTTTTTTTGAGACGGAGTCTCACGCTGTTGCCCAGGCTGGAGTGGAATGGCAGGATCTCGGCTCACTGCAACCTCTGCTCCCAGATTCAAGTGATTCTCCTGCCTCTGCCTCTTAAGTAGCTGGGACTACAGGAATGAGCCACCACACCAGGCTAATTTTTTGTATTTTTAGTAGAGACGGGGTTTCACCGTGTTAGCCAGGATGGTCTCGATCTCCTGACCTTGTGATAACGCCCACCTCGGCCTCCCAAAGTGCTGGGATTACAGGCGTGAGCCACCACGCCTGGCCCTCAAAATGGCTCTTTTTGGAGGAAGAAACCTTTTCTCAGAAACCTCCCCAGCAGAATTCTCATGAATAACTGGACAGAAGTGAGTCACCCACCACCACCTAAACCAATGATTGGCTTAGACTAGTGGTTCTCAACAGGGTTAATTTTGGCCCTCAGGGGATATTTATCAAAGTCTGCATTAAGGCTTCAAAACCAATACCTCAAAATGTATGGTATTTTGACATACTGAACTGAAAAAGCCTCAAGGTCTCCCTGGCTTTCATCCTCCTACAGCCTCTTCCAAAACCGTTATTCTGGCTGGGCACAGTGGCTCACGCCTGTAATCCCACACTTTAGGAGGCCTAGGCAGGAGGATTGTTTGACTCCAGTAGTTCAAAACCAGCCTGGGCAACATAGCGACACCCTGTCTCTACAAAAAAATAGAAAAAATAGGCTGGGCATGGTGGCTTATGCCTGTAATCCCAACATTTTGGGAGGCTGAGGCGGGCGGGTCACGAAGTCAGGAGACCTAGAACATCCTGGTTAACGTAGTGAAACCCCATCTCTACAAAAATACAAAAAAACTAGCCGGGCGCAGTGGTGGGCGCCTGTAGTCCCAGCTACTCGGGAGGCTGAGGCAGGAGAATGGCGTGAACCCGGGAGGCAGAGCTTGTAGTGAGCTGAGA
>NW_012107141.1:5812240-5822673 GCF_000951045.1 Mandrillus leucophaeus
ATTTATATAAAAAAAAAAAAAAAAAAAAGAAGAAAAAATTAACTGGGCTTGGTGGTGTGTGCTTGTAGTCCCAGTGACTCGGGAGGCTGAGGTGGAAAGATTGCCAGGGAGGTCAAAGCTTCAGTGAGCCATGCACTCTAGCCTGGGCAAGAGAGCAAGACCCTGTCTCAAAACAAGAACAAATTCTTCTTCCCCCTCCTATAACCTGTTTTTCTAGGATGGTATATTAGCTTCTGAACCACCTAGAGGGATGGACAATCACTCTGTGATTCACACCATGCTAATGTCAATAAATTTCTATGCCTTTTGTTTTTCCAGTTAATCTGCCTTTTTGAAGTTGATTTTTCAGCAAAACGTCAGAGGGTGAAGGAGCTCTCCCTTGACCCCTACATCTGGAGACATCAGTACCATACGTGTTGGGAAATCCTGTCCTGCCTCAGGATCTGGGCAGCTTGGGAGCCAACCACAATATCTACGAAAGGAAGGGAAGTCCTGACAGCTGGGGTTCTTGGGTTCTTTCCACCAATGTAAGTTCAATTTGTCTTAGAATGACTGAAAAGGGTCACCCAGCTAAGGGGATAGGCAAACTGTCTTTGCTGGCCTTAGATTTCCCTCCTGTCCTTTTCAAGCTTCCTAAGGAGTATCTAAAACTGTTGTCTTGCCAGGCGCAGTGGCTCACGTCTATAATCCTAGCACTTTGGGAGGCCAAGGTGGGCGGATCACCTGACCTCAGGAGTTCGAGACCAGCCTGGCCAACATAGTGAAACCTTGTCTCTACTAAAATACAAAAAAAAAAAAATAGCTGGGCGTGGTGGCACACGCCTGCAGTCTGAGCTACTCAGGAGGAGGAGGCAGAAGAATCGCTTGAACCCAGGAGGCGGAGGTTGTGTTGAGCCGAGATCAAGTCACTGCACTCCAGCTGGGGTGACAGAGTGAGACTCTGTCTCCAAAAATCAATAAATAATAAAAAATAAAAAATAAAACTGTTATCTTGGATGTAAAACAGTTCCTTAGAGAGAACATCCTTTATATAGTTCCCCTGCATAGTGTCAGGAGAAGCCCATCTCTTTTGCATAAAATCTGTGTGCTTAGAGATTTATTTTCAAATATCTCAGCTTGGGATCCATATTTGGAAAGTGTTTTCCCTTTTCCTTTTCAAGAATAGCAAATTTTTCTGGTTTGGCTAGGGTTCCTCTCGCCTTTCGTCATACTTTCCTACCTTTGCTGTCTAGAGAAGTCTGAAGAATGACAAAGGACATGTTGCCTGGCAGTACAGTCATGGACACTGTCTTTGGATTCCAATCCTGAGACCTGGAGGAAAGGCAAAAATCATTCTCCTTCTTAGCATCAGTCCTTGTTTTCTTTTCTTTTCTTTTCTTTCTTTTTTTTTTTTGAGACAGAGTTTTGCTCTTGTTGTCCAGGCTGGAGTGCAATGGCGTGATCTGGGCCCACCACAGCCTCCACCTCCTGGGTTCAAGCAATTCTCCTGCCTCAGTCTCCTGAGTAGCTGGGATTACAGGCGTGTGCCACCACACCTGGCTAATTTTGTACTTTTAGTAGAGATGAGGTTTTCTCCAGGTTGGTGAGGCTGCTCTTGAACTCCCGATCTCAGGTGATCCGCCTGCCTCGGCCTCCCAAAGTGCTGGGATTACAGTCGTGAGTCACAGTGCCCAGCCTCAGTTCTTGTTTTCAACACAGACTTAGGATCTCCCACAGGACACTGGGGCACCTTAAGTCTTATTTTGCCAGAGGCGCAAATGATGCCACCCTTCTTTATGCCCTGGCCTTATGAAGTGTGTGGTTTATTTCTTTAGTACTCCCTGACCGGTTTCCAGAATGGACCTCAGTGATCTCATTTTCAAAATATCATATTTTTTTTTTTGGTAATAACATATTTTTTTGGAGATGGAGTCTTGCTCTGTTGTCCAGGCTGGAGTGCAGTGGCACAATCTCGGCTCGTCATAACCTCCACCTCCTGGGTTCAAGTGATTCTCCCGCCTCAGCCTCCTGAGTAGCTGGGACTACAGGTGTGTGCCACCACGCCCGGCTAATTTTTGTATTTTTAGTAGAAACACGGTTTCACTATGTTGGCCAGGCTGGTCTTGAACTCCTGACCTCCTGACCTCGTGACCCGCCCACCTTGGCCTCCCAAAGTGCTGGGATTACAGGCGTAAGCCACTGCGCCTGGTCTATTTTTTTGTAAGATTTAAGTGCTGTTAATTTCCTTTTGTGCTGTGACATATTACCACAAACTTAGTGGGTTAAAACAACACACATTTATTATCATATCATGGAGGTCAGAAATCTGAAATGAGTCTTTATTTTTTCTCTTTTTGAGATGGAGTCTCATTCTGTTGCCCCAGACTGGAGTGCAGTGGCACGATCTTAGCTCACTGCAACCTCCATCTCCCTGGTTCAAGCAATTCTCCTGCCTCAGCCACCTGAGTAGCTGGGATTACAGGCGTACAGCACCACACCTGGCTAATTTTTGTATTTTTATTAGAGAGAGGGTTTCACCATGTTGGCCAGGCTGGTCTCGAACTCCTAGGCTCAAGCAATCCTCCCACCTCGGCCTCCCAAAGTGCTGGGATTACAGGCATGAGCCACTGCACCCAGCCTGAAATTAGTCTTTTTTTTTTTCGATGGAGTTTTGCTCTGTCACCCAGTCTGGAGTGCAGTGGCGCAATCTCAGTTTACTGCAACCTCTGCTTCCTGGGTTCAAGTAATTCTCCTGCCTCAGCCTCCCGAGTAGCTGGGATTACAGGGGCCTGCCACCATGCCTGGCTAATTTTTGTATTTTTAGTAGAGATGGGATTTCGCCATTTTGGCCGGGCTCGTCTTGAACTCCAGACCTCAGGTGATCCACCCGACTTGGCCTCCCAAAGTCTGGGATTACAGGCATAAGCCTCCATGCCCAGCCTGAAATGAGTCTTAAAGGGTTAAAATCAAGGTGTTGCCAAGGCACTATTCATACTTCTTCAGTTTCCAGAGGAGTATGAATGTGTCTTTCCCTTTTCAAGCTTCCAGAGGCCATCTGCATTCCTTGGCTTCTGGCCACTTCCTCCACCTTCAAAGGGCATCAGTTCAACCTTTTCTGTCTTCATGATAGAAGCAGGAGGCAGACAAATGCCTGGGCATATAGGGAAGGGTCCTTGGTGAAAAATCCACCTTCAAACCTAAAACAGCCTGAAGGCCAAAAGTCCAGACTGCTGGTCCCAGATGAAACCTGCAACCCTCAGGGAGATCTTCTGCCCTTGTTTGCTCACCCTTTTCCTATTGATTCTCTCTGAATAATGCCTTTTAACCAATTGAATGTTGCCTTTTCTGATACTACCCATGGCTTGTGTGGGCATTCCCAAATGTGCACTGGGGGATCAGGATGGAGCTACTAGGATTTCCTGCCGTATGCTGGGGAGGAGCCTCACCTCTTCCGCTCATGTATGGGAGCCCTGGTATTCAGATGTGAAGTGGAAACCTTTTTGTAGGATCCCTCTCTTTGCTGAAAACTTTTCCTTCGTTTAATAAATTCTGTTCTATTCTTCAGTGTGGCCACATGCCTAATTTTTCCTGGTCATGAGACAAGAACTCGGATTTAGCTGAACTAAGGAGCATAAATCCTGCATCATTCACATGTCCTTTTTCTGAGTCTGATCCTCCTGCCTCCCTTTTATAAAGACCCTTATGCCCAACTGGTTATAAATCAGGGTTTCCACTGTCCTCTCCTAAGGTTTGATAATTTGCTAGTGTAAACTAAAAATAAAACCCCTGATATAGTTTGGACATTTACCCCTGCCCAAATGTCATGTTGAATTATGACTGTGGATGCTGGAGGTGCAGCCTGGCAAGAGGTGTTTGGATCACGCAGGAGGATCCCTCATGGCTTGGTGCTGTCTTCATGACAGTTGAGACCTCATGAGAGCACGAGAGCTGGTCATTTAAAAGTCTGTGACACCTCCCCTCTCCCTCTCTAAATCCTGCTTTTGCTATGTGATGTGCCTGCTCCTCCTTCACCTTCCTACATGATTATAAGCTCCCTGAGGCTTCCCTGGAAGCTGAGCAGATGCCGGCATCATGCTTCCTGTAAAGCCTGCAGAGCTGAGCCAATTAAACCTTTTTTTTTTTTTTTTTTTGAGACAGAGTTTTGCTCTTGTTGCCCAGGCTGGAGTGCAATGGCACCATTTCAGCTCACTGCCACCTCTGCCTCCCCAGTTCAAGCGACTCTTCTGCCTTAGTAGAGATGGGGTTTCACCATGTTGGTCAGGCTGGTCTTGAACTCCTGACCTCATGATCCACCCGCCTTGGCCTCCCAAAGTGCTGGGATTACAGGCATAAGCCACCATGCCCAGCCTATCTAGCACCTTTTAAAAGTCTGAGTAGGAAACATTTGCCACCTATTGCCTCTAAGGGTGGCCACCTATGAGACTTCATCTACATAATAAGAACTTTTATTCCAGATCTCTTTATATAATAACTCTTTCAACCAATTGCCAATCAGAAAATCTTTGAATCCACTTATGACCTGGAAGCACTTCCCCCTCCCCACTTTGAGTTGTCCTGCTTTTCTGGATCAATGTATACCCCACATTTTGTTGTTGTTGTTGTTGTTGTTGAGACAGTCTTGCTCTGTTGCCCAGGCGGAGTGCAGTGGTGTGATCTTGGCTCACTGCAGCTTTCACCTCCTGGGTTCAAGTGATTCTCCTGCCTCTACCTCCCAAGTAGCTGGGACTACAGGCACGTGCCACCATGCCCAGCTAATTTTTTGCATTTTAGTAGAGACAGGGTTTGGCCATGTTGGCCAGACTGGTCTCACACTCCTGGCCTCAAGCAATCCTCCCATCTCGGCTTCCCAAATTGTTGGGATTACAGGCATGAGCCACTGAGCTGGCACTCCATATGTATTGATTGATGTCTGCCTGTAACTTCTGTCCCCCTAATATTAAGCTGTAATGCAACCATCTTGGGCACATGTGGCTATGAACCACATAAGGACCTCCTGAGGCTGTGTCATGGTCCTCACATTTGGCTCAGAATACATCCCTTCAAATACTACATAGAGTTTGGCTCTTTTTGTCAACACTAGAATGGTTTGCAGAACTTAGGAAGACACTATTTATTTATTTTTTTGAGACAGAGTCTCACTCTGTCACCCAGGCTGCAGTGCAATGGCGCGATCTCGGCTCACTGCAACTTCTGCATCCTGGATTAAAGCAATTCTCCTGCCTCAGCCTCCGAAGTAGCTGGGATTACAGGCACACACCACCATGGCTGGCTGATTTTTGTATTTTTGTAGAGATGGGGTTTCTCCATGTTGGTCAGGCTGGTCTCGAACTCCCGACCTCAGGTGATCTGCCTGCCTTGGCCTCCCAAAGTGCTGGTATTACAGGCGTGAGTCACTGTGCCCGGCCCAAACCTCTTCTTTATGACCTACCCAGTCTCAAGTTATTTCTTTTTCTTTTTTTTTCTTTCTTTTTTTTTTTTTTGAGACAGAGTCTCGCTCTGTTGCCCAGGCTCGAGTGCAGTGGTGTGATCTTCACTCACTGCACCTTCCACCTCCTGCCACCACGCCTGGCTAATTTTTGTATTTTTAGTAGAGACGGGGGTTTCACCATGTTGGCCAGGCTGATCTCGAACTCCTAACCTCTTAATCTGCCCACCTTGGCTTCCCAAAGTGCTGGGATTACAGGTGTGAGCCACTGTGCCCAGCCTGTGCTTTTAAAACATTTATTTATTCACAACTGATCAGAAGCCATGTTCTTTTTTTTTTTTTGAGATGAAGTCTTGCTCTTGTCACCCAGGCTGGAGTGCAATGGTGTGATCTTGGCTCGCCACAACCTCCACCTCCCAGGTTCAAGCGATTCTCCTGCCTCAGCCTCCCGAGTAGCTGAGATTACAGGCAACTGTCCCTACGCCCAGCTAATTTTTGTATTTTTAGTAAAGACGGGTTTCACCATGTTGGCCAGGCTGGTCTTGAACTCCTGACCTCAGGCTATACACCCACCTGGGTCTCCCAAAGTGCTGGAATTACAGGTGTGAGCCACGGTGCCCAGCCTGCATGTTCTTTCTTTAAATATGGGAGAAGACTGGCATGTTTTGAGGCCACAGCGAAGTTGCTGGTAGGGAGGGAGAAAGACAAGAGGGGGTAAAGCAATGCAGAAAGTTTGGGAAGATAAAGTAGAGAGATTGAATTGAAGCATAAGGTGGAGAGATTAGCCTTAAACCCAAAGTTGGGCACTTTTTTCCTCTAAGAACAAAGAAAAGAGGGCGGGTGTGGTGGCTCACACCTGCAATCCCAGCACCTTTGGAGGCCGAGATAGACAGATCACTTGAGGTCAGGAGTTCAAGATCAGACTGGCCAACATGGTGAAACCCTGTCTCTACTGAAAATACCTAAATTAGCCAGGCATGGTGGCACGTGGCTGTAATCCCAGCTACTCCGGAGGCTGAGGCATAAGAATCACTTGAACCTCGGAGGCGGAAGAAGCAGTGAGCGGAGATGTTGCCATTGCACTCCAGCCTGGGTGACAGAGCAAAACTGTCTCAAAAAAATAGAATAAAGGAACGGAATGGAAGTAAAGGCGGACAAGAGTGATGCCAGCTCACCACTCCTGAGTGCTTTCTGTGTGTAGAGCCCTCTACTCAGTGCATTATGTACATTTTCTTGTCCAGTCCTCCCAACAATTCTGAAAAGTGGGTCTTGTTTGTATTCCCATTTTACAGATGAGGAAGTTGAATCTTTGAGAGGTCATAAAGCCTAAGGTCATAAAGCTATGGAGTCAGACTTTGAACCCAGGCATCCTGATGCCAGAGTCTAGATTCTTTTTGGCAGAATGTTCCTTATTTTGGTTTTGTCTGATGCTTTTTCATGATTAGATTCAAGGTATGCATTTCCAACGAGAATACTACTTAAGTGATGTGTTCGTCTCAGGCTTTCCATCAGAGGGCACACAATGTCCATCTGCCCCTAAACAATCACACGGTTAAGGTGGTGTCCAATTGCCCCATTATATGATCACTACTTTTTCCCTTCTGACTAATAAGCAATCTGAGTGGAGACACTTTAAAACCATGCAAACATCTTGCTCCTCAAGTTTCCTCCTAAATTTTGCATCCATAGGTACTTCTTGCCTGATCCATTTTACTACAATAATTGCAAAATAATGAATTCCCAATTGCAGCGCTCCTCCTACATTCACCATCAACTTCAGCTTCATTCTTCTTAAACAAGAGCCCTCTTCCTCTCTTTCTCTCTCATTGTTAAGAACTCATGATTCCTATTTTTTCAGTGGGTTATAATTTCAATGGGTTAATGTCCTTCATCATTTTGGTGCCTGATATCCCAGATTTGGCCAGTGGGAGCTCCTTCAAGTTGGTTCCTTTATCCTGTGACATGCCTCTAGCACTTTTTTACTTTTTGACATAACACAATGTTTCAGGCTCCTCATCTCATATCTACATTGCCCCAGACATTTCTCTAATGAACCCTGATTCCTTTTAGTGAGGATTATATTAGAGACCAAGATCTCAGTGCAAAATGTTCTTATTGCTAATGGGATGTATTTGATTTTAGCCCTTTTTTAGCAGATAGAGCTGAATACACATACACACATTATCTACATATATGAATATGCATACACACATGCACATATATACTTGTGTATACATACATATGTATGTTCAGACATATACATGTTTTAGAAATCATGAGTTCTGGCCAGGTGTGGTGGCTCATGCCTATAACACCAGCACTTTGGGAGTCTGAAGCGGGTGAAATTCTGACATCAGGAGTTCAAGACCAGCCTGGCCAACATGATGAAACCCCATCTCTACTAAAAATACAAAAAAAAAAAGGTGTGGTGGTGGGCGCCTGTAATCCCAGCTACTTGGGAGGCTGAGGCAGGAGAATCACTTGAACCCAGGAGGTGGAGGTTGCAGTGAGCTGAGATGGCACCATTGCACTCCAGCCTGGGCAAGAAGAGCAAAACTCCTTCTCAAAAAAGAAAAGAAAAGAAATAACGAGTTGTTGGCTTTTAACAACACTAACACATTTACTCATTTGTTCAAGCATATAATATGTCTAAAATGTTTCAGAATTGATTTGCCAATGCCACTACATAAACAAACCTACCAAAGAGACTTAAGAATTTGTTTGAAGTTATCTTCCCACCCCAGCCTCACGGGAGCCTAGCTTCTGAACCAGTCTTGATGAGTATGGCTGTTTGCTGGGAGGAAGGTGGCAGCAGAGAGGGAGCACAAGACTTGAAATGGAGGTGTGAAATAGCCATGGAAGGGGAAAGGTGTGGGACCTTCAGTTTCAGAAGCAGAAGATAAATTTCCAAGGCTGGAGGAGATACTTGTGTGCTGGCCCAGGTCCACTTGATGGCATATTTTCCTGAAGCCATCTTAGCAGCCTGGGTACAGTAGAGAAGACAGATGGCTGGGATGGCTGGCTGATCCAAAGTTGGGGAACTACCAGGTGGATGTGGCAGAAGGACAGAGGGTGAGGATACTGGGGTGCTGGCAAGAGAGTGGTTGACGTCACGAACCCTGGAGTCTGGGCTGAACTGGGGAAGAAATGAAGCCAAGAGAAAGGGAATGACTAGAACTGTGAAGGGGTTTACTCATGTGATTTCTGGTCACTAAATCCAATAATCTAGGAATAGGCAGTTCAGGGGGCTATGAGGAGAGAGAGCACATATCTTTATTTTATTTATTTATTTATTTATTTATTTATTTATTTATTTATTCGAGACCGTGTTTTGCTCTTGTTGCTCATGCTGGAGTGCAATGGCGCGATTTCGGCTCACCAAAACCTCCGCCTCCCGGGTTCAAGCGATTCTCCTGCCTCAGCTTCCTGACTAGCTGGGATTACAGGCATGCACCACCATGCCCGGCTAATTTTTTGTATTTTTAGTAGAGACGGGGTTTCTCCATGTTGGTCAGGCTGGTCTCGAACTCCCAACCTCAGGTGATCCGCCTGCCTCGGCCTCCCAAAGTGCTGGGATTACAGGCGTGAGCCACCACACCTGGCTGGCATGTATCAAAATTGGTTAGCAACAAGATGAGAAGAACTGTACTCAGAGCAACCAAAGAGATCTTTTCCCCAAAGACCAGAGATTGAGGGAGAGAAGACCTAGCTGGCTCAGGCTGAAGAGGGAAACTGTTTCAAGCACATTATCGCAATGTATGATCAACAGCTAAGAGTAGTGATCAAATGAAGGGACCTTAGAGATCATTTCACCTGGACGGGCACTTCACTTTTAAGGTCAGGAAATAAAAGTTCAGAGCTGTTAAGCAACTGCCCCACGCCTACCCACCCCCAGCCTCCGTGGGATTCAAACTCAGGTGTTCTAAATGCCATGGTGGTGGCTCTTTAACGCACTCCAATGCTCTGAACCTAGCAAAACATCTGACTGCTTGGTTTTGCCTACTAGTCTTTGTTCTCCATCTAGATTTTAAACACAGGAGCAGCAGTGGAATCTTATGCGTCAGTGCATTCTCCATAGTTCCTAAGTCAATCACTGCTCAATGCATCATTTTTTTTTTTTTTTTTTGAGAAGGACTCTTGTTCTGTCGCCCAGGCTGGAGTGCAGTGGCACAACCTCAGCTCACTGTAACCTCCACCTCTTGGGTTCAAGCAATTCTCTGCCTCAGCCTCCTGAGTAGCTGGGATTACAGGCCCCTGCCACCACGCCTGGCTAATTTTTGCGTTTTTAGTAGAGACGGGGTTTCACCATCTTGGCCAGGCTGGTCTTGAACTCCTGACCTCCTGATCCACCCACCTCGGCCTCCCAAAGTGCTGGGATTACAGGCATGAGCCACCACTCCTGGTCTTTTTTTTTTTTTTTTTTTTTTTTTTTTTTAAGACAGAGTCTCACTTTGTGACCCAGGCTAGTACAGTGGCATGATCTCAGTTCACTGCAACCTCCCGGGCTAAAGCGATCCTCCCACCCCAGCCTCCAGGGTAGCTGGGACTACAGGCATGTGCCACCACACCCGGCTATTTTTGTATTTTTTTGCTAGAGACAGGGTTTCACCACATTGCCAAGACTGATCTTGTATAGCTGGGCTCAAGGGATCCATGTTGGCCAGGCTGGTTTCGAACTCCTGGCCTCAACTGATCCACCCGCCTCAGCCTTCCAAAGGTGTGAGCCACTGCACCTGGCTTAATTTCTGAACAACTTTCAAACAAGGTTTGCTTTTGGGACTTGTCCTTTAAGGATATCCTTTTAGGGACAAAAAGTGGGGTTTTGGCTGGGTGCTTTCTAGATACTTAAAATGCTGACTAATAGTTTTAGGATGTAAGTAAGGTGCGGCATAGGAGTAGGCCATGTGCAAACTCCCTATATAAAGAGTATGGGGGCCGGGTGTGGTGGCTCATGCCTGTAATCCCAGCACTTTGGGAGGCGGAGGTGGGCGGATCGCGAGGTCAGGAG
>NW_012107141.1:5823043-5825296 GCF_000951045.1 Mandrillus leucophaeus
AAAAAAAAAAAACAACAACAAAAACCACAAAAATTAGCCGGGTGTGGCGGTGGCACCTGTAATCCCAGCTACTCAGGAGGCTGAGGCAGGAGAATCGCTTGAACTAGGGAGGCGAAGGTTGCAGTGAGCCAAGACTGCTCCACTGCACTCTAACCTGGGTGACAGAGCAAGACTCCATCTCGAAAAAAAAAAAGAGCATCTAGGAATTCTCTGTACTCGCTCCTCAATTTCTCTGTAAATCTAACTGTTTTAAAATATTTTAAAAATACTCCTACACTGGGATTGCAATAAAATTTGTGTTGTCACGTGGTTCTAATCACTAGTAATCCAGGTAGTGATGGTGGCTGAAAGTTTAAAAGTGATAATGAAAAATGTGCTAGAGAACTTTCAATCCCATGTGATAGAAAAAAAGTAGTCAAAATAGGGCTCCTAGCATGAGCTGGAGTGACCCCCCTTTAAATGACTCCAGCGTGTTGACATGACAGGCTGCAGCTGGCCGACTTTGCTTGGTGCTCAGGAGAGGCTATTGGAAAGAAAAGGCGGATAAAAAATATCTGTTCACATAAAATTATGCAGTTAACCAATCAAAGGAAACAACTGGTTAGAGAGAAAGAATTTTAATCATCAGGCTAAGAAATTTACAAAACCTCATTGAACATAAGATACACAACATTAAATTCTGGGTAATACATGCATGCATTGTTACTTCTATGTGGGAATGCCTCATTCTGAGCAAACCTGACATATAGCAGTAGGACTGACTGTCACTGGAAAGCTTTGACACAACACTTTTTTTTATATAGAACATTCCCAAAATGTGTTTAACATAGAGTTTCATTTTTCAAAATTGATTTGCACATAATTTTAGAGAGAATTATCTATTGGTTAAAATGAGGTATATCTGTGCTGCCATGAAGTGTGCCATGAGAACACACTTCAGTTTCTCTAAAGCATTTTTATATATCATAATAAAATTTCATTTTATGAAAAAGTAGTTGAATTCATGAGATATGCATCTTGACCACATGCCCACAGTGTAAGTACCAAGTGTAAGGTCAGTGCATGATGAGTGCACAACACAGTATACCACGAGTAAATGCAGTTCCCAGTCATACATCTCCCCCATTACAAAATGTGTCTAATCTCAAAATCCCTGACAAAGTCGTTGTGTGCACAGCCCAGGCTCACCTACGGGTATGTGTATATGTGCAAGGATGGGTGTGCCGCCATGGCAGCACAGTCTCTCCTTGTGGCAGGATATCTGCTCCGAGGCCAGTTTGGCTTCATACCTGGAGCTGGCTCTTGGCTGGAGTTTATGGTTCTCTTTGGAGAGCATGATACTGTAAAGCCTGGCTTCTTATTCTGTGCAAATAAGATTTTTAAAAGTTGAATTCAATTTATTTTGCCATTTCTAAGGATGTAGTTAGGGTTGGGGTTGGCTTTACAAGGAGTTAGTGAGAAGTATTTGCATTTCTTCCCCGAATATAAAAGTAGTTGACACTGTTATAGAACAGAGGTGAATTGAGCCTTTGTCCTGGTCCCTCAGCCAAATCAAGGTCAACATCAGAAACATTTTTTTTTGAGATGGAGTCTTGCTCTGTTGCTCAGGCTGGAGTGCAGTGGCACAATCTCAGCTCACTGCAACCTCTGCCTCCTGGGCTCAAGCAATTCTCCTGCCTCAGCCTTCTGAGTAGCTGGGACTACAGGCATGCACCACCACACCCGGCTATTTTTGTTTTTTAGTAGAGATGGGGTTTCGTCATTTTGCCCAGGCTGGTCTCAAACTCCTGACCTCAAGTGATCCTCTTGCCTTGGCCTCCCAAAGTGCTGGGGTTACAGGTGTGAGCCACTGGGCCTGGTCACCCAAAATGTTGGGATTACAGGCGTGAGCCACCACACCAGCCAACATGGGCAACATTTTAATTGCCCCAAAAAGCAGAAGGACTGCATTTTATAAGCTGTCAAGAAACATTAAACAAAAAAAAGAGAAAAACAATCTATCAAGGTGGCAGATTGCCTCATTTTTTTAATTATGTTTATCTGACACGTTATAGAAGTTAAATACTCACATCTCTGTTACACAAAATCACACTATAAATTTTAAGAAAATATGAGGTGAGGGCCGGGTGCGGTGGCTCAAGCCTATAATCCTAGCACTTCGGGAGGCCGAGACGGGTGGATCACGAGGTCAGGAGATTGAGACCATCCTGGCGAACACGGTGAAACCCCGTCTCTACTAAAAAATACAAAAAA
>NW_012107141.1:5827441-5829202 GCF_000951045.1 Mandrillus leucophaeus
GGTAAAACTGGACTGTGCGTCACCGCCCCTCCAAATTACATAATACATTTGAGAACTAATTAAAATTAATCGCTGGCATGTAACTATATACAGTATATTAGGTGAAGTACCTGCATTCTCCCTTTATTCTTAGGCAGAATCAGGGTGGCCATTGATGGGTCCAGGGAGGTGTCTTTGTCTCTTCTATTTAAATTTGTCTAAAATAAATGAACATATCCTCACTAAATTTTCCACTTGAACAAGTGCGATTACAGTGAATATATATTATTTGTTTGCTTATTAATATATGTTAATTCATTATGATACTCTCACAGAAAAAGACAGGCAAAACATAATTCAACGAAGGAAAAACAGTTTGAAGGAGGAAAAGTGACTAATGTACTGAGTGCCTACAATATGCCAGGTGCTTTACACTTCCACACTAATTCACACAACCACCTTAGGATGTAGATATTATCACCGCAGTATTTCAGATGCAGAAACTTAGCCCCGGGGTGGTTGAATGGCTCACAGAATAAACAGTGGGACTGAAAGTTTGACCTCAAGGCAGACTTCAAAATTTATGCTCTTGCCACCAGCTGTGCTCTGTGGGGATTCCCCAGTATTGCACAGTGAGACCTCATTACAGCACTGTTAACCACAGCGTAGTGTTCTACATGAGGAGGGCCCATTTTGCACTCCATCCCCTAAGAATCAGCTACCATTGTACCAAAACATTTTTTTTTTCTTTTTTTTGGGGGGGAGACAAAGTCTCACTCTGTCACCTAGGGTGGAGTGCAGTGGCAGGATCACAGCTCCCTGTAACCTTAAACTCCTGGACTCAAGTGATTCTCCCACCTCAGCCTCCCAAGTAGCTAGGACTACAAGGGCAGGCTACCACATCCAGCTAAGTTTTAAAATTTTTTGTAGAGATAGGATCTTGCTATGTTGCTCAGGCTGGTCTCGACTTCCCGGCCTCAAGTGATCCTCCCACCTTTGCCTCCCAAAGTGCTGGGATTACAGGTGTGAGCTACTGTACCTGACCTCAAAACCCTTTTTTTTTTTCTTTTTTTTGAGACAGGGTCTTGCTATGTCGCCCAGGCTGGGGTGCAGTGGTAGGATCACAGCTCACTGCAGTCTTGACCTTTCAGGCTCAAGCGATCCTCCTACCTCAGCCTCCCAAGTAGCTAGGACTATAAGCATGCACCACCATGCCTAGCTAATTTTTTTTTTTTTTGGAGACAGAGTCTCACTCTGTTGCCTAGGCTGGAGTGCAATGGCGCAATCTCAGCTCACTGCAACTTCTGCCTCCTGGGTTCAAGCAATTCTTGTGACTCAGCTTCCTGAGTAGCTGGGACTACAGGCACACATCATCATGCTCAGCTAATATTTGTATTTTTTTTTTTTTGAGAGGGAGTCTCGCTCATTGCCCAGGCTGGAGTGCAATGGTGTGATCTCAGCTCACTGCAACCTCCGCCTCCGGGGTTCAAGTGATTCTCCTGCCTCAGCCACCTGAGGAGCTGGGATTACAGGTGTGCACCACCACACCTGGCTAATTTTGTATTTTTAGTAGAGATGAGGTTTCACCACATTAGCCAGGCTGGTGTCGAACTCCTGACCTCAGGTGATCCACCTGCCTTGGCCTCTGAAAGTGCTGGGATTACAGGCATGAGCCACCACGCCCAGCCTAATTTTTGTATTTTTTTTTTTTTTTTGAGATGGAGTCTCACTCTGTTGCCAGGCTGGAGTGCAGTGGTGCAGTCTCGGCTCACTACAACCTCT
>NW_012107141.1:5829252-5830536 GCF_000951045.1 Mandrillus leucophaeus
TCAAAAAAAAAAAAAAAAAGAAATTTTAAGAAAATGAAGTAAAGATAAAGGTTTGGATAACAGTCATCTGCTACACTGGATTTAATTGAATTCATGGTTATATGTCAGAACCTAATTAGGATATTTCAGTTCTGGGATATAGTTTTTGCTGCTCGTAGGCGTCCAGCAATGAACGCTAAGTGAAGAAAGAGGACAAGCTCATTATTGACTAGTCTGTCAGGACTGAAACTCTCTTTAACTTGACTTTATTTAAGCCTATATTTTCACTGCTCTTCATTTTCTGTCATAATATGGTGATTGGACTATCAGTCTTGTCACTCCTAGAGGATCTTGTCTTCATGTCTTTTAAGGACTATGCACATAGTAGACACTAGAAGACACTGATAGGTAAATGAGAGCATCAGCGCAAGAATTCCCAAGCAACAGACTTGGGAAGACAGCAGGGACTCCATCCACTGGGAGAACTATTCATTCTATATCTGGTACACCTAACTTAATCCACTGATTCTCAACCTGTGTTTCACCCAGACTCATGTGAACAACACCTCCTGTACACATACCCTGGGCTATTAGAAACAACAGCTTACTAGCTGTTTCGCCACCTCTTTTTTCTTAAGATGGAGTCTCACTGTCACCCAGGCTGGAGTGCAGTGGCGCGATCTCGGCTCACTGCAATCTCCGTCTCCAGGTTCAAGCGATCCTCCTGCCTCAGCCTCCCAAGGAGCTGGGACTACAGGCGCCTGCCACCACACCTGGCTAATTTTTTGGTTTTTAGTAGAGATGGGGTTTCACCATGTTGGCCAGGCTGGTCTCGAACTCCTGACCTCAGGTTATCTGCCCACCTCGGCCTCCCAAAGTGCTGAGATTACAGGCGTGAGCCACCATGCCCGGCCTCGCCACCTCTTTTTTCCTCCCTTTCAGGAAAAAACATGCGAGTGCAAATGAGCATGACGAATGTTATTATAAGGATAAACATGAATTCATTCAAACTTACTATTTTTAAAAATTTTCTATATTTTATTTATTTACTTATTTAGAGACAGAGTCTCACTCTGTCACCCAGGCTGGAGTGCAGTGGTGCAATCTTGGCTCACTGCAAACTCTGCCTCCTGGGTTCAAGTGATTCTCCTGCCTCAGCCTCCCGAGTAGCTGGGGTTCAAGCATGCACCACTATATCCAGCTAATTTTTATATTTTTAGTTGAGACAGGGTTTGGCCATGTTGGCCAGGCTGGTCTTGAACTCCTAACCTTAGGTGATCCACTCTCCTCAGCCTCCTAAAGTGC
>NW_012107141.1:5832766-5834787 GCF_000951045.1 Mandrillus leucophaeus
TTTTTTTGAGATGGAGTCTCACTCTGTTGCCAGGCTGGAGTGCAGTGGTGCAGTCTCGGCTCACTACAACCTCTGCCTCCCAGGTTCAAGGGATTCTCCTGCCTCAGCCTCCTGAGTAGCTGGGACTGCAGGCACCTGCCACCACTCCTGGCAAATTTTTTGTATTTTTAGTAGAGACAGGGTTTCACTATGTTGGCCAGGATGGTCTCAATATCTTGACCTTGTGATCCACCCACCTCGGCCTCCCAAAGTGCTGGGATTACAGGCATGAGCCACCACGCCCAGCCTAATTTTTGTATTTTTTGTAGAGATGGGGTTTCACCATTTTGGCCAGGTTGGCCTTGAACTCCCGGCCTCATGTGATCCACCTGCCTTATCCTCCCAAAGTGCTGGGATTACAGGCATGAGGAGCTGCGCCGGACCAAACTTATTCTTTTTAAAAAAAGCAAATAATTGGCCGGGCACAGAGGCTCACGCCTGTAATCCCAGCACTTTGGGAGGCCGAGGCGGGCAGATCACCTGAGGTCAGGAGTTCGAGACCAGCCTGACCCACATGAAGAAACCCCATCTCTACTAAAAATACAAAAATTAGCCAGGCATGGTGGCACATACCTGTAATCCCAGTTACTGGGGAGGCTTAGGCAGGAGAATCGCTTGAACCTGGGAGGCAGAGGTTGCGGTGAGCCGAGATTGTGCCATTGCACTCCAGCCTGGGCAACAAGAGTGAAACTCCATCTCAAAATAACAACAACAACAACAACAAAGCACATAATTCACAAACCTTGATACTGAATGGTCAGTGGTAACACTGCATGTGAAGCACACCTCATAATTCATGGCAACACTCCGTGTGTTGTTAACCTCGTAAGGCTGAGAACAGGTGCATTATTCCCTGTCACTTTCTTACCTGAAATGTTGCCATGGCGTTTCAAAATAATGGCTGCCTAAAAAATGTTCGTTGAAATGAAATGAAATTTTCAATGGCAAACTTTTAGCCTAGGTGGGCTCCTTCCAGCCCTGCTATGCCCCAGGGGCCAGGTGATTTGTAGCCTGAGGATGCAAAATGCCTTAGATGTGCACCTGAGCAGAACAAATCCAAGAAGGTAAAACTGGACTGTGCGTCACCGCCCCTCCAAATTACATAATACATTTGAGAACTAATTAAAATTAATCGCTGGCATGTAACTATATACAGTATATTAGGTGAAGTACCTGCATTCTCCCTTTATTCTTAGGCAGAATCAGGGTGGCCATTGATGGGTCCAGGGAGGTGTCTTTGTCTCTTCTATTTAAATTTGTCTAAAATAAATGAACATATCCTCACTAAATTTTCCACTTGAACAAGTGTGATTACATTTAATATACATTATTTGTTTGCTTCTTATTCATATATGTTGATTCACTATGATATTCCCACACAAAAGGACAGGCAAAACATAATTCAAAGAAGGAAAAACAGTTCGAAGGAGGAAAAGCGACTAATGTACTGAGTGCCTACGATATGCCAGGTGCTTTACACTTCCACACTAATTCACACAACAACCTTAGGATGTAGATATTATCACCTCAGTATTTCAGATGCAGAAACTTAGCCCCGGGGTGGTCGAATGGCTCACAGAATATTAAACAGTGGGGCTGAAAGTTTGAACTCAAGGCAGACTTCAAAATTTATGCTCTTGCCACCAGCTGTGCTCTGTGGGGGATTCCCCAGTATTGCACAGTGAGACCTCATTATAGTACTCTTTTTTTTGAGACAGTTTCACTCTCGTCACCCAGGCTGGAGTGCAATGGTGCAATCTCAGCTCACAGCAACCTCCACCTCTTGAGTTCAAGCGATTCTCCTGCCTCAGCCTCCCGAGTAGCTGGAATTACAGGCGCCTGCCACCACGCCTGGCTAATTTTTGTATGTTTAGTGGAGACAAGGTTTTGCCATGTTGGCTGGGCTGGTCTCGAACTCCTGACCTCAGGTGATCCACCCACTTTGGCTTCCCAAAGTGCTGGGATTACAGGCATGAGCCACC
>NW_012107141.1:5835641-5838732 GCF_000951045.1 Mandrillus leucophaeus
GTCTTGCTCTGTCACCCAGGCTGGGGTGCAGTGGTAGGATCACAGCTCACTGTAGCCTTGACCTCTCAGCTCAAGCGATCCTCCTACCTCAGCCTCTCAAGTAGCTAGGACTATAAGAATACATCACAATGTATAGCTGATTTTTTTTTTCTTCTTCTTTTTTTGAGACAGAGTCTTGCTCTGTCACCCAAGCTGGAGTGCAATGGCGCAATCTCAGCTCACTGCAACTTCTGCCTCCTGGGTTCAAGCAATTCTTGTGACTCAGCTTCCTGAGTAGCTGAGACTACAGGCACATACCACCACACCCAGCTAATTTTCATATTTTTGGTAGAGATGGGGTTTCACCATGTTGGCCAGGCTGGTCTTGAACTCCTGGTCTCATGTGATCCACCCATCTTGTCCTCCCATAGTGCTGGGATTACAGGTATGAGCCACTGTGACCAGCCATGTCTAGCTAATTTGTAAAAAATTTTTTGCAGAGATGGGGTCTTGCTATGTTGCCAGGGCTAGTCTCGAACTTCTGGACCCAAGCAATACTCCTCTCTCAGCCTCCCAAAGTGCTGGGATTACAGGTGTGAGCCACCATGCCTGGCCACCCAGGCTGGAGTATGATGGTATGATCATGGCTCACTGGAGCCTCCAACTCTGGTCTCATGTGATCTGCCCACCTCAGTGTCTCAAATAGGTGGGACTATGTGCACCACTATACCCAGCTAATTTTTGTTTATTTTTTTGTAGAGATGAGGTCTCACTATGTTGTGTAGGCTGGTCTTGAACTCTTGGGCTCAAATGATCCTCCTGCCTCGGCTTTCCAAAGTGTTGGGTTTGGCTAGGCACAATGGCTCCCACCTGTAATCCCAGCACTTTTGTAGGCTGAGGCAGGCGGATCACCTGAGGTCAGGAGTTCAAAACCAGCTTCGCCAACATGGTGAGACCCCATCTGTACTAAAAATACAAAAAGTAGCCAGGCAAGGTGGCAAGTGCCTGTAATCCCAGCTCCATGGGAGGCTGAGGAGGGAGAATCACTTGAAACTGGGAGGTGGAGGTTGTAGTGAGCTGAGATCGCGCCACTGAACTCAAGCCTGCGTGACAGAATGAGACTTTTGTTTCCTTTTTTGTGTCAAAAAAAGAAACAAAAAAGAAAACATACAAAGTGTTGGGCTTTCAGGTGTGAGCCACCATGCCTGGACAGCCTTTTTTTTTTACAATAAAAAATCAAGGATTTTGGCCAGGCATGGTAGCTCATGCCTGTAATCCCAGCACTTTGGGAGGCCAAAGTGGGTGGATTACTTGAGCTTAGCAGTTTGAGACCAGCCTGGGCAACATGTCGAAACCCTGCATCTAATAAAAATACAAAAATTAGCCAAGCATGGTGGTGGGCACCTGTAATCCCAGCTACTCCAGAGGCTGAGGCCCAAGAATCACTTGAACCCAAGAGGTGGAAGCTGCACTCCAGCATGGGTAACAGAGTAAGACTCTGTCTCAAAAAAAAAAAAAAAAAGAAAAAAAAATATCAAAGATTTTATAGCCATAAAACTGTAAAGTACTAAACATTGGTTGAGTGTCTCTCCTCTGTGTTGCTACTGCATCCTACTCTGTGATACAATTTCCTACTTACTTGCTGAAATCTCCACCGGAGTCTGAAGTCCCTGAGGCAGGGATAGTATTTTATTCAAGGTTGCATTCACAGCATCCAGTAAAGGGACTGGCATGTAGTAGGTGCCCAGTAAAATTCGTTGATTTATTTTAAAATAAAATTTGCTGATTGAGTAGATGGGTGGGTAGATGGATGAATGGATGGTAAGTAAGGCAGCCCATTCTTATGTTCTTGGTGTAAAATCACAAATCACCAATATTTGATTCCAGACTTCAGTCATGTCTAGTCCAAAGCAGTGTCAATGTCTCCCCCAGTTTTAATGTTTTCTTGCTCCCAGTGGCACTGTCAGGTTAGGGTAACATAAATGGCTACTACATTTATCACCTCGTGGGAGAGAGGTGCTAATCTGAGAGGTTAGAGAATTTGTGTGACAAAGAGTCAAAAACAAAAATACTACCTCATTTAACCTCGGGTTTTCATTTCTCATTGGTAAAAAACTGGAATTCTCTGAGTTTTTGAAAAAGGCTGGATGCTTTTGCAGAGTAGAAGCAAATTCCTAGGATTGAGTAAAAAGAGAATCTTTTTCAATTGATCTATTCAAAATTGATCCAATTTACCCAACAGCAAAACTTGTACCTCTGAAAGCACATTTGTCTTTTGAAAGCAGAGGGTATGGTGTGAGTGTGGCAGCTTGGACAAAGATTGATGAGCTATCCAGCTGTCTGAGCCTGGACCAGGCCTGGCCCCCAGTCATCCATCTACTCCTGACTAGCTCTGGCCACTACCATTCCAGTACCATGTCTTTCCTCTGGAAATTCAGACTTGGCTAAAACCCAGACTTCCTATGCCAGAGTATAGGAGAGGATCAGTGGACCAAGGCTGAAACCTGCTCAGAGATGCCCAGAGGGCCCCTGGAAGATTCTGATCCCAAAACAGAAAGTTTCCCCCTGCCCCAATCTCCATCCCCTTTTTGGTTTAGCGTAAACTTTAACCCCCTTTCCTTCTCCCTCTATGGAATGCTCTGAAACCAGACAGTAGAAATAGCCAGCAAGGCTTTCTTACTGAGGTATCTTCTGTTAACTTTAACTTCCACATCAAATTTTTTTTCTGATACTGCTCATTTCGCTGTTTCCTAGTCTGAAGTGACTTCTTTTTTTTCTTCTTAAACATCTTCTTCTTCTGAGTCAGCTATTCGGGAAAGTAGAGAAACTGGTCATTGAGGATTCCAGAACTAGGACCACCCACATGTGGCACTCTTCATGCAACGCTCAAGACACAAAGGCTAACTCGGTATGCAGCCTCATGGTGTTGGTTTGGAGAATAAACAAACAGTTCAGTTCCCTCCTTACTGGAGGATGCTTCCTACTTAATACCCCCAAATCCCACTGTTATCGATAAACTGCCAAAGGGGTACTTATGGTTAGGCGCCTGTAATCCCAACACTTTGGGAGGCTGAAGTGGGTGGATCACTTGAGGTCAAGAGTTCGAGACCAG
>NW_012107141.1:5839937-5854020 GCF_000951045.1 Mandrillus leucophaeus
ACGGGGTTTCACCATGTTAGCCAGGATGGTCTCGATCTCCTGACCTCGTGATCCACCCGCCTCGGCCTCCCAAAGTGCTGGGATTACAGGCTTGAGCCAATGATTTTTTTTAAGGCTGCTATTTCCTGGGTATAAGAGCTCAGCTTACCTCATCTGCTATGTTTGCTAGGTGAACAGGAAGACCATCTGAGAGAGAACTGTCAGAGCCACTGGTGCTGTTTCCAAAAGAAAAAAAAGAAGAGGAAATAACTGTCATTGATATGTCTAGGAAGCATAACATTTACCAGACCAGCTGTATGGGATTAGGATTAGGATATCTTCTAGTCTACTATTTCTCTCATTGTCTATGCTTCAATTACTAAAAATTATTATTTTCTTCCTTTTTTATATTTTTGGGACAGGGTCTCACTGTGTCACCCAGGCTGAAGTGCAGTACTGTGATCATAGATCACTGCAGCCTTGACCTCCCGGGCTCAAGAGATCCTCCCACCTCAGCCTTCTGAGCAGCTGGGACTACAGGCTCATGCCACCATGCCTGACTAATTTTTAAAATTCTTGTAGTCACAGGGTCCCACTATGTTGCCTGAGCTGGTCTTGAACTTTTGTGTTTAAGCGATCCTCTTGCCTCAGCCTTCTAAAGTGCTGAGATTACAGGTATGAACAACTGCGCCCAAGCAATTACTAAGAATTCTTGATGGCCGGGAGCAGTGGCGCATGCCTGTAATCCCAGCATTTTGGGAGGCCGAGGGGGGTGGATCACCTGAGGTCAGGAGTTTGAGACCACCCTGACTAAAATGATGAAACCCCGTCTCCACTAAATACAAAAAAATTATCTGGGTGTGGTGGCGCACACCTGTAGTCCCAGCTACTCAGGAGGCTGAGGCAGGAAAATCGCTTGAACCTGGGAGGCAGAGGTTGCAGTGAGCCAAGATTGTGCCATTGCACTCCAGCCTAGGCGACAAGAGTGAAGCTGTCTCAAAAAAAAAAAAAAAAGAATTTTTTTTGAGACGGAGTCTTACTCTGTCAGCCTCCCGAGTAGCTGGAACTACAGGTGCCCACCAACATGCCCAGCTAATTTTTTGTATTTTTAGTAGAGATGGGGTTTCACCGTGTTAGCCAGGATGGTCTCGATCTCCTGACCTCATGATCCGCCCGCCTCGGCCTCCCAAAATGCTGGGATAACAGGCATGAGCCACCGCACCCGGCCCCAAAAAAAGAATTCTTGACAAGCACATTCATTCATTCACTCCGAACACCTACTGCATGCCAAGCAGTGTGTTAGGCACAGGGAGCACAGATGAACGAGGCAGAGCCTTTGGCACCAAAGAGTTTGCAATCCATATGGCAAAGCAAATACTGGCCAGATGGGCAAAATCGCCCTTGGTGGAGGTCGTGAGAGGCCACAGGATTCTCAATGCGCAGGCCTAGAGAACAGTAGAGGACTGTCATTTGTTTGAAAACAAGGGATCTTTCTCATTTATTCCTCTTTGGCTGGCACCAATTCAGAAATCCAGGATCCTAACAGGTACTTTGAAGAAATGTATTCAATGTAGAAACAAATGCATTTAATAAACAATCTGAGCCTGGGTGACACAGTAAGTCGCTGTATCTACACAAAAAATTTTTTTCTTAATTAGCTGGTAGTGGTGGTGCCTGCCTGTGGTCCCAGACACTCGGGAGACTGAGATAGGAGGACCACTAGTGCCCAGGAAGTTGAGGCTGCAGTGAGCCGAGACTGTGCCACTGCACTCCAGTCTAAGCAAGAGGGCAAGAACCTATCTCAAAAAATATATAAATAACAAAAAGAACCTTCAGGTCAGAGACCAAGATTACTTTTATCACCCCAATTTTCCTTCAAAAGTTTTGAATGAGGCCAGGCATGGTGGCTCATGCCTATAATCCCCACACTTTGGGAGACCAAGGCAGGAGGGATTGCTCGAGGCCAGGAATTAAAGATCAGACTGGGCAACATAGTGATGCCCTGTCTTTATTTAAAAAGAAAAAAAGTTGGCTGGGCATAGTGGCTCACACCTGTAATCCCAGCACTTTGGGAGGCTGAGGCTCAAAGATCTCTTGAGCCTAGGAATTTAAGAACAGCCTGGGCAACATGGCAAAACCCTGTCTCTACAAAAAAATACAAAAATTAGCCAGGTGTGCTGGTGCACACCTGTAGTCTCAGCTACTGGGGAGGCTGAGCTGGGAGGATCATTTGAGCCCAGGAGGTTGAGGCTCCAGTGAGCTGTGATTGCGCCACTGACTCTAGCCTGGGCGACAGAGCGACACTCTTTCTAAAAAAAAAGTTGTGGATGCTCATTTAGACTAATCTAAAGTCTTCCCTCACAAACTGTGTACTCCCCCTTTCTGCAAGGGCTAGGATGAATGAAAACTCAAATAATCAAACCTTTCTTTCTTCGTGTCTTTTGCTTAAGTGTCACATTATATTTTCCCCTTTCCTGGGGTTTAGTTGGCTAGAACCAAGAGCTGTTCTCTATGATGGGGGTCTACACATACAGTTTACTGGCACAAGGCCAGGCGTGGTAGCTCATGCCTATAATCCCAGCACTTTGGGAGGTCGAGACGGGCAGATCACTTGAGGTCAGGAATTCAAGACAAGCCTGGCCAAAATTGTGAAACTCTATCTCTACTAAAAATACCAAAAAAATTAGCTGGGTGTGGTAGCGGGTGCCTGTAATTCCAGCTACTCGGGAGACTGAGGCATGAGAATTGCTTGAACCCAGGAGGTGGAGATTGCAATGATGCACTGAGCCAAGATCGCACCACTACACTCCAGCTTGGGTGACAGAGTGAGACTCCATCTCAAAAACAAACAAACAAAAAACATTTGTAGAGCTCAAATCACATGGGAGAAGTCAGCATTTCAAACCATTCAGCTGCCCAGCCCTTCATTTGTTTCTGCTCCCCTCGCTCCTCTCAGTGCACAATGAGTAGTCCCACAGAAAGACAGCAGGAAGAAAACCCCATCTCTGATCTAATTCCCAATTCCCTGTTCTCACAAGGTTTTTTTCTAGTGGACACTGGAAGTCCTGTTGGTAGAAAACGTTAGCAAATGGGACAAAAGCACTAAAAGCAGTGTGTCCCAGAAAGTGTCAAAACCCATGTGTGTACATACACAAGGCAAACTCAAACTGGGCTTGTACACTCACAGTCTGCTTTCCTTTGCAATTGTGACAATGGATAGGTGGAACCCCACTGGAGGCTGTGACAGCCAGTCTCTTGAGGCAGAGGCTGGCAAATTGGTTTCAATAATTCTTAACCATGTGCATCAAAGTGTCCCGGCTGAGCCACTAGAATGTAGAGTCTGCCTGTTTCTGAATTGATTCCCCTTGGGCCCTATTTCTTTCTTTTTAAATTTTTTTTAAAATAGAGATGGGGTCTCACTATGTTGACCAAGCTGGCCTCCAACTCCTGGCCTCAAGCAATCCTCCCATCTTGGCCTCCCAAAGTGCTGGGATTACAGACATGAGCCATCATGCCTAGCCACACCTTGGCACTATTTCTATGAGTTGATATGCAGAGCACACTTTTTTTTTTTTTTGAGACAGGGTCTCACTGTGTCGCCCAGGTTGGAGTGCAGTCGTGCAATCTTGGCTCACTGCAGCCTTGACCTCCTGGATTCAAATGATCCTCTCACCTTAGCCTCCCAAGTAGCTGGGACAACAGGCATGAGTCACCATGCCTGGCTAATTTTTGCATTTCTTGTAGAGACAGGGTTTCTCCATGTTGCCCAGGCTTGTCTTGAACTCCTGGGCTGAAGTGATCCGCCCATCTTGGCCTCCCAAAGTGCTAAGACTACAGGTGTGAGCCACTGCGTCCGGCTGGCATTTTGTTTTTGAGGCTGTATTTGGAGAGGGGTTGGTGCAGAGGTCTTGGTTAGTTAGGCACAGGATTCTAAGAGAGTGGAAGGGATGACACGGTGAATGGGCCACACGACCTGGCCTGATGGCCTACTTTAAGTTTAAGGTCCCTAAAGAAATATTTGTGAGACTCAGAATTGCTTTTGGGCCCCGATGTCAGTGTGCCATAGAGTGGATGAAAGAGCCATCCCTTTTCCACTGTCCACCACAGACTACAGTGCAGCCTCTGTCAGAAGACTTCCACGCCAGTCCAGAAGCCTGAAGGTAGCTGGGTCATCCATGAGGCACTTTAGCCAGTAAGTTAGAGTAGAAGGTATTCTTGCACATCTGGGAGACATAACCTTTTGGGGGCTTCCTAAATAGCTGGGGAGACTATGAGGGTAGAGATGAGATCCTGAATGCTAAATTAATTTAAAAAATATTTATTGAGCTCTTCCTCTGTGCTAGGTACAGAACAGGTACCATTCTAGGTGTATGAGATACACAGCAAACAAAAAGATCTCTGACTTTGTGGAACCTGTCTCCTAGTAGAGGGAAACAGACAATAAACAACAGATATTGGCTGGGTGCGGTGGCTCACGCCTGTCATCCCAGCACCCTGGGAGGCCAAGGTGGGTGGATCACCTGAGGTCAGGAGTTCAAGACTAGCCTGGGCAACATGGTGAAACCCCATCTCTACTAAAAATACAAAAATTAGATGGCCGGGCGCGGTGGTTCATGCCTATAATCCCAGGTCTTTGGGAGGCCGAGGTGGGCGGATCACCTGAGGTTGGGAGTTCAAGACCAGCCTGACCAATATGGAGAAACCTCATCTCTACTAAAAATAGAAAATTAGCCAGGCTTGGTGGCACATGCCTGTAATCCTAGCTACTTGGGAGACTGAGGCAGGAGAATCGCTTGAACCCGGAGACAGAGGTTGCAGCGAGTGCAGTGAGCTGAGATTGCACCATTGCACTCTAGCCTGGGCAACAAGAGCGAAATTCTGTCTCAAAAAAAATAAAAATAAAAATAAAAATTAGCGGGGCTTGGTGGTGGGTGCCTGTAATCCCAGCTACTTGGGAGACTGAGGCAGAAGAATTGCTCAAACCCGGGAGGCGGAGGTTGCAGTGAGCCGAGATCACGCCATTGGACTCCAGCCTGGCCGACAGAGCGAGACTCCATCTCAAAAAAAAAAAAAAAAATAGGCCAGGTGCAGTGGCTCATGCCTGTAATCCCAGCACTTTGGGAGGCCGAGGTGGGCGGATCACCTGAGGTCAGGAGTTCAAGACCAGCCTGACCAATATGGAGAAACCTCATCTCTACTAAAAATAGAACTGGAGGCTGTGACAGCCAGTCTCTTGAGGCAGAGGCTGGCAAATTGGTTTCAATAATTCTTAACCATGTGCATCAAAGTGTCCCGGCTGAGCCACTAGAATGTAGAGTCTGCCTGTTTCTGAATTGATTCCCCTTGGGCCCTATTTCTTTCTTTTTAAATTTTTTTTAAAATAGAGATGGGGTCTCACTATGTTGACCAAGCTGGCCTCCAACTCCTGGCCTCAAGCAATCCTCCCATCTTGGCCTCCCAAAGTGCTGGGATTACAGACATGAGCCATCATGCCTAGCCACACCTTGGCACTATTTCTATGAGTTGATATGCAGAGCACCCTTTTTTTTTTTTGAGACAGGGTCTCACTGTGTCGCCCAGGTTGGAGTGCAGTCGTGCAATCTTGGCTCACTGCAGCCTTGACCTCCTGGATTCAAATGATCCTCTCACCTTAGCCTCCCAAGTAGCTGGGACAACAGGCATGAGTCACCATGCCTGGCTAATTTTTGCATTTCTTGTAGAGACAGGGTTTCTCCATGTTGCCCAGGCTTGTCTTGAACTCCTGGGCTGAAGTGATCCGCCCATCTTGGCCTCCCAAAGTGCTAAGACTACAGGTGTGAGCCACTGCGTCCGGCTGGCATTTTGTTTTTGAGGCTGTATTTGGAGAGGGGTTGGTGCAGAGGTCTTGGTTAGTTAGGCACAGGATTCTAAGAGAGTGGAAGGGATGACACGGTGAATGGGCCACACGACCTGGCCTGATGGCCTACTTTAAGTTTAAGGTCCCTAAAGAAATATTTGTGAGACTCAGAATTGCTTTTGGGCCCCGATGTCAGTGTGCCATAGAGTGGATGAAAGAGCCATCCCTTTTCCACTGTCCACCACAGACTACAGTGCAGCCTCTGTCAGAAGACTTCCACGCCAGTCCAGAAGCCTGAAGGTAGCTGGGTCATCCATGAGGCACTTTAGCCAGTAAGTTAGAGTAGAAGGTATTCTTGCACATCTGGGAGACATAACCTTTTGGGGGCTTCCTAAATAGCTGGGGAGACTATGAGGGTAGAGATGAGATCCTGAATGCTAAATTAATTTAAAAAATATTTATTGAGCTCTTCCTCTGTGCTAGGTACAGAACAGGTACCATTCTAGGTGTATGAGATACACAGCAAACAAAAAGATCTCTGACTTTGTGGAACCTGTCTCCTAGTAGAGGGAAACAGACAATAAACAACAGATATTGGCTGGGTGCGGTGGCTCACGCCTGTCATCCCAGCACCCTGGGAGGCCAAGGTGGGTGGATCACCTGAGGTCAGGAGTTCAAGACTAGCCTGGGCAACATGGTGAAACCCCATCTCTACTAAAAATACAAAAATTAGATGGCCGGGCGCGGTGGTTCATGCCTATAATCCCAGGTCTTTGGGAGGCCGAGGTGGGCGGATCACCTGAGGTTGGGAGTTCAAGACCAGCCTGACCAATATGGAGAAACCTCATCTCTACTAAAAATAGAAAATTAGCCAGGCTTGGTGGCACATGCCTGTAATCCTAGCTACTTGGGAGACTGAGGCAGGAGAATCGCTTGAACCCGGAGACAGAGGTTGCAGCGAGTGCAGTGAGCTGAGATTGCACCATTGCACTCTAGCCTGGGCAACAAGAGCGAAATTCTGTCTCAAAAAAAATAAAAATAAAAATAAAAATTAGCGGGGCTTGGTGGTGGGTGCCTGTAATCCCAGCTACTTGGGAGACTGAGGCAGAAGAATTGCTCAAACCCGGGAGGCGGAGGTTGCAGTGAGCCGAGATCACGCCATTGGACTCCAGCCTGGCCGACAGAGCGAGACTCCATCTCAAAAAAAAAAAAAAAAATAGGCCAGGTGCAGTGGCTCATGCCTGTAATCCCAGCACTTTGGGAGGCCGAGGTGGGTGGATCACCTGAGGTCAGGAGTTCGCAACCAGTCTGGCCAACATGTTGAAATTGCGTTCTACTAAAAATTAGCCAGCCGTGGTGGTGGGTGCCTATAATCCCAGCTACTCGGGCGGCTGAGGCAGGAGAATAGCTTGAACCCGGAGATGGAGGTTGCAGTGAGTGGAGATCATGCCATTGCACTCCAGCCTGGGCAACAAGAGCAAAAGTCTGTCTCAAAAAAAATAAAAATAAAAATAAATAAATAAAACAGATACAATAAAGACTTAAATGATATAGAATGACAGAGGCAATAAATGCTATGGAAAAATGTAGAGCACCTAAGGGGGATAAGGAGTGGCAGGAGGGTGAAGGAGGGGAGCAAGCTGTAGCATTAGAGTAACGTGTATAGATCATGTTGAAAAAGGCAGCATTTGGCTGGGCGCGGTGGCTCACGCCTGTAATCCCAGCACTTTGGGAGGCCGAGGTGGGCGGATTGCCTGAGGTCAGGAGTTCCAGATCAGCCTAGGCAACACAGTGAAACCCCGTCTCTACTAAAATACAAAAAATTAGCCAGCCATGGCAGCGTGCGCCTGTAGTCCCAGCTACTTGGGGGGCTGAGGCAGGAAAATTGCTTGAACCCGGCAGGCGGAGGTTGCAGTGAGCCGAGATCATGCCATTGCACTCCAGCCTCAGCCTGGGTGATAGAGCGAGACTCTGTCTCAAAAAAAAAAAAAAAAAAGGGTTAGGGTGGAGGCCATAGAGGTATCGGGAGGCCTATAGCCTTACAGGCCATCGTAGGGTCTTTGGCTCTTTAAATCTGAGTCGGGGAGATACTGAAGTGCTTTCAACAGATAAATGATATGATCTGATTTAGGTTATTTATTTATTTACTTATTTATTTTTTGAGATGGAGTTTCGCTCTTATTGCCCAGGCTGGGGTGCAATGGTGTAATCTCGGCTCACTGCAACCTCCGCCTCCCAGGTTCTAGCGATTCTCCTGCTTCAGCCTCCCGAGTAGCTGGGATTACAGGCATGTGCCATCACACCCATCTAATTTTGTATTTTTAGTAGAGACAGAGTTTCTCCATGTTGGTCAGGCTGGTCTTGAACTCCTGACCTCAGGTGATCCGCCAGCCTTGGCCTCCCAAAGTCCTGGGATTACAGGTGTGAGCCACTGTGCCTGCTTTAGGTTTTTAAAAAAATCACTCTTCTGGTTTTTTTCAGTCTTGCTAGTCCCTTCTTCTCAGTCGCCTTTGCTGGCTCCTCCCCTGTTAAAGTTGTATTATCCAGCTCAAACCTCAGACTTCTCTATCTGCACTTACTTCCTTGAGATCCCGCCAGTCTTTTTTTTTTTTCTGAGATAGGGTCTCACTCTATAGCACAGATTGGAGTACACTAGTGTGGCCATAGCTCACTGCAATCTCGAACTTCTGAGCTCAGCAATCCTCCTGTCTCAGCTTCCAAGTAGCTAGGACTGACTACAGGTGCAGGTGCATGCCCCTACCCAAGGCTATTTTCTTTTTTCTTTTTTTTTTTTGAGACCAGAGTCTTACTCTGTCACCCAGGCTGAAATGCAATGGTGCAATCCCAGCTCACAGCAACCTCCACCTCTCGGGTTCAGGCAATCCTTCCTCCCGCCTCAGCCTCCTGAGTAGCTGGGATTACAGGTGCGTACCACCACACCCAGCTAATTTTTGTATTTTTAGTAGAGATGGGGTTTCATAATGTTGGCCAGGCAGGTCTTGAAATCCTGACCTCAAGTGATCCGCCTGCCTCGGCCTCCCAAAGAGTGGGAATTATAGGTGTGAGCCACCTCATCCAGACCCCATCTAGTGTTAAGGTTTAAATATTATCTACCAGGCTGGGCATGGTGACTCATGCTTGTAATCGCAGCACTTTGGGAGGCTGAGGCAAGCAGATGCCTTGAGCTTGGTAGTTAGAGACCAGCCTGGACAATAGGCAAAGCCTGTTCTCTACAAAAAATACAAAAATTAACCAGGCGTGATGGTGCACACCTGTAGTCCCAGCTACTTGGGGAGCTGAGGCAGGAGGATTGCTTGAGCCCAGGAAGTTGAGGATGTAGTGAGCAGAGATCATATCACTGCACTCCAGCCTGGGTGGAGAGCAACACCCTGTCTCAAGAAAAAAAATCATCTATCCAATGATGCCTCTCTCCATTGGTCACTGGACCTCTCCACTGAACTCCAGACCCATATATCCTACTGCTTGTTCGAGGTCTCTACTAAATATATAATGGACATTACAAACTTAACAAGCCTAACACTAGACTCCTGATCTTCACTACCTCCCTAATTTTTTCCACTCCTTTGATCTTTCCCATCTCAGCTAAAGGCAACTCCATCCAACCAACTGTGGAGTCATTCTCTTCTTTTCTCATGCCCATATCCAATCCACAGGCAAATCCTAATGTTTATAATTTCAAAATATATCTAGAATCCAACCAATTCACACATCCCCCCGCAACCACCGCTGCTACTCTGGTCTAAGCCTCCATTACCTTTTACTTGTATTATTGGTCTAAGCCTCCATTATCTTTTACCTATATTATTGCGAGAGCCTCCTATTGAGTCTCCCTGGTTAGAACTTCCCTCTTTACGATCTACTTTTCACACAGCAGCCAGTGTTCCTGTTGAAACTAAAACCTGTCAAATCATGATATTTCTCTACTCAAAACCTTCCAAAGGCTTTCCATCTCCCTTGGAGTGAAAGGCAAAGGCTTTGCAGTTCCCTATAAGGCCCTACACAAACTGCCTGCCCAACTCCCTACTCCTTTCTAATGGCTAAAACAGAGGCTGGCAAAGAATACACACTCTTTTGTTTTTTTTTTTTTGTTTGTTTGTTTCTGAGCCTTTTGCCCACACTGGAGTGCAGTGGCATGATCTTGGCTCACTGTAGCCTTAACTTCCCCGGCTCAGGTGATCCTCCCACCTCAGCCTCCCCAGTATCTAGGACTACAGGCATGGATCACCAAACCCAGCTAATTTTTGTATTTTTTGTAGAAACAAGATCTCACTATATCACCCAGGTTAACAACAAAGTATTAAAAAACAAAAACAAAAACAAAAAAAGCCTCTGTTGTTTCTTTGTTACCTGGATTCAATGTCAGACAAAGAGATGTCACTCCAACTTTCTTCTAAATCTACATCTTGTCCAAGTTCATGGAATTTCTTGTGGATTTCCTGTCGTAAAAGCTCCTTAAGCTCTGCTAGACACTGAGTGAACTATTAAAGTGAAAAAAAGAACTATTTTGATAATTCATTTTATTTTATTTATTTATTATTATTGTTTTTGAGATGGAGTTTGACTCTTGCTGCCCAGGCTGGAGTACAATGGTGCAATCTCGGCTCACTGCAACCTCCACCTCCTGGGTTCAAGTGATTCTTCTGCCTCAGCCTCCCAAGTAGTTGGTATTACAGGCATGCGCCACCACACTCAGCTAATTTTGTATTTTTAGTAGAGACAGGGTTTTACCATATTGGTCAGGCTGGTTTCGAACTCCTGATCTCAGGTGACCCACATGTCTCAGTCTCCCAAAGTACTGGGATTACAGGCGTGAACCACCATGCCTGGCCCATTTTATTTATTCATCAAATACTTACTAAGTGTATGCTGAAAGGAATTTTATTTATTGCTGCGAACACAAAGATGAATAACCTGCACCCCTGCTAGCAAGGACATGTTAACAGAAAATTACATAAGCTGGAGGAACAGATAGAAATTTTCTTTAGGGCAGAATATCAATGAGCGCTGCTCTAGCCACTTTTCTCTGGCAAGAGCCAACTTCTTCTTTTTTATTTTTTTTGAGACAGAGTCCTGCTCTGTCGCCAGGCTGGAGTACAGTGGCGTGATCTCAGTTCACTGCAACCTCTGCCTCCCAGGTTCAAGCCATTCTCCCGCCTCAGCCTCCTGAGCAGCTGGGACTACAGGTACGCACCACCATGCCCAGCTACTTTTTGTATTTTTAGTAGAGACGGAGTTTTACCACCACATTGGCCAGGATGGTCTTGAACTCCTGATCTCGTGATCCACCTGCCTTGGCCTCCCAAAGTGCTGGGATTACAGGCGTGAGCCACCATGCCTGGCCGCCAAGTTCTTCAACAATGCAATAGTCTATTTTATTTTATTTTATTATTTTATTTTTTCTTTAAGATGGAGTGTTGCTCTGTTACTCAGGCTGGAGTGTAGTGGCATGACCTCTGTTCACTGCAACCTCCGCCTCCTGCGTTCAAGTGTTTCTCCTGCCTCAGCCTCCCGAGCAGCTGGGATTACAGGCACTTGCCACCACACCCAGCTAATTTTTGTATTTTTAGTAGAGATGGGGGTTTCACTGTGTTGGTCAGGCTGGTCTCGAACTCCTGACCTTGTGATTCACCAGCCTTGGCCTCCTGAAGTGCTGGGATTACAGGTGTGAGCCACTGCACCTGGCCTGATGATGATGATGATTAGTTTTTTTTTGTTTGTTTTTTTGGGAAGACATAATTAACAAGGCAAGACTCAGAAAGGCCATAGGGGAAGTCAACAAGTGCACACAGAGCAGAGCTAATTTTGGAGAAGAGAACAAGACACGTGGCTGGGCACAGCGGCTCAAGCCTATAATCCCAGCACTTTGGGAGGCTGAGGCGGGCAGATTACCTGAAGTCAGGAGTTCCAGACCAGCCTGACCAATATGGTGAAACCCTGTCTCTACTAAAAGATACAAAAATTAGCCAGTCGTGGTGGTGCACGCCTGTAATCCCAGCTACTCAGGAGACTGAGGCAGAAGAATCGCATGAACCAGGGAGGCAGAGATTGTAGTGAGCCAAGTTCGCGCCACTGCACTCCAGCCTGAGAGACAGAGGGAGACCCTGTCTCAAAAAAAAGAAAAAAAAAAAAAAAAAAAAGACGCCTGATTTTCTAAAATAAGAGAAAGGAAAGATAATTAGTGTTGTAGCTGGGCACAGTGGCTCATGCTTGTAATCCCAGCACTTTGAGAGGCTGAGGCAGGAGGATCACAAACCCAGGAGCTGCAGACCAGTCTGGTAACAGAAAAACCCTGTCTCTACAAAAACTTAAAAATTAGCTATGTGTGGTGGCGCATACTTGTGGTCTCAACTACTTGGGAGGCTAAGGTGTTGAGGCTGCAATAAGCCGTGATCACGCCATTGCACTTCAGCCTGGGTAACAGAGTGAGACCCTATCTCAAAAGAAAAAAAAAAAGAATAGGTGTTGCCATAGGTAAGTCCAGAAGTGAGGGAGACGTGTTCTAAAGGACTGTCTCCATCTTCGTGGTGAATTATGAGGTCTTACCATTTGTAGATGGTATGCAGGCTGGGGGCTTTCTTATTTTCTTTTATTATAAAAACTTCAGAAAAACTAGTAAGAGGAAAATAAAGATAGCCTGTAATTCCACTGAGCTCACTTTGGACCCATGTGAAACTGATCACAGCAGCATCATCACATTTCTTTTTTTTTTTTGAGTCTCGCTCTGTCCCCCAGGCTGGAGTGCAGTGGCGTGATCTCAGCTCAGAGCAAACTCCGCCTCCTGGGTTCAAGTGATTCTCCTGCTTCAGCCTCCTGAGAGCTGGGATTACAGGTGCACACCACCATGACCAGCTATTTTTTTTTTTATTTTTAGTAGAGACGGGGTTTCACTATATTGCCCAGGCTGGTTTCGAACTCCTGAGCTCAGGCAATCCACCCACCTCAGCCTCCCAAATTGCTAGGATTACAGGTGTGAGCCACCATGCCTGGCCTTCACCACATTTCTTGAAACCCCATTTTTACCTTGGTTTGGTCAGGATCACAAAAGTCCAGAAGGGTGTCACAGACATGATAACCTAAGGACTTCAGATCTTCGATGGTAAAGTGGGTGTCTCTTTTACTACCTGGAAAAAAAAACCCACAAACATTTCCAATTAAATCTCAATGACTGAATATAAATTTAATTTATGATTATCGTTTTAAAAATACCTCCACTGGCCGGGCACAGTGACTCACACCTATAATCCCAGCACTTTGAGAGACCAAGGCAGGCCCTTCACTTGAGCCTAGGAGTTTGAGACCAACCTGGGAAACATGGCGAGACCTTGTCTCTACAAAAAATACAAAAATTAGCCTGATGTTGTGGCATGTGCCTATAGTCCCAACTACTCAGGAGGCTGAGGTCGGAGGCCAAGGTGGGAGGATCACCTAAGCCAGGGAGGCAGAGGTTGCAGTGAGCTGAGAGTGCGCCACTGCATTCTAGCCTAGGTACCAGAGGGAGACGCTGAAACAAAACAAAACAAAACACCTCTTATTCTAGAATATTATGCTTTAGGAGACTGTAGCTCTCCTAGTTTTAGTTTGGTTCAGAAGAATCTTTGGCAATGAAAAAATTATAATCATGATGGTTCTAATTACTGAGGTTTTTACTTCATGTTAGGCACTATGGCAAGTGCACTCCGTGTACCATCTCGCTAAGCAGTACCTACAATGCAAGTACTATTATTATTGCAGTAAAAGGAAAATGAGGCTGGACATGGTGGCTCATGCCTGCTATCCCAGCACTTTGAGAGGCCGAGGCAGGAGGATTGCTTGAGCCAGGGAGTTTGAGGCCAGCTTGAGCAACATAGGCAGACCCTGTCTCTACAAAAAAATAAAAAAATTAGCTGGGCATGGTGATGTGACCAACTACATGAGAAGCTAAGGTGGGAGAATCACTTGAGCCTGGGAGGTTGCAGAGAGCCATGATCATGCCACTACACTCTAGCCTGGGTGAAAGAAACCCTGTCTCAAAAAAACAAACAAACAAACAAAAAATGAAAATAAAGAAAGGAAAAAAAATGAAGTTCAAAAAGGCTAGATAATTTACCCAAGAACACAAAACTTGTTAATGGAGCTGAAATTCAACCCCCTATCTGCCTGATTCCAGGTTTTTTTGTTTTGTTTTGTTTTGTTTGAGACGGAGTCTCGCTCTGTCGCCCAGGCTGGAGTGCAGTGGCCGGATCTCAGCTCACTGCAAGCTCTGCCTCC
>NW_012107141.1:5854175-5856479 GCF_000951045.1 Mandrillus leucophaeus
CCCGGCTAGTTTTTTTGTATTTTTAGTAGAGACAGGGTTTCACCGTGTTAGCCAGGATGGTCTCGATCTCCTGACCTCGTGATCCGCCCGTCTCAGCCTCCCAAAGTGCTGGGATTATAGGCTTGAGCCACCGCGCCCGGCCCAGGTTTTTTTTTGTTTGTTTTGAGACGGAGTCTTGCTCTGTCACCCAGGCTGGAGTGCAGGGGGACGATCTTGGCTCACTGCAACCTTCCTCTCCCGGGTTCAAGCGATTCTCCCGCCTCAGCCTCCAGAGTAGCTGGGACTACAGGTGTGTGCCACGACACCTGGCTAATGTTTAGTAGACATGCGGTTTCACCATGTTGGCCACGCTGGTCTTGATCTCCTAACCTCGTGATCTGCCTGCCTCGGCCTCCTGAAGTGCTGGGATTACAGGCATGAGCCACCACACCTGGCCTGATTCCAGGTCTTTAGCAACCACTATGCCATACTGCCCCATCAAATATTATATTTCACATTCATATTTTGGGCACTCAAATTTAGCATAAGTCTAGACAAAGAAATCCTCTAGATCAGTTATCTCCCCAGCATTCAAAGGCATTTCATCTCCCTGATGCTTTGCTTGGATTTCCCTTCCTATGCTGGTCTATGATATACAAAGGAGAATGTACCCAGGGTGGACCCGCCAAAGGTAGACTCCATGGTGTAGCTGTTTAGGATTCCCATCCGCCACATAACAACTCGTCCCGTTCCTTCTTTGCATTTTTGGACCTTAAAATTACAACTGTGAAAAGAGAACTAAAAGAAATCCAAATTTTCTGTTAATCAAAATCAGCAAATGTAAAATGTCAAAGATTCATTAATATGATACAAGAATAGTTTCCTTGGGGTCCATATGTTATTTCCCAAAGCATGTTCCACAAAATACTAATTTGGAGGGATGTTAACGGGTATTACAGGGGAAAAAGGAGTTCTGTGGTCATGTTAGTCAGGGAGACAAAGGGTTAACAAAAGTAAACAGGCTTTCTCTGCAAGCCCTCTTAGAGTGTTTAATATGTGGACTGTAATCTTTCAAAGGGAAGAGAGTACATTTGCAATTTGTTTTCCAAACGTTTTTGCCCATGAACTCTTCCTTCCTGTTGTCTCCACCCCACTCCCCCAAGGATAATTTTGCAGGACTAGGTTTCCTAGAACATCTGTTTGGCATTCAAGGCACTAGCCAACCTTTCTAAGACGTATTTTCTGCCACTCCCCAACTTGAACCCCTAAATCTAGTTGTGTTTATATTCTCTCTATGATATGTGTATTCCTCACCCCCATAATCTCTGCCTGGAACTCTCTCTCCCTTACACTAATCTTATTACTTGGAGTTCAATATACTCCATTATCTTTTATGACCCCTCAGCCCTTGTGCCTCACTTGGAGTTTGTAATATACACTTGGCACTTCTCTCTATCCACCCTATCCTGCTAAAAATTTTTTGCAGTTGGAAGGTATCTCATTGTCCAGTGATTTTTAAATTGTGCTCTGTGGAATCCAGGGGTTCTACTGAGAAGCCTCAGGGCATTTCTGCTTCAAGGAGGGAAGGAGCAGAGGAGACAGGTTTCCCTGCTTCAATTAGTTTGTTTTAGATATGGGTTCTGGGTGTGATTTCCTGAAAAAAAAAGAAAAGAAGAGAAGAAAAGGAAAAGAAGAAAAGAAAAGAAGGACAGGAAAGGAAAGGAGAAAGAAAGAAAGGAGAAAGAGAAAGAGAGAGAGAAAGGAAGAAAGAAAAGAAGAGAAGAGAAAAAAAGAAAAAAAAGAGGAGAACAGAAAGAGAGGCCGGGCATGGTGGCTCATGCCTGTAATACCAGCACTTTGGGAGGCTGAGGCGGGCCAATCACCTGAGGTCAGGAATCTGAGACCAGCCTGGCCAACATGGCGAAACCCTGACTGTACTAAAAATACAAAAAAATTAGCCAGGCATGGCAGTATGCACCTGTAATCACAGCTACTCAGGAGGCTGAGGCAGAAGAATTGCTTGAACCTGGGAGGAGGAGGTTGCAGTGAGCTGAGATCACACCTCTGACTCCGGCTTGGGCGACAGAGCAAGACTCAAAAAACGAAAGAGAGAGAGAGGAAGGAAGAAACGCTTCCTCTTTTTCTTTTTTTAAACAAATAAGAGTAACAATACAAAATATTTTTCTCATATATCTTTATGGGAAAAAAATTTGTATTATCGGCCAGGTGTGGTGGCTCATCCCTGTAATCCTAGCACTTTGGGAGGCCGAGGTGGATGGATCATGAGGTCAGGAGATCGAGACCATCCTGGTCAACACAGTGAAA